>NW_006921803.1:5168250-5193827 GCF_000298275.1 Orycteropus afer afer
CTGCGTTGTAAATTTTGGTCAATGACATGAGACAAAGTATATGTGAACTGCTGTATGAAAAGTGAATTTACTCTGTAAATCTTCACCCAAATCTTAATAATAATAAAAAAAGAAAAAAGAAAAAGCAGTCACTAATTTCATGTGGAAGAGAAAGAGAACTTGGATAAGCAAAGCATTCCTGAAGAAGAAGAACAAAGAAGGAGTTCTCACACTCCCAGATCTCAAAACCAACTATTCAGCCATAGTTGTCTAAACAGCCTGGTAATGTTACAACAACAGACATATAGTCCAGTTGAGCAGAATTGAGAACCCAGAAATTGTTCCATCAACCTATGGTCAGCTGATCTTTGACAAAGGGACAAACTCCATTGAATGGGTAAGAGATAGACTCACCAATGATGTTGGCAAAATTGGATATTCATTTGAAGAAAAATGAAACAAAATCCATACTTCACACAATACACAAAAACTAACTCCAGATGGAGCAAAGACTTAAATATGAAACCTAAAACTATAAAGTTCATCAGAGAAAAAATAGGTGCAAAGTTAGAGACCATAATTTATGGCATAAATAGACTATCAAGCATAACCCAAGATGCACAAACAACAGAAGATAAACTGGATGATTGGGACCTTCTAAAAATTAAATTATTATGTGCATCAAAACCCAAAACCCATTGCCGGTGTGTCGGATCCAAATCATAGCGACCCCTCCTTGGATTTCCGAGGCAGTGTCTCTACTGAAGTAGATTGCCCAATCCTCCTTCTGAGGAGTGGCTGGTGAGTTTCAACCACCAGCCTTCTGGTTATCAGTCAAATATGCCTTAGGCATTATGCCACCAGACTCCTCCATTAACCATTAGAGAAATACAAATAAAAACAACTATGAGATACCATCTCACCTCAGCATTAATAACAAAGTTCAACAAGAGAGAAAATAACAAATGTTGGTGAGGATTTGGAGAGATTGGGGCTCTCATACAGTGCTAATGATAAACTGATGCAACCACTGTGGAAATCGGTATGGTGGTTCCTTAAAAATTTGGAATTAGAAATGCCATTTGACCCAGCAATCCCATTACTAGGTATATATCCTAAAGAAGTGAGAAGCAGGACACAAACAGATATATGCATGCTCACATTCTTCACAGCACTATTCACAACAGCATAAAGATGGAAACAACCTAAGTGTTCATCAACCGAGGAATGGATAAACTGTGGTACATATACACAATTGAATACTATGCGACCCTAAAGGATAATGTAAAATCTGCAAAACACTGCATAACATGGATGAACTTGGAGGACATTATGCTGAGTAAAATAAGTCAATCACAGAAGGGCAAATATTCCATTAGTCCACTATTGTAAATCAAGTAAAGATTTATACGTAGACGGAAACTTTCTTGTTGGTTACCAGGGATGGGAGGGAAGGGGAGGCTAAATTCCCAGATAGGTTGGAAAAACAAAAATAGAGGAAAAGGAGAGAGAGAGAAACCAAAGATTATCAGTGGTTACTGGCAGTGCTGGAGCTCTCGTGGTGTAGTGCCTAAGGCACTTGACTGCTGACCAGAAGGCTGGACATTCAAACCCACCAGCCACTCCTCAGAAGGAAGGTTGGACAATCTACTTCTGTAGTGATACAGCCTCAGAAACCCAAGGAGAGGTCGCTATGAGTTGGATCTGACTCAACGGCAGTGAGTTTGGTTTTGTTTGTTTACTGGCAGAAGTAGGGGGAAGCCTTTGTTTGTGGGGCATTGAGTTTATACTAATGGTGGTGGAATATTTTGGAAAAGGATATCAATAGTGGTGGCACAACATGAAAAATGTCATTAATGTTCCTGAGCTATCAACGGGGAAGTTGTTATGCTAGCAAATGTCTTGTTGTATATGATTTCGCCACAATAAAAGTTAAAAAAAAAAGTTCCAAAACATCTCTCCTACCCAATTTGACATTCTCAGTACTCTCCAGCACTCCTTTCCTACATCACCATCCAAGCACTCCCAGAGAGCAAGAACCTTCATCATTTTTGGAAGAACTCTGTCTTAGTCATGCTTCTCTAGAGAAACCACCAGTGACATATTATCTCCTTGAGGGAGAGGGAAAGGGATTTACTTCACAGGATTGGCTCACAGGATTGTGGGAGTTGGCAAGTCCTAAATCTATAGGTCAGGTGGTAGGCTTGAGACCTCTCCAGGCTTGCATCCCAAGACCCTGCATCAGATAAGAGAATGGGCAAGTTCTGGCAAAATATCTATTTATAATCCTGAGGCAGATAACACCCAAAGGAAATTTTCAACTAATCAATTGCATTAGATTATAATTTGGAAGATGCTTACATTCCATTCCATTATGTTACATTACATTATGGAACAGCAACTAGTCTAGTATTTGGCCAAGTCACTGAGAATCATAGCCTAGCCAGGTGGACAAATAAAATTAACCATCACAATGACCAAACTGTTCTCAACTATATGTTAGTCAATATATTCCTCCTGTGATAGTTGGAGTTGCGTGTCAACTTGGCTGGACCACAATTCTGAGTGGTTTAAGCAGTTGTGATGTGGGTTATTCCCATGATGAGATTGGATATATATGTTTTGAACAGCAAATCCATTGAAAGGGAGTTTCCCTAGGCATGCGGTCTGTTTACAATATATTTATGGACATCCTGGGAAAAGGCACACTTCTGTGGATCAGGATCCTGTTGTGCTGCCTACAACTGTCTGTGAGTGAACAATCCACCATTTGGCCTGGTGATCTTGGATTTGTCATTCGTTGGAGTCAACAGCCAGTATACTGTCTGCCAACCTTGAGCTTGTCAGCCCCTGCAGCTGCGTGAATCAGGAAAAGCCTCCAGCTTGACATTTGATCCAAGAACTTGGGACTTGCCAGCTTTAAGTGCGTGAGCCATTTTCCTAAGATAAATTTCTCTATATATATATAAGCTTTATTGGTTTTGCTTCTGTAGAGAACCCAGCCTAACACAATTCCATTGTACATTTTACCTTTTTTATTTGTTTTACTGAGAAACATGGACACAATTTAAAAACTTACATTTATCATAGTATATGATAGAAAATTACTCTCTGTTCTATAACAATGCTAGTTTCACTTTCCAAAGGTATTACTGTTACATTTTCTTATGTACCACCAGATATTTACCATGAATATACACATACATGTACATAGTTTTTCCAGAATCAAAAAATATAAACAGTTTTTTACCTGGTGTTTTCATTTAACAACGTGTCTTGAATATCTTTTCAGACCTGCATATAAGAACTATGTTATTCTTTCAATTCTCCATTTCTTCTATACCAACCCTTCCTTAGGTTTTCGAGGCAGTATCACTATGGAAGTACATTGCCCAACCTTCCTTCAAAGGAGTTGCTGGTGGGTTTGAACCACCACCCATCTGGTTAGCAGTCAAATGCCTTACACACTATGCCACCAGAGCTGAGGAGAGTATTCTTTCAATTCTTGTGTATTATTCCATTTTTCAGATGTACCATAATTTATTGAACAATTTCCCTTTTGATGGGCATTTATTATTTTTTTATTACAAACAATACTGCAATGAACATAATTATATAAAGAAGTTTGTGAATATTTATGAGTATAACTACAGAATAAATGCCTCAAATCATAACTTCTGAATTATACAGTAAGTATATTTTGAATTTTGACAAGTGTTTTCAACATACCTTCCAAAAAGCTTTTCCAATTTTCACTTCTCCAATACTGTATAAATGTGGCTGCTTCTCACATTCCACCAACACAGTATTTCCACTATCTGTCTTCCTTACCTCTAGGTGTGGCTGCTTTTCAACTGTTAGTCCCCTGTTCAGTGTGAGAAATGACACACTGACTATAAATTAGGAGTGAAGTAGTAACATGAAGACAGAAGTCCTAAGCAAGTTGGGATATAAAGTGCATTTGGTTAATTTTCATTTGATAAATATATGAACAAATAGACATTTAAACAGATCCTTCAAAATAGGTTCTTGGAAGGTCATTTTCTTACCAAGGATGTTGTGCATACTCTAAATGTCTTTGCAGATCTTTGAGTACAATTATCGGAGTGAGCATCCCATTCTTTTTTACCTCTGTGGTAATAAAACACTTTTAATGCTGGATTTGATTTTTCTGGTAGACAAAGGCATTCACAGACAGAAATAAAATTGGTAATCAAGCAAGATACAATGTTTGGGTTAAAAATCAGGTGTACCTTAAAAGTGTTTGTGTGTGGGAGAGAGAAAGAGAGAGAGAGAAAGAGAGAGAGAGAGAGAGAGAGATTGGATGTAAAGACTGTCTCAGAGAAGAGTTTAAATGTTTTATGCCAGTATGTGTGGTCATAGTTCTGAAGAATAATTCTCATTTGGATGCAAACATTGTGGTATTTTGCTTTAAAAGATTGATTATTTTATAAATACAACCCATAAAGCCTCTGGTCATAAAAAACCTCTCTATACTTGGAAGTACACCACACTTGTTGTGTAAATAATGATAACTTAGCTAAGACCACTTCTGGTCTTAACATAGCTAGACTCCTCTCAATATAAGTAACCAGGAACTCTTATAGTCCCAAATTACACAAGACCATTTCTAGTTTAAAGTGGTCAAGTTTATTCACTTTCAAGAGAATAAAGATTGTTAAAGGATAAGAAAGTACTTAAAATTTTTAAATAGCTTAAAAAATAGAAACAAGAATATTTGGGGATTTTTGTTCTTGTTGTTCTTTACAAAAGTATTTAAAATTTAAAAGAAACAACCACCATATCTTGATGCCACATCTGCTTGTGGATTTGCCACATCTGGCTGTGGATGACCACACCCTGGCTGCTCCTTCTCCAAGAGCCCTCCTTTGTCACAATTCAGTTCCCACTGACTTAACTATCCTCCTTGTCACTTTCCAGTCATCCTCCCAAAATTTGCTGTTTGCTGTTTTAGAAGCTCCTAATTTCCTACAATTTTATACAGTCTTAAGCTACAACCTCCATACTTTTCTATCAATTCCCTTCTTAATCATATAAAATGTGGGATTGTGGTTTCCTAGAAAAAAAGATGAGGTTTTGAGGTCAGACAGAGATGATTCAAATTTTAGTTTTTAGTGGTGACCTGAGACAATGTAACTAATCCTCCTAAGTTTTCCAATGTTAAAAAAAAATTATTGTAGATTTTTCTAAATTAATATTGCTCATAAAAAATTGAAAATACAATTATACAAGCTAGTGCTTACTAGTTTGGTGTATTTTATACATATGATACACATATAGTAAAAGGTTTATGAAAAAGAAACATAATATTTATTGTCCTGCAATTTGCTTTTGTTTCCTTTACATCACTTGCAGTAAGTAGTTATCCAGCCCATGCCTGCACATCTATCTACAGTGACCAATGACTGCATAAACGTAAAAGTGGTCCTTTTTGTTTTTGTTGTTATACTGTCACTGTAAGTTATTTCTGGAAGCTCCTTCATTTTTGTTTTAAATCTTCCTGTCTAATTGACATCCATTTGTCCTATTTCTGTCCTCTGGAACAAAACAGATAAATCTAATCTCTCTGCCACATGACAACCCTTAAAATATTAAAAGCAAGCATTGCTATTTCTCTGAATCTTTTTTTCTCTAAGATAAACAGCCTCTGGTTTTTTTTTTTTCTTATTTATCCATTTCCAAACCACCATTATTTCTGAGCCCTTGACCATTCTAAGGAGCTCTGGTGGCATAGTGGTTAAAGCATTTGTCTGATAACCTAAAGATCTGGCAGTTGAATCCCACCAGCTGCTCCATGGAAGAAAGATGAGGCAATCTGCTTCTGTTAAGATTTATAGCCTTGGAAATCCTATGGGAGAAGTTCTACTCTGTCCTATAGAGTCTCTAAGAGTCAGGATCTACTTGATGGGAATGAGATTTTGGGGGGTTAGCCATCCTAATGGCAGCACCTGCTGACCTCTCCCACCCCTCCATGCCTCCTCTCAGTTCCATTCCTCACTTGAAAACCTTTATCTTTTCAGTGAAAATTCATCTCTCCTCCTTAACTCCTGACTTTTACTCAGTTTTCATTTCTCTCCTCAACTAAACTATAACAGATTGGTCTTGCCTTTCTTTTGAAATAGCCTCCACCCATGCTTTAATCCCCACCATCATTCTCCATAGGAAAGTGTCTCAAAGCTATCTCTGAGTTAGTTTGGTTGATGTTAGCAGCCATTTCCTCTTGTATGTAATTAACACATTTTACATGCATTATTTCAATCTTTAAAACATACTCAAAGACTGAATAAGAAATAAATCTAGGTGTTTTATAAAGTGAGAAAAGCTCTATAACATAACACAGTTATGAGTTGTTGTGAACTGTAGTCACTGCGTAAACCCACTCTTATTTTTCAAATGTGTATTGCATAGCATAGCTGTTAAAAACTTTACTCTGGAATTAGTGTATCTAGGTTTAAATCCCAGACACTTAGCCGTGCTGTGACCTCTTTTTGCTTGTTTCTTTGTCTGTTAGGTAAGGATAACAGCAACCACTTCATAAGGTTGTTACGAGTTACCAGTGATACAGCCAACATATCTGGATCAGTACCCAGCACTTTGTAAGCACTATATGTTGTTGTTGTTGTTATGTGCCGTCGAGTCAAACCCGACTCATAGCGACCCCTCCTTGGGTTTCCGAGGCAGTATCACTACGGAAGTAGGATTGCCCAACCTTCCTTCCGAGGAGTGGCTGGTGGGTTTGAACCACCAGCCGTCTGGTTAGCAGGCAAGTGTCTTAGCCATTATGCTACCAGAGCTCCCAAGCACTATATATGCTGCTATTATTACTATTATTATTAGACACAGGGGAAAAAAAAGATCAGAAAGGTATATGCCAATGGGTAATTTTAATTTTATTCCTTTTGTTTATTCACATATTTTAATGTTTATGAAAACTAAAACAAAAAAAAATCACCACTTTTTTTAAAAGCAGAGTTAAGAAGTGTAGATTCTGGTCCTGGCTCTGCCACTAGCTTGACCAATGTTCTTGGGCAAATCAGTTTTCTTCTTCGGAGGTCTTCATTTCCTAACCTGAAAAATGAGAAGGAAAGAGGTTAAGTGCTGACAATAGTGATGGTAATACTATACAATTGTAGATCCCTTGACATTTTACAAAGTACTTCCATATGCAGAAGCTCACTGGGAAACACTTCGTGAGTCTCTCTGTGCTCTTGGCTAACACAATTCTCTGGAACAGCTGACCAGTGTGCTGCAAAGCAGAAATACTCTAACTTTGGTCCTTGAACAGTTAGCACAAGCTTCAAAGTCCTCAGATAACTCATAGTCCTAACAGTGTCTGACTTGTTATCTGTGAACTAATGTAGGCTTGCAAAAGCTAGCCTCCCATATGGCACCAAGAGACTGAGAAGAAAGAGTTAGGGAAATAATAAAAAGAAGCTTTCATACTCATAAGCCATCTGTAAGATAGATCATAATAATCATCACTCTCATTAAGTCCTCACAACAATCTAAGGAAAAGATTTTATTGGCCACATCTTAGAGATTATTTCCTCACAAAAGTTCAATATCAGTGCCCAAGGTCACACAGCTACTAACTTCAAGCTAGGATTTTAATCCAAGTCTGGGTGAGCCCAAAACTCAAGGTCATGCTGAAGTTCCTTGCAACCTCACTATGATGTGAGATCCACTGGGATTGGGATGTTGGTAATCCTTTTAACTTCTAAACCTCCAATCCACTGAAGAGCTCTGCCTAATAAATGGTACCAAGAAAGTGATGAAGTGAAATAATTTATTTTATGATGAACAACCAGCCTATAGATGGCAGTATCCTCCAATCGTAACTGGCTGAAATTGTCACTCCTGAAGAAAGCTTAAAAAAAAAGAAAAGAAATATAGTGGATAGATAGATAGATATAGATATGTATATAGATATATTGTGGCTTAGGTGGAAGTTTACAAAGCAAATTAGTTTCCCATTCAGCAATTTACATACAAATTGTTCTATGATATTGGTTACAATCCCCTCATGAAATGTTTAATGCAAAAATATCACTGTGTTTTGAAGACATCACCAGGTAGCCAGACTTGCCAAGTCTACCTGGTAAAAGTGACTGAGACAGCTGTTGAGCAATATTTCTTCCATATCTATTGTACAATGGAACAAACACATCTGAAGGGCAGGCATTGTTCCATATGATGAATATTGGCAGTGAATAAGCTCATGGCTTTTTTTTCTCCTTGTTCTTTCTCATTTTTTTTTCCCCCACCAACCTGATTCTTTGCTCCCCTGATTTGATAGGTTATAGCCCTGGAGACATGTGAGGGTGAAGTCAGTAATAAAAAAATGTTTAGTAATATACATTACTAAAAAGTCTTGAGTCAGTCAACTGGAACTTTCTTGTCTGCTCAAAGAAAGTAGCATAAAAGTGAGGAAGCAATGAAGCCATGGTCTTGAAATCCAGCAGATTTCATTAGGTTGGTCAGCTCCACTAAATTAGAATAGTTATCCTTGAATAATTAAAACATTAATTGCATTTTAAGATGCATCTAGACCATCTTCATTGTCATCTAATGGGCACTTACTGGATGACAGAGTACAATACATAGTACTGCACTTGACCCTCAGAATAACCCTATGAAAAAGGCACAAATCCTATATCCATATTTAGTGAGGAAATTGATGCACATGAATGTTATGTGACTTTCCTGAAGACACAGAGCAAGAAAATGTCAGCATAAGGATTCGTAGCCCAGCAGCCTGACTCTGAACTAGTGCTTTTTTCAAAGCAAATCTCTGTCTCTAGAAAATGGTCAGATAAGCAAGTGTGTGCCTCTAAACAAGGACTGTTGAGCTGAATAGTTTTCATGAGATTTCCCAATCCATTTAAACAACCTGGTACTAAGCAGGTGGTATGATGAAAATAGGCACAATTATTAGACACTAAGAAGCCGGAAGCCACTGAGATCAGACATGTGAATTTTAGCAGCAGAGTCACTTACCTATTGATCTTGAGTTGCAATTTCACTGAGGATTTTTGGTAGAGTTGGAGCTAACTTGTGAATACATCTAAGGGATTAAGTTTTATTCTCACTGTTACTTGCACTCCAAATCTCTGAGTATGAGATATGTCCAAACCAAAAACCAAACTCACTGCCATTGAGTTGATTCTGACTCATAGTGACCCCCATTGGGTTTCCAAGGCTGTAAATCTTTACGGAAGTGGACTGCCTCATCTTTCTTCCAGAAGCAGCTGGTGGGTTCGAACCACTGACCTTTTGGTTAGCAACCAAATGCCTTAAACACTCACCAACAGAGATATCTAGTTGTTAAAAAGTAAAGATAAGAGGAAAAATGTCAGCCTATGAAACAACTTGTCAGTAATTTGTTTTAGAGCCCAGTAGTCCCAAAACTTCCCCCTCCTTTTCTACAAATGTCCTTCTCTTCTTCCCAAAGCCAAGGACTGATAAGGAGTGAGGACAGAACAACAGGTGCCTTGTTGTCTCAAGTGGCTTGTTGACATCTCTGAGATTTTTCAGGCTGGGTGACACCCATTGAGCTAGTTATGTCCCACACAGGAATAATCCTCTTCTTGTTGAAGGGCGTGGGGCTGTGGGGAACAGACCATAATATGAGTCAGCCTGTCTCTCACACTCTCTGTTTTCAATTTTAGTGCAGTTTCATTTATGTCACACAAATGGTGACCCCACTACAGGAAATGATTGAAAGTGGCTGCAAAATACAACTGAAAGGAATGGTTTGTGACAAGGTTGCCAGAAGAGCCCACCAGGCAACTGTCCTCTGTGTTACAAAGGTCTGCCAGGAAGGCATATGATGAACCAAAGACAGTACAGCCCTGAGTCAAAAGGTCAGGATCCAAGTGCTCCTACCTGCAGTCTTGAGCAAACTCCTTTCCCTGTTGGGACTCCAGTTGTCTCACTGTTGGACGGGTGAGAGTTCAACAAATGGTTGGGCAGATTGCTGAGATCTCTTAGAAGTAGACAGGCTCTGGGCCAACTCTAGGAGGCTGTGTCAAATGCTGGCTGTGAGTTTATTTATTTATTTTGGAAACTGGCTTTGCCTCTTATTCTAACCAGGAGCTTATCCTTGATCCTTGCACTTCTTCTCAGGCCCAGAAGAGGTAGAGATCTGACAATGCCTTGGATGACCCCAGTCAGCCTTCCTGTTTCTCCACAGAAAGGAGGAGGGGAGCAAGGTATGATGAAAGTGTCAGAGGGCACACCAGTCAAGGATCTCAGCAGGGATAGGGGGAGCTGAGTCAGTCCTGTGTTTTTTCCTGTTAAATGACACACTTGTTGAGGCAAGTCAATCCAAGATGTGGGAACTCTTCTCTGCCTCTATCATGAGTTTCCAACTGAGTTGGTGATTTTTGCTTTTGTTTTTCCTATTTCACTTATCTTCCCTAGGAAATATGCTTCCAGAATTTTACATTTCAGGTTGGGGATTTCCCCTCATTTAAATACCCTTGCAAGGAGGAGTTGTCATATCAAAGAAACATTGCTGCTACCCTTGACTTCACATCTATTTCAATGGCCATTTTAAATAGTTATTCATATTCCTTAAACTTCCTTGTATGCTTTTAGACTCAAGCAGCTCAAATTATAAGTAAATAAAATTTCATAGAATGTAATATACAGTGCAGACTTACCTCTCCAGAAATTAAGCTCTAGATACATGAATTTTCTAGTTATCTTAATAGATTAATCATTGTAAACACCCAAATTTTTTTCAATTATTTTGAAAGGGCAGTCTTTCAAAACATATATATTTTTCTTCAGAATAAAATTTAAGCTTTCGTTCTTTATTAAATGTAATTATCCTTACATCCTTTTAACACTCCTGTTGTTGTTATGTGCCGTCGAGTCAGCCCTGACTCATAGCGACCCCTCCTTGGGTTTCCGAGGCAGTATCACTACGGAAGTAGGATTGCCCAACCTTCCTTCCGAGGAGTGGCTGGTGGGTTTGAACCACCAGCCGTCTGGTTAGCAGGCAAGTGTCTTGGCCACTATGCTACCAGAGCTCCTTTAACACTCCTAGTGACCATCTATTTCTCCTCTCATGTTTAAGGAAGGTCAATTTTAGTTGAAGCCTTTATTCCATGTTCTGTGTAATCTTCATGCATCATCCATAGCCATAACACCATTTTTAACTAGGTTAATCAAGAAGAGATGGTTTTACTATTTTGTTGAATCTGGACAGTTAGAACATTCTCCAGCTTAAAACCCTCCAGTACCTCTCACAGTAGTTAAAATAGTATCCAAACCCCTGTCCATGGCCAACAGAGCTATTGTTGTTATTGTTATGTGCTGTTGAGTCGGACCAATTCAAAGCTATTCTGCCCTTGGGGAAGCCACTTTATATATTCCTATTCAGACATGCATATAAGGAATATATAAAGTGGCTTCCCCAAGGGCAGAATAGCTTTGAAATTATCATGATTTATGTCTAAAATTCAGATATATTTTATATACAAATACATTATATAGCTGGGTTTGATTTAATATAAATAAAAAAATTTCACTCAAACTATTGGGGTAAAAATGTGTCCTCCAAGAAGGTGTGCCCTGTTTACCCTGGGACCACCAAGAATCTCCACGATCATGTGGTCCAAGCTGAGAATAATCTAGAAATGACTCTGAGGGTATCAGAAAGTACATCCCCTCCTTTTGCTGCCCTGCCCACTTAACCCCCATCTTTACCCCCAAGGAGTAAGAGCTCTGGACACACAGTGCTAAGGGAGTCAAGGTTTGAGAAGGAAAAGAAAGGTAAATGCTCCATCTTTCTGCATTTCTCTTTTGAATCATTTAATTGTTCTCCTTCTTTCTACGTGCTTGGTGAGGTAAAAGGCACAGGTCTCCCTTGCTCTTGGGAGGAGGGACCCTAGAGTGACCAAACATTCCACTTCGTCATGAACATCCTTGCTTATGCTTATTTCCCTGGCATAAGTATTGATAACATCCCTTCTCGTTTGTAAAATACATGGTCATTTTAAGGGACATCTTCCCCACTCTTCTTCCACTTAAAAGGATGAGCAAGAACACATCTAAAGAAGGTAGAAAACCTTATGCAAATCTTTTTCCACTCTTAGTTCAAGGCACTAAGGAAGAGAAGCTTTCCTGACACAGACAATTATAGTCCTATTCACATCAAGGAAATCACAAGAGTATTTGGGGTCCAAACCTTGGTTAATAGTAATAACATTTGTTTTGCACGATATATTTTTATACTTTCAAACCAAAACCAAACTCACTGCCATCAAGTCAGATCCGACTCATAGCGATCTCTCCTTGGGTTTCCAAGGCGGTATCACTATGGAGGTAGATGGCCCAACCTTCCTTCCAAGGAATGGCTGGTGGGTTTGAACTTCCAGCCTTCTGGTTAGCAGCCAAATGCCTTAGACACTACACCACCTGTAATCACCTTTGGCTGCTCATTGGGGATTAGGGATTCAGGATCCAGGCTATTTTGCAGATATTACAATAACATTTATGGAGAGAACAGGGAAGTAGGTATGTTGTTGTTCTTAGGTGTCTCTGATGGGTGACGTCAGCTTGAGGACTCCCAGTCAGCTGAAACTTTCTGAGAATTGCTATATTAAGACCTTCATGTTTGCCTGCCTTCCCTCTCTCCTTCACAGGTGTCAGTCACACATGGTGTTCTGATAGCCCTCCCAGACTCCACTGGCCCCCTCTCCATTTTCCTCCATTTTCCCCAACAAACCTCATACATCTAACCTCATCTTGCCATTTGCTTCCCAAAAAAACAAAAACTGACAAAGTGATCCACTTGTCTAATATACCTACTTTTAATTTATTTTAATTGGCACTGAAATTAAATGAGTTTAAAAGTATTATATAAGGAAGGTTGGGCAATCCTACTTCCATAGTGATACTGCCTCGGAAACCCAAGGAGGGGTCGCTATGAGTCGGGGGTCGACTCGATGGCACATAACAACAACAACAACAACATATAATTGCCAACAAGACTTGGCAGGTGGGGTGAAGGGTGAGAGGAAGATAAATCTATTACACTATAAAAAACTGTTTTTATGTTCATTTCTATTCATATTATTAAAGTAAAAAATGTGATAATAATTTAAAATCATATATATATGGATAACATAGAATCTATAATTTTTGCATTTTGACATATGATGACTTATGAGGAAGAAATAACAGTGCAAAGTATGAACATATTCTCTTGTGACTGGTTAATGTTTTACAAATAGAATCATAATGTGTGATTTGTGTGATAAATAATGAAAGGCATCAGTCAGACTGATCTTTTGAATTTCTGCTCTACCATCCAATAACCTTATGATATTGGCCAAGTTATTTTAAATTTTCCAAACTCTGTTCTCTAAAATGGAGAGTTATAAAGTATTATGGCTACAGATCAAAATTCTGGCAACAGAATGTTGCATCAAACACCATAACTCACTCTGACCTTATGCAAGTTTCTTAGTAACTCTGTTGTTGTAGTTGTTATGTGCCATCGAGTTTGACCTGACTCATAGCAACCCCTCCTTGGGTTTCCGAGGCAGTATCACTATGGAAGTAGATTGCCCCATCTTCCCCCACTCCTGGCTGGTGGGTTTGAACTGCCAGCCTTCTGGTTAGCAATCAAGTGCCTTAGGCACTACAATACTTTTTTTTCACGCATCTGTAGGTAGATGATAGATACATAGATACATAGATGATGGGTGGATGACAGATAGATACTCAGATACATAGATAGATGATAGAGAGAGAAAAAGAGAGAGGGATAGAAAGAGGAAATATATGCATATGTACACCAGGCAAGTATAAGAATATTCAAGGATACTTTGTTTATAACAGCAAAAACAATAAAATGTTACCAACAGTAAAATAAACTGTACTGAAATCATCCAATAGAATATTATTCAGAAATAACAATGAATAAAGTAAGCTACATTAATATTGATTAGTCTCAAAAAATGTGAAGGAACTAATCAACAAGTTATAGAAAAATTCATACAACAGGATTCCTTTATATCAAGTTTAAAAACAAGTAAAACTAAACTATGTATTTTCTAGAGACACATACATAAGTGAAAAGAACTAAAGAAAAACATGGTAATGTTTTACACAAAATTTAGGGTTGTGGTTATTTCTGAGATTGAGAGGGTATAATTGGCAAGAGCATATGGAAATATCTAGGGACTGATGAAGTTCTATTTTTGAAACTGAGAGGTGTATTTTGGGTGTTTTCTAATTCTTCTATAAATTATATATATGTACTTTATGCACTAATACATGATAATCTCAAAACAAAAATAATAACTATAAATAGTTACTATAAATCCCATTTTAGGGGAATTAAATATCATACATGTTTAGCCAGTGTCTAGCATATAGTAGCCTCTTAGTAAATGATAGGAGTTATGATGATATGATATGCAGATATTCGTACAACTTGGGAGAAGACCATATCAAAATGTATATCTTCATCTGTATATACTATTGTATTCCAAGACCCGTGAGAATCTATGTTAAGTCCATGGTCCTATTAGAGAATCCAACTTGATGGTTTTCGACTTTTACTTACCCAAGGAATAGTACCAGAATAGACACTTAGGTTCTCAGACATAGTCAAGAATTTTACTTGGTCAAATATCAGGCACCCAATGGATACCGACACTGATGAATATGAGGTATTTTGTTTTCTCATATCAAAGATCAGAGCCCAACCTTTAAGAAAAGAAATAAATATATGTGTGTGTGTGTATGTGTGTGTGTGTGTGTGTGTGTATATATATATATATATATATATATATATATATTAATAATGAATTACATCTTGGTAGGGAAAATAATAGTAGATGAAGGACTGACTTCAAGCTATTCTAACTAGAGTCTATTTGCAGAATAAGAGAATACTAGAATTCTGGTGGCACAATGATAAAGCATTTGACTCTTCACCAAAAGGAACCCATTTAGATGCTCCATGGGAGAAAGAACTGGTGATGTGCTTCCATAAAAATTACCAAAAAAAAACCTCACTGCCGTCGAGTCAGAGCTGACTCATAGTGACCCCTCCTCAGGTTTCTGAGGTGGTATCTACTGCGGGGCAGTTCTACTCTGTCAAGTGGGGTTGCTATGAGTCAGAATCAACTCCATGGCACCCAACAACAACAAAGTAAGTAAAGCATCTTGGCCCTCATCTCATGCAATTATTTTATTTTACAGCCAAAGAAGCCAAGTATCAGGGAGGTTAGTTTACTTCTTCAAGGTTAACAGTGAGTTTGTGGCAAAGTCAGGAATAGAACAGATGGCAGGATGAAAGCTGCAGAAAGTACCCTACAATGGGTGTTCACCAGACCAAACAGAAGGAAAGATGGGAGGGAGATGGAAGAGGAACAGAAAGTGAGTGAAATCAGGTATAGAAGATCTAGCTATTGATTCCCTTCAGAAGAGCACAGAGGAGTATAGGAGCTGGAATTCACTGAAACTTTTTTTAATACAGGCCTGTTGTTGTTGTTGCTATGTGCTGTCAATTCAGATCCGACTCATAGAGACCCCTCCTTGAATTTCCCAGGTAGTATCACTACGGAAGTAGATTGCCCCATCTTCCTTCTGAGGAGTGGCTGGAATACAGGCCTAGCAGACCATTTTTGGAATAATACCTGGGAAAGAACTCTTTTCAGCCAAATTCCTGGGAATAAGACCAGTTAATCAGTTGCCATCAAGTCAACTCCAACTCATGTAGAGCCCATATATGTCAGAGTAGAATTGTGCTCCATAGGGTTTTCAATGGCATATTTTCAGTAGATATCCAGCTTTTTCTTCCGAGAAGCCTCTTTGTTGTTCTTGTTGTTGTTAGGTGCTGTCAAGTTGGCTCCAACTCATAGTGACCCTGCATACAACAGAAGGAAACACTGCCCAGTTGTGTGCCATCCTCACAACCGTTGCTATACTTGATCCCATCGTTGCAGTCACTGTGCCAATCCATCTTGTTGAGTGTGTTCCCCTTTTCTGCTGACCCTCCACTTTACCGAGCATGATATTCTTCTCCAGGGAATGGTCCCTTCTGACAATATGACCAAAGTAGGAGAGATGAAGTCTGGTCATTCTCGCTTCCAAGGACTCAAATCTCCAACCTTTCATTTAGCAGCCAAGTACATTTACAATTTTCACTACCCAGGGACTCCTAGGAAGAAGACAGAGCCTGATAATTCTGAATAGCAGAAAATGTTTCAAATGCAAATTCAGAGAACTCTGCCATCCCCAATCCTACTCTCACCTCCATCACCTGCATGTAATCCATTTTATGCACACAATACAATACTGGCTCTTACTTATTTACTCCATTCTTGAATCATGTTTATTTCTAGCCAATCATCAATCTTAGGCAGAGTACAATTATTCACTCACAGGAAACCCGTGAAGGATAAAGCTTCTGTACTAGACACTAGAAATTTGGTGAGAAATGTTTAAACAAACTTAATTTACTCTGTCCTTTCAGGGGAGAAAGTAATTTATTCAAAAGAAAAATAGCCCAACCAGAAGTAACTCCGAAAGATTACTCTCCCAAGGTGTATGTCACAAGGACAATTAAATAAAAGCTCATAAAGGACCTTTGCTTAGGACCTTATCAGCTTGAGCCAGCTGATAGGGAAAGTAGGTCTTATGGCTGAACTCTTGAACCAGGAAAGGATCAGTCCAAAGTTTCTGTCAGGTGACGTGACCTACAAAAGTATTCCCATTCCTTGACTTATCTTTATGACTGACAAATGATTGCCTGTTATTTGCTCTATGTGCTTGGAAAGTAGGGTTAAATTGGTGAAGCTGTTCGAAGGAACAGGTTTCCTCCTGGGAGAAAAAAAAAAAAGAAAAAGAATCCCCTAAATGCAAACTTTAATTAAAGAGAACATCAAACTAGATCATATTTTTGACTGATGTTCTGTGGTTTGGGTGTCTCCTTAACAATCATAGAGAACTTGGAACAGAAACGAGGTTCTTTTCATCCTTTTCTATTTCAATTTGTTTTAAATTAAACATGTTGTTTTTAGCAGCCAATAAGAAGAAAGTATGACCTCATCAGTAATTTCCTTACTGTCATTCACTAATGTAATGAGTTTTGTTGGAAGCATACAATTAAATATAATCCTTTTCAAGGGGATTTCTAAATTGTAAAAGTGCTCTTTTTTTTTCTGTCCTCTTTGTAAATGAACATGTTAAGTTGTAATCAAGTCATAGTGGTTGATTTCTCTGAGGGAATAGTTCATTGTGCAAAGCCAAGTTAAATCTTTCTGTTCATTAAGGGAAGCTAGGCTTAAGATCCTAGAGCAGGACTATGACCAAGCTGTGTGATCATTTGGTGACCATATGCGTAGCTTAACCAGTTTATAACTTCAAAGCTGATACAGCAAAAAGCAGAGTCCATAACTATTTATTGAATGCTCAAGCAATATGAACAGATAAGTGCTAGTTAGAGTTCCTTCCCAAATGATTTATTGTCAGAAGCAGTGAGTTCAATGGCAACTATCAATGGACTCAACTGTCAAAGGTTCAGTCAAATGTCAATCTCTACAACCCAATGGAACAACATCAGAATAAAGTAGTTACTTTGCAGAAATTAATCAGAGAATGAAGAAAACAGAAAGAAAGGTATATAGGGTACAAACAATAGTAGGAAACACATTTACCAGGTAAGATCATGGCAACTTTTTTTTTTATCTTAGAAATAATTCCAGTTTAAAGAAAAGAATTTGAAAAGACAAATATTTCCAGAGTCAGGGAAACTAAGTTTGAGGGGTTTCTGTTGGTTTCTTCACTTGTTTTAGTTAACTTTCCTGTGGACATCTGGTTTGTTTCTCAGACCTTTGACCCAATGATAGATTGGAGTCAAGTTCTCGATCAGAGGTATGACACATATTCTTACTCCCTCCAAAAGAAGTACACCATGAAACTAAGTGACACAGACAATTGGAAAGTACCTTATATAGAGAGACCTCCAGGTGCCTAAAGATCACTTCATGACACCTCTGTCTGATCCTGTTTGGAAGATTAGGATGACCAATCAGTCATCCTCTATAAAAACCAGCAAATTGTATATGTAATCTCACAGTGGCAGGTGAAGGCTATCACAACAGTACAAAATAGCCTTAGGTTATTCACCCCAAGGCCCTTGATGCAGAAGAAATAATCACCTAGTATCCACAAAGATCGTTGTAATCCTGACCCAAGGGCGGTGTGGGAAAGGAAGCTCAGCGGGGAATTTAAAAGCTACAGTTGCAAAGTAAGAGAGCTTCAAGTGGAGAGGATTTCCAGCATTTCAGAGGAGTTGGCTTTGTTTGTTTTCAGTCTAGACTGAGAGTACAAGGATTTAGGAAATATGCTTTAGGTTAGAAGACACCCTGGGGTTGTTTTCTTTCTCGGCTATAATGCTTATGCCGGAGCTTACATTCAAGGCAGACTAATGGCCCAGGTACTCCCTCTCTTTCACTCCCCACCCAATCAGCAATCACGGATGAGCACCACTACCGTCTTAGGACCTCCTCCACATCCCACTGCTGATGTCATCAATATTTCTTATGCCTTAATATTTCTCACTTGGATTTAAACAATGATCTTTGAATGCCCCCCCCCATTATCTGCCCTTTATATTGTTCCAAAGACCAAGTTTGAACATAGGACTCACCTGTTTAAAATTCTTTGACAGCTTCCAGTAGCCTTCAAGTTAAATGCAAAAAATCAACCTTGTACAGGCACTTTTAAAACAATTACCTTGGTTCAAATCCTATCTTTCCTATTTATCAACTCAGTAAGGTTTCATACCTCTCTGATCCTCAGTTTCCTCATCTATAAAGTGGAATAACAATAGTCCTTACTTCCAAGGTTTGTTGTCAAGATTCACTGAGATTCTCCTGTCAAAGCATTTAGCCTCTACCTAATTTTCAGTAATTTTGGCTATTTTTTTATATTATTATTTCCTTAATCGATTGTTACTGGCTACAAAGCCCTCCTACAACCTGACCCCTTTTCCCTCTCCAGATATCTTTCTTGCTACTGGCTCACCAGGAATCACAATTCTTGTATATGAGGCACTTACATTGTGCCAGTTCCTTATGCCAACAGATTTATATACATTATTTAATCCTTAATAACTCCGTGTGGTCAGTGCTAGTATATTCATTTCACAGATTAGAAAACTGAGACTCAAAAAAATTAAGTAACTTGCCAAAGCAACTCAGCTTGTGAAACAGAGTTGAAATCAAAGTCCATCATACTCCATACCACACTATTCTACCTTTCCAAAACCAAGCAAACCTGTTGCCATTGAATTGATTCTGACTCATAGAGACACAATGTGTTACAGAGTAGAAATGTTCCATTGGGTCTTCTCCACCCTAATCTTTACAGAAGCGGATTGCCAGGCCTTTCTTTCACAGTGCTGCTGAGTTGGTTCAAACCACCAACCATCAGGTTAGTAGCCAATCCCAAACAACTTGCAATACCCAACCAAAGCCAATCCAAACTCACTGCCATCAAGTTGATTCCAACACATAGCGATCCCTACTGGTTTTCCCAGGTAGTAGATCTTTACCCCGTCTTCCTTCTACGGAGCAGCTGCTGGGTTTGAACCACCAACCTTTGGGTTAGTAGTCAAATGCCTTAGGCACTGCGTCACCAGAGCTCCTGCACTATCCAGGGACTTTTTAATTCTGCCTTTATCCAACTTTATTTTCAAAAAATTACCACCACAGTATTTTTAGTCCCACATATTTTACCAGAACCTTGTCACTTCTCATTAAGAGGGAGAATCTATGTCCATTCCCCTTGCACCAGGACAGGACCTTATGACTACTTCAACTAATTGAGTCCTGTAGAAGTAAGGCTATGTGACTGCCAAAGGCTAAATCATAAAAGGTAATGCTACTTCTTCTGTCTGACTTTCTCTTTTGGAATATGAACCTTTGGAGGCCTAAGCTGCCATGCAAGAAGTTCAACTATCCTAAAGCCACCACAATCAAGAGACCACGGGAACAGATCACATAGAGATTCATGAGGGCCTTAGCTGCCAGTCCTGGTCATCTTCCAAACACTCCTGGGTGATACTGCATGAAAGAAAGGAGCCTTCCCTGACCAGACCCACCCAAATTGCAAATTCATGAGCTAAATAAATGATCATGGTTATTTAAGTCACTAAATTTTGGAGTGGTTTATTGTGCAGTAACAGAAAACCAGAACACCACAGAAACCCCCAAACCATTGAATCACTTTCATTTCCCCTGACAACACACCTTCCATGGTCTTCCCATGTGTGGCTGCCTCTGCCGATAAGCCACCACCAGTCCAAAACACCCCACTCAGCACACACATATGCTCATTCACAGAATTACTTTGCTCTCAAGAGTTACTGTTGGTGTTGTGGTTTCAGTTACCTCTCTCCAATCTGCAAGTGGTACTTACAGACCCAAGCTACAAGTGAAAATGTCTAAGCTTACTTTCCCCCCCACTACATTTTTTGCTTCCAGACTGTGGGATTCAATCTCTCTAGGCCTCTGTTTCTTCCAAAAAGGAATAATAATTTAAAAATTTAAAAACCCTCCATTATGGCAGTATTGTAGGGATTCATTTCTAGCCCCAAGCAAAAATCTTGATCTTTCATGAGTCTGATAAAAGTTGCTGTTATTAGTCCTTTGAGAACAGCAGCAGGCCTTCAAGGCCTGGTACATAGGGTATGCAAAATACATGGTTTGATAAACAATGAATAAATGAACAAAAGAGTGACTAAATCAATCAATCAATGAATAGACATGCATAATCTGTTGTTGTTGTTATGTGCCCTCAAGTCGTCTGACTCATAGAGACCCTTCCTTGGGGTTCCGAGGCAGTATCACTACAGAAGTACATTGCCCAAACTTCCTTCCTAGGAGTGGCTGGTGGGTTTGAACAGCCAACCTTCTGGTTAGCAGTCAAGTACCTTAGGCACTACACCACCAGAGCTCCCTATGTATAATCTAGCCTCCTTTCAACTTCTTATACTCAACACATTGTTGTTGTTGTTGTTATGTGCCGTCGAGTCAGCCCTGACTCATAGCGACCCCTCCTTGGGTTTCCGAGGCAGTATCACGACGGAAGTAGGATTGCCCAACCTTCCTTCCGAGGAGTGGCTGGTGGGTTTGAACCACGGACGCATAAAATGGTAGAATCTCTGGCCCTGGAAAGCAGTCTAAGTGCTGGCTTCATGTGTTTCTTCATGTCAGGCCAAATTCTTCTCTCTTTTTCTAGGAGTACTATGGTACTACAGCCATTATTTCTGAGACTTCCTCATCCCCAAAGCGCTGCAGAGAGCATCTTCACTGACCAAGTGAGCCTTCTTGCTCCTGACACTCCAAACCAGGTGGCAGGACTATAAGGAAAGCCTGTGCCAGAATCTCACTTGGCACAGTCTCCTGCTACAGACTCGCCTTCCACTTCTAATCATTTTATAGCTTGCCATCTAGATGCCTGACCTTGCCCAGTAAAATTCAGTTAATCTTTTACAGTGTCAATCACCTTTATGGACTACATGATACGGCAATTCCATATGGTGGCAATGCTGTGCAAGGGACTCTACTCTCACCTGACAAGCAGGTTTGTGCTGCACTAAGCAAGAAATTTATCTCTGGCATCATGCATAATATGTCCTTATAGATTTCTACTTCCGTGGTGATACTGCCTCGAAAACCCAAGGAGGGGGGGTCACTGTGAGTGGAATCCGACTCCACAGCCATGAGTTTGGTTTTTGGTTTTTTGAGAGAAAAATTACTAAATGACAATACAACCTCAATTGATGAGGTGAGGAAAGTCTATACTTAATTTTCATGTTTACCATATCATTTACAAATATGTATATTTATACATAAGATCCACACAGAAACAACTCACAATCTTTAGTTAGGCTGGCTGAGTTTCAATGACTGTCACTGGAACTCATTGTCATTCCAGTACATCTTAACTTCAATATCCAGAAACTCCCAGTGCACCAGCTAGTGCCTCAGTGTTTCCTCTTGCCTCTGCATAAAAGGAAAAGTTTAAAATATCTTTTATATGATTAAAACCCAATGGGATCACTGTGTGTAGTCATAAATTGCTTGAAAAACAAATGTGAAGTTTATCTTACTGTTTTATTGTTGTAGTTTCTTATAAGGTTTAATCATCCCTGAATTCCTTCTCTGGAAGGAGCTGTTTGAAGGCTGCAGAATGCTGAGGTTTAGACAAATTTCTGAGGTATGGCTCCACATCCTCTGATTGGACAGCAGCTCTCGAACCATGTGGACTTTTGGCTGTTGACTCACCGGAGGGCAGCAGCTTTGCAGCTTGATGTCAGCATACAAGAATGCCAGGCACTTCTCTCTGGCAGCCCCACTACCAAGACCACAGTCCCCAGCAGCAGCCCAGAATTAAGCTGAGCTATTTGAGTTAGCCCTCTGACCAGCCTCCTGGCCAGGCTTCTCACTTGTCCTGGTTACCAGACTCCAACAAAGAAAATTCCAGGCCAGATCTTGGCAGGGGAACATTAAACCCTTCCAGCTATGTGCCTCTGGGGATACCAATATAATAATTTAATTTGTTGGGATATTTGGGGGGACTAGGTGTGGGTTTCTAGACATCCTCCTCCACCACACATCACGTACAAGTCTCTAAGAGGAAAACACAGGAATGCCAGAAGTCATCTGTAAACAGGCACTACTAAGATTCCTAGATTCTAAATGGATTGCGTGCTGTTTGCACTTCTGGTTATTTGATCTGCCCAATTTCCCCACATCTGACTATTCTAACTGAAGCCCAAGTGAGAGGTAAGACTATCTCTGAGGTTCTTTTCACCCTAGGATCTATGATCCAATTCGTTTAGAGAAGTAGGAGCTTTTGAGAAAATTGGCTTCCTTATGCTCATGAGACATGGCAGAGTTTCCTGACCCACAGGGCTAGGTCTAAGCTCTATAACTACTTATTTTTATACACTACCTAGTTTCACATCTCCTCTCCTATTCTCTGCACCACACCCCATTCAGTCTTGGCTATGCATGTATGTACCACATTTTAGATGGTTCTCTTAGTGTTAAGCAACTACAAGCAATGAGCAGTTGGTAGATAGCATACTTAGTTGAGGTAACTATGGTCAAGGTCAAGCAAGCGATTACACTTTATTGTCACCATGTGAACATGTGAACTCAATATGGCCAGATCATTTCATTTTGATAGGGTTCTTGTTTTTTTGTTTGTTCGTTTTCTTAAATCTCCTGAATATTATGTATTAGTTCAAAATCCAAACAGATGAACAACACTCTATGGGCCAAACCAAATGTGTTTGAGGACTGAGTTATGACCCCAAGTGGCCAGTTGCAGCCTCAGGAGCCAATTGCCCCTTCTAGCACTATCTAAAGGATATGCCAGGGACAGTTCATGACAGAACCCAAAACAGGACCTCTTTTCTTCCTTCTTAACCCTATAGATGAGTCCAAGACACTTACAGTCAAAATCCACACACACCCCATAGTCAGTATAGGCAGAGAAAAGAAATACTATCTTGAAATTCAAGATAATATGTCTGCTTCTTATACTTCTTTACTCTTAGTTTGTTTCTCTTTGTTTAGGTTAATTTGTATTCTGCTCATTTAAAATCTAGAAGTTTTCTGTGAGTGTGAGAGAGACAGAGAGTATGTGCATCTATGTGTTGGAGAGGGTTATAGATTAAAGTTACTTAATGCAATGTGTGATTAGAAGGAAAAATAAAACATTATTCACCAAGAATAACTGAAAATCAAAAGTCATTTTTCTGTGCTTATTTTATCACAAAGCATCAAAATCTATTTTTCTGGATCACTGTTTACCATTCATTCCTATTTCTAATACTTTAAAACTAGAGCTATTTTATGCATCTACAAGAAAATACATATATATATTCTGCCCACATACATGCACACTTCTTTTTTTCTAAAACTGGTAGCATACTGTCACACTGCTCTGCAAATTTCTTTCTTTACTTAATACCATATCAGAATTTAAATACTAAATACTGCTCAGATCTTCTCCCTCTTCACCACTGGATCAGGCCCTCATCACTTCTTGCCTGGGCCACTGTATTTTATCCAAGAAATATGTCATCTGAATTGGCCACTGTATGGTTAAGTGCTTGACTCGGAACCAAAAATTAGGTTTTCAAACCCACTCATAGGCATCTTGGAAGAATGGCCTGGTGATCTGTCTGCCTCTGAATGGTCACAGCCATGAAAGCCCTATGAACAGTTCTGCTCTGACACACATCGGCTATGGGGTCACACACACTGTGGGGTCACCATGAATCGGAACTGACTTGATGACAAGGGATTTAGTTTTGGTTTTGAGAGAGAAAATAAAGCTGCCAATTAAATTGTGACATGTCACTGATTGTAAGATACATCCCAATCTAAGAAAAATAAAAATGTTTTAAAAATTGTGTATCTATGGATCTAGAAACAAAACAAAATTATTTTACAACAGTCTCTCTCAACCAGTGCACCAACAACACACCCAAGCCCCTTCAGTTCATAGTCTCCTATTCTGCCAAAGTGACTTTTCTGAGCTCGAACTTTCATTCCTCCACTTAAAATCCTTCCCAGTTTCCTATTGCTACAGAATGGGGTCAAAATAACTGAGCAGGGCATACAAGACCCTTCCCATATCTGGCCTCTTATCTTTCCCCTTCCCTAAACGCTATATATGCCGCACTATTCACTATTTCTCAAGAATGTAGTGCTGTTTCAAAGCTTTGTGCTTTTGTACATGTTGTTCCCTCTGCCCAGAGTAAGCTTGATCCTCTTTCTTCCTGAATAAATGCCATTTGTCCTCCAAGAATCATCTCTGGGAAAACTGCCATGAATTTCCCCAATTCAAGCCACTCTCATTCCATCAAAAGTATTTCTTCCTTTCTATTAGACGTTATTACATCCTTGCCTATCTTCTCTCCTCTTAGTTTGCATTACAGGAGATTGCCACAGGGCTTACTAGTGCTTACTACATGGTAAGCATCTGATAAGTATTTATTGAATGAATGTGCACTTTGGTTCCCTGGTTGGAATCAGCACATCTGCAGTAATGGAGGTGTGGTCAGCAGAGTGTGGGGGAAAGTACACTGGATTTGAAGTCAGAAGATGCCAGCTATGGGCTCTGACACTTCTAACGCTCTAACCTTAATTTGGTTACTTGATGTTTCTGAAACTTAGTTTCCTCATCTAAAAACATGACCGCTGTTACCTGCCTAGAAGTATTGCTAAAGAGATTAAATGAGAAAAAGCATCTGAAGTAACTGGCACAGAGTGGTACCCCAAACATGGAAGATTTCATTAGAGTGACCAGAATGTCCTATGCTATAAAATGGATTTTATGTAACCTGAAAGCAAATACACTACTGATGTGTGTTATAATATCAGATGGACTCTCTTTTTCTGTTTTTGAAAGAAGATATATATATATTTCAGTCAGCCCCAGGGACAACTCAGGGATACCCAAAGCAGCAGGCCAGAAGAGCAGGAGAAAGGGGATTAAAAGCCAGGAAGCCAGACAGAGGTACA
>NW_006921803.1:5196267-5209028 GCF_000298275.1 Orycteropus afer afer
GGAGGAAGTGCAGCCAGAATGCTCCTTGGAAGCAAGAATGGCCAGACTTCGTCTCACCTATTTTGGTCATGTTGTAAGAAGGGACCATTCCCTGGAAAAGGATGTCATGCTTGGTAGGGTGGAGGGTCGACGAAAGAGGGGGAGACCTTCAACGAGATGGATTGATAGGGTGGCTGCGATGATGGACTCAAGCATAGCAGGGATCATGGAGCTGGCACGGGATTGGGCAGTGTTTCGTTCTGCTGTGCATGGGGTCGCTATGAGTCAGAAATGACTCGACGGCACTTAACAACAACAACAACATATATATATTTCCGAAATCAACGTGATATGAAGCATATACAGCTAAGAAAAGTCCAGCCCATTATCCCCATTCCCTGGAGGTAACTACTACTTTTAGTTGCTTGGTAAGGTGGAGGGTCCACGAAAGAGGAGAAGGCCTTCGACAAGATGGATTGACACGTAGGCTGCGACAATGGGCTCAAGTATAGCAAGAATCATGGAGCTGGCGGGGGATCGGGCAGTGTTTCATTCTGCTGTGCGTGGGGTCGCTATGAGTCGGAAATTACTCAACGGCACCTAACAACAACAACTACTTTTAGTAGCACCTTCTATATCCTTTCTCTGTATGTTTTTTAATGAAAATATGAGCAATCAAATGAGTGCAAGTTCATATGAGCATATATTATACCTTGGTATATATATTGTTTTGCATTATGCTTTGCTCACTTAATATTTAAATAGATTTTGTAGTCTTCTAATCTTTCCCAGAAGGATTCCAATTAGGTGACAAATATATGGAAAGACGGATTTTATTTACTGCTTCACAGCATATCTCTGAACTATATTCAGTAAGCAAAAGCTTCCACTCATCTCTTTCTAAAGGAACCACAAAGAAACTGCATGACTAAAACAATGAAAGATCCTGTCCTGTTATTTCAGACCACAGTCAAAGAAATAGCAACCAGGCTGAAAGGGCTGCAAAGACTTTATCTCAGTGTATGGCCTTGAGATCAGAAGACAGCAGCAAACAGCACAAACACACATCCAGTATGTTTTTAGAACTACTGCTGCTACCTGTTTTTCATCACATGAATTATACGCTCCCTAGCAAGCCTTTACTTTAAACAAAATGATCTTTTTTTTTTTAATGTAAACAGGTCTCATTTTAGTGCTATGGCTCAGATGCAGAACAGGATCTGTGTTTTTTTCAAGACTATGTCTGTGAGAAGTCCCTTGGTGGTAAGTTTGAGGCCACCTAGAATGCCTTGGAAGAAAGGTCTGACAATCTACTTCTGAAAAGTCAGTTATTGAGAACTCTATGGAGAATCTGACACACATGGGGCAATCATGAATCAGAATCCACTAGAAACAACTGGTTGTGTCTATATAGAAACTAAGAGTTTGCGATATAAGGTGGTGGTTTGGGCTTTGTAAGTCATTATTAGTCTTTCATTTTTGTTGATCACAAAATGACAAAGTTACAAGTACGAGGCCATTAAAGATTTGACAAAATGTGGATATTAGAACAATAGACTTTCTTTTCATTAGCAAGTTTAACTGTGGCTGAGGTTGCTTATACCCTCTCTCCTTTTGTCTGATTTTATTTTTCTAAGATCTCATCCGAGTTGGTGACCTGAAGTCCTTAAATTCTCTTATGAAATGTCTCCCAGTTTACTCCCTGTGCTCCCCACTCCCAAATCCCTGACTGTCCATTCACCTTTACAATAGTTCTCCGAGTGCAGGGAAACAGACTAGTAGAATACATCCAACCAATCAGTTAGCACAGGCAGAGGGTTCACCATCTCATGACTAGTAAATTACTGTCATTCTGACCTAGTTTATCCTGTACACACATAGCAAAAAATTTACTAGGGAGATTAAGAATGCCTAGATAAGAGGAGAGAACCTTCCTGACAGTCTTGGATGGGGAGAGAGGATCGACTGCATCTGATCCACTAGAAGCATTGGTCAAATCAGAATCTTTGCAATGACCTCTCAGTCTCTTTTCATAAACAAAAGCTCAAAGCCCGGTGCAGGTGGCTCCTTTTCCCCTACGTGTCATTTGCCTCAAGTCTGATCACAGGCTTTCTCCATTATCTGCAAGGGTTTTTCCAGCTATGTTACCAGTGTCCTTTTCATCAAGGCACACCACACATACTTCTTCCAACTTGAGTGTGTGAAAAAATTAGTAACAACTAATTCTCTGTTTTCTCTAAAAATAACCATATTCCATTTTATCATCTAATTTCTCTGCTTGAAGTTTAATAGTAATAATTATTATTATACTAATACTTTGTGTCAAGCATTGTTCTAAGTGGTTTATATCATAGTCATTTAATCCTCACAACCAACCTATGATATTCACACAATTAATATCCTTATTTTAAAGATGAAGAAGCTGAAGCACAGAGTGGTTGTATAATTTGCCCAAAGTCAAAAAGCTAATATGTGGCGGAATGGAGATTTTAGCCTATGCATCTGGCTGTCTGCCTAGGACCAGAGTTTGCTGAAGAGGGAAGGAATGAGGAAAGGCAGAGAGTTTTATCAGAGCCTTTCCACTACTAGCTGTATAACTTGGAGTAAGTATTTAAACTTGCTGAGTCCCAATTTTGACATCTGTATTACGAAGATAGAAATAGATACCTCATGGCTTGCTGCGAGTAATAAATAAAACCATGCATGTAAAATATGTGGCTGGCTGAAAGAGATTAACAAATGTCATTTATCTCTTTCTCTTCCAACCCCTCAGTCCTCTAACTATTTTTAGGTTAACATGACCATTGAAAAGCCAATATTAGAAACTTTAAGGTACTTCCTAGCCCTGTGTTGTATGGACTGAAGTCACTGTTCCCTTCTTTTATTGTAAAGTGACGATCATAAAACCAATATGAGGATCAAGTGAGATCATGTGTGAAAGGCAATTAGTACAATGTCTAAACCAAAAAACCACACCCATGCCAATTCATAGTGACACTATAGGAAAGAGTAGAACTGTCATGCAGGGTTTCCAAAGCTTTACAGAAGCAGACTGCCATATCTTTCTCCTGTGGAGCAGCTGGTGAATTTGAACTGCAGCCTTTCAGTTAGCAGCCACTAACCACTGTACCACCAGTGCTTCTCTCACATAGTGTCTGACATATGGTAAATGTTCAATAAATCGTAGCAGCTATAATGATGATGATAATAATAAGGAAGAGGAGGAGGATTATGATGATGTTTTCAGCTCAATTCTCCCTTCTCACCTAAATTGCCTACCATCTGCCTTCCAGGGCTATAAAAAATGGAAAAGCTGTTCACTGTTACTTCCTTGAGGGGGAAAAATAACTTGGGTCCCCACAAATTATCCCTATACAACTACAGTTCTCAACCTTTTGATGAACAAGAATTATCTAATAAATTTATTTAAAAATCAGATGCCAGAACCACCCAGAGATCCCAGTCAATTGGAAAGTCACATAGCCCAGAGACTCACACTTAGGACAGGCATTCAGGTAATTTTGAGTAAGTAGTCCTGGGATCACACTGAAAAACATGGCTCTGCAATAAATCAGCATATTTATTTCCTTGAACCAAAAATATTTCTAAAAATCTAAATGGGATTTTTAGTGAGATTTAAGATTAATTGTTACTTTAAGGGTACTGTTTACTGGGAAATATTTATTGCTGCTTTTCAATTCAAAGCATTTAGGTAAACAGCATACAGTTTAATTCTTGAGGGTGAAATCAATAACAAAATAGACACTCCTTTAACACACATACGCACTCATATATATAATGTGAGGTGAACATCGATCTCAGCAGTTTAAAAATTCCTTAAAAGAACTTTCTACCTATTTTCATTGTCTCATACAGCCTCGTTTTAAATTTCAGTTCCTGCTAAACTATACATGGTAACATCAAATATTTACCTATTGTTTCACAACGGATGAATTTGTTTTTTCTGTAATCAAGAAAGAGAGATTGTAGTCACAAACTCATCAAGAACATTTTACTATACTTCACAGTATTCACACAACAAACATTCCAATATTAGTAAAGAGAAATTTTAGTCACACTTCATAAATTAAAAAGGCAAAGGAGAAAGCTAAAACTTTCATAGGCCATAAAGAAATACAACATTGTAATTTAATTGTCATCAAACTAATTCTGTGCTCAAACCACTAGACAAGGTCTGCCATCAGCTACATTTGGTTAATCTATCTTTGCTTTGGAGCTGAAGCACAGAGCAGTTGTATAATTTGTCCAAAGTCACAAAGCTAGTAAGTGACAGAATGGAGATTTTAGCCTATGCATCTGGCTCTCTGCCTAGGACTGGAGTTTGGTGCAGAGGGAAGGAATGAGGAAAGGCAAAGACTTTTATCTGAAAACTCTCTTTAGAAAGAAAAAAAATAAATAAAAGATAAAAAATGGAGTTTCTTATTATTTTATTTGTTGGTACTGTTATTGCTGACACAGTAATATAAAGAAATTAAATCTAAAATCCTTTCTGAGACAAATTTAAGTTCAGAACATAGCGAGGCAGATAACTTCAACTTAACTGACCTTTAAAAAAAAATCATTTCAGACATTTGACCATTCTTAGATATCTCTGGTCAAGCTATAAGTAAACTAAAAATACCAGCTGGTTCTTAAAATAAGATGGACCTTGAGGGAGAGAGTCAATGGGCCTGAGGGCTGGGGACTGTGGTTGAGGAAGACATCAAGCTCAATTGGCACAACATAGTACACAAAAGTATTTTTCTACATCTTATTTTGGTGAGTAATGAGTGGGGTCTTAAAAGCTTGCAAGCAGCCATGTAAGATGTAACTGTTAGGCTCTCCTCATCCAGAGCAAAGAAGAGTGAAGAAAATAAAAGATAGCAGGGAAGCAGTTAGTCCAAAGGACTAATGGACCATGAGAACCTCAGCCTATATGATCCTGAGACCAGAAGAACTAGATGGTGCTTGGCTACCAATGCCAATGACTGAAAAAAGGGATTAAAATTGGAGACCCTGGATAGAGTGGGAGAAAAATGTGGAACAAAACTCAAAATCATAAAATAGACCAGGTTTATACAGCTATGAGACCAGAAGAATTAGATGGTGCCCACTGTCAACGACTTGGAAGGGGATCTATGTAGGAGATCCTGGATAGAGAGGGAAAACAATGTGGAACAAAACTCAAAATCATTTGGAGAAAAAAAAAGGGGGGACACCAGTTTGCAGGTCTGATAGAACCTGGTGGAACCACTGAGACTATGGCCCCTAACTGCCCTTCAGGTCTGGAATTGAACTCACACCTGTGGTTTCCAACCAAACAAAAGACAGGCATATGAGTTGAACATTTACCTCAGATAGCTACACTCCTTGGAAAGAACAATCATGGGAGAAAGAAGGGCTGCTTATGCACAGGGAGACAGCTCAGGGGGCAGGAGTGCATGGAGGGATGGACACAGGGAAGAGGTAACTATTAGAAGGAAGTGGGAGGGGAGCTGTTGCATTGTGGTAAATTGTAGTCAATGTCATGAGACAAAGTGTATGTGAACTGCTGTATGGAAAGTGAATTTGCTTTGTAAATTTTCACTCAAATCACAATTAAAAAAAAAAAAAAAAAGTAGGCTTACTGGTGGTGAAACCCCTGAGACTCCGGTCCTGGATCACTCTTTGGGTCTAGAATTGAATTTACTCCTTGGCTTAACTCTCAGCCAAACAACAGACAGGCCTGTGAACTGAACACCTACACCAGTAAGATTTACTCCTTAGAAAAATCTACCATGGGAAATCAGAAGGGCAGCATTTACACAGGGACACAAACAGGGAGGCAGGAATGCATAGGCAAGAGGGACACAGGGAAAGCATAATCAGAGGGAGGAAGTGGGAGGAGAGTTGTTATACTGCAGGGAATGTAACAAGTGTCACAAAACAAAATGTATATGAACTGTTACATGTAAAATGAATCTGCTTTGTAAAATTCCACCCAAATCACAATAAAATGTTTAAAAAAAATAGATATGCTTGGATATAATAAACATCTCATCTTCTATATGGCTTTCCAAGTACTTTCATAACATTTGTTATGTAAAGAGTTCTATCAGATGAATTCCATCAGTTCAAGGCCTTCTCTTCAACACTACTTTGACCAAGTACTTCAAACTAAAACATTCTTTGTAATGTTTTGAAGTAATGTGTTTGGATATAACCACTTACATATGTTTTCATTTGACCATTGAATCAGTCTAATAACAAGTTTAAAGAAAAAAAAATTAAAGAAGTTTAATTAGTTTATGATCCTTTTAATTTTGTAGCTTATTGAAATGTGCTCCAAAAACTATTTTGGGTCTTAGTAGATACTTAACATCTAGTCCTATAGTTGAATATTTTTAATATTATCTTTTGAAATTAGATATTAACATGGCCTACTTCATCTGGTGGTACCGTGGTTGAAGCATTCAGCTGCTAACCAAAAGGCCAGTGGTTCAAACCCACCAGCCAGTCCATGGAAGAAAGAGGAGGAAGTCTGCTTCCATAAAGATTTACAGCCTTGGAAACCCCATGAAGCAGCACTACTCTGTCTTATAGGTCACTGTGAGTCTGAATCAACTCGATGGCAAGGGGTTTTTGGAGGAGTACTTAATCTTCCTTTTAAGGAAGAATTAGTTGGCTAGAAAAATATGTGAGGATGTTCCAAGACTAATGGACTGCTATAAATTAGAATCATGTGATACCTTTGCTGAGCTGACAATTTAAGAAACAAGGGCCTATTTAGGTTTCCGTTTGGCTTAACAAGCAGGTGTGTGGTGTGCTGTTCTTGCTGATCCATCCACATAGTCAAATTCAGACACAGGTATTCCAAAAGTTCCTAGTCACCTTTGTTTATTTTAACAAAGAACCCATGTGAACTCCACCCAGGCCTGGGAGTCTGCTTGCCCAGGAACAATTTTACTAGGTACATTCAGTGGTGTTTCAAAGTTCACAAGGATGACTTTATAGGGTTGGCTGATTTTCTTTTTATAGCGCCTGACCTCATCTCCTGAAGCCTCCTTAAAGACAATATCAGCATAACCTATATCCATTCAAAATAGATGTTGAAAGGAGTTTAGTGTGTTTAAATTAACACATCACTTTTATTCACTGATAAATATTCAGTATTTTGCATTCAACTGCAGTTTGCACTGAATTGAATCACATGATAAGCTGTAAAACAGGATGGCCCATTGACCTTCTAAACTTCTGTGAAAATTATGTATGTGTATGTGTATATGCATGTGCAATTGTTTATTTCCCTAAGTAGAAAAACCATAGCTTTCCAGAAATTCTCAGCAAGGAATATGATTTTAAAAAGTTAAAGACCATTGATATAGAGAGAATAATAAATGATTACTTATATTTGCTTTAGTATCAAATATAATAAAACATTGCAACATTGGCTCCTTATGGCCTTTCATAATCCCAGCAATCAAAGGCAGATGATTTGATCTTCTTTTCCTTGGGGTTACCTGGGTCTCCCTCCAGGAGTTATTGTCAGGACGTCAGGCCCTCAAGAGGATTCTTTGCCTATGAAAGTTCCAGGGGGAAGCAGACCACTGGTGATACATCAGATGACATAAGGTGACACTAGGCAGGACACTTCAGCCATTGTTGTTGTTGTTGTTGTTGTTGTTAGATGCTGTCAAATGTGCTCCAACCCATAGTGACCCTATGTACAAAAGAATAAAATACACGGCATGGTCCTGTACCATCCTCACAATTTTTGCTATGCTTGAGCCCATCATTATAGCCACTGTGTCAATCCATCTCATTGAGGGTCTTCCCCTTTTTTTTGCAAATCCTCTACCAAGTGTGATATCCTTCTTCAGGGACTGGTGCCTTCTGATAGCATGACCAAAATACATCCACATCCTCTTCTGAATCGGCTTAAATTTCTGGCAGTTCCCTCTCAGTATACTGCTGCAACTACTTTTGAAATATCTTCAGCAAAATTTTACTTGAGTATGATACTAATGTTATGGTTCGATACTTTCCACATTCTTTTTGGGTAACCTTTCTTTGGAATGGACACAAATACAGATCTCACCCAGTTGGCAGGCCAGGTAGCCATCTTCCAAATTTCTTGGCACAAACAAATGAGCAATACATTTGTTTGTTGAAACATCACAATTGGTATCCTGCCAAATCCTGGAGCCTTGCTGTTCACCAGTGCCTTCAGTGCAACTTGGACTTCTTCCTTCCTTCCTTACAATTGGTTCTTGATCATATGCTACCTCCTGAAAGGGCTGAATATTGACCAGTTCTTTTTGGTACAGTGACTCTGTATTCCTTCCATCTTCTTTTGATGCTTCCTGCATCATTCAATATTTTGCTCATGTTGTTGTTGTTATGTGCCGTCGAGTCAAATCCGACTCATAGCGACCCCTCCTCGGGTTTCCGAGGCAGTATCACTACGGATGTAGGATTGCCCAACCTTCCTTCCGAGGAGTGGCTGGTGGGTGTGAACCACCAGCCGTCTGGTTAGCAGGCAAGTGTCTTAGCCACTATGCTACCAGAGCTCCCATTTTGCCCATGGAGTCCTTAAATATTGCAATTTGAGGCTTGAATTTTTTCTTCAGTTGTTTCAGCTTGAGAAATGCCAAGTGTGTTCTTCCTTTTTGCTTTTCTAACTCCAGGTCTTTGCATATTTCAGCACAATACTTTACTTTGTCTTCTCGAGCCACCATTTGAAATCTTCTGTTCAGCTCTTTTACTTCATCACTTCTTCCATTTGCTTTCGCTACTCTACATTCAAGAGCAAGTTTCAGAGTCTCTCCTGACATCTATTTTGATTTTTTCTTCCTTTCTTACCTTTTTAAGAACCTTTTGTTTTCTTCATGTATGATGTTCTTGATGTCATCCCAGAATTCATCTGGTCTTTGGTCATTGGTGTTCAATGTACCAAATCTATTTTTCAGATGGTCTCTAAATTCAGGTGGGGTATACTCAAGGTCATATTTTGACTTTTGTGGACTTGTTTTAATTTTCTTCAGCTTCAACTTGAACTTGCATATGAGCAATTGATGGTCAGTTCCAGTCAGCTCTTGGCCTTGATTTGACTAATGATATTGAGTTTCTCCATCACCTCTTTCTTTTAATGTATCAGTTTTAACCTCCAAATCTTCATAATGGCCTACATCTTTTTCACCAGCCCTTCTCATACTCTCCAGTGTTACCAAGAAGATATAGCAGGTCTATATTTATCCAAACCAAAAGGAAACTACTGTTAGGGCTAAGACATATTTTCAATCTGGATTTACCAACAGTCCATTTCAGTTTCAGCTCAAAGTTGGATGTACTCTGCAAAGCAAGTTGGCAAAATTCCAGGAGGCCAAACCATGCAACAAAATTTTCAGAGATAGAAAATTAGTGCCACACTCCTTCCTGTTCCCTTTTTCTGAAAGCACAAAATGTGTAGGTTGCCTCACGTGATTTTGGGCAAAAGTTGAACAATTCTTATTTATACCAGCTAGATACACTCCTTAGAATAACTAACCATGGAAGAAAAGAAGGGCAGTATCTGCACAGGGAGATAGCTCAGAGGGCAGGAATGCATAGGAAGGAAAGACAAAGGGGAAGGGTAACCACAGGGAGGAAGTGGGAAGAGAGCTGTTACATTACAGGGGTTGAAATCAATGTCATGAAACAAAATATGTACGAACTGCTGTATGGTAAATTAATTTGGTCTGTAAACTTTCACCCAAATCATAATTTGAAATAAATAAATAAATAGTTCTCTAAATCAGTCCAATACTGCTAATCCCTGGGGAATATACATTAGCCCATTTTTACCAAATGGCCCACTTCTCAGAAAGCTGAGAGTGGTCAAAAGGGCATAGTGATTGTAAATGTTATTCAGCAGGCAGGAATTCACTTTCAAAAACTGTTTTAACTCCAGAAATCATTAAACTCATTCACAAAGATGGAATTTTCCATATTTAAATACAGTTTAGAATTAGCCTACAAAATTTTATGGCAGTAAACTATATTGCTTCCTTTATATAGGTAATAATATGAAGATTGTGGTTGGACCAGAAACAGCACTATCAACAAATAGCCTAAAAGTTCAGAGGCTGGAGGAAGAAAGAGGCTTGTAAGTAAGAAAGTTCCTTAGCCATTTGATGTTGTATTACCTTGGGCAAGTTACATAACTTCCTTAAATCACCTCATCTAAAAAATAGAGATAATAAATTTTACTTCAACAAGTTATTGGTTTGAATCCCATGAGATGATGGAAAGTACTTATAACAGTGCATGACTTAAGGAACTCTCAATAAATGGTAATTTAAATTTTAAAAACAATAGATTCAATCAAAAGTCAGCAAGGAATGTAGTTAAGATGTAGATTATTTGATAATTAAGAGAAAACTGAAGATTTGGGTATTTTGTGGATTCCATGTAAAATATAAAGCAACTACCCACCTATACCAATGACTTCCATATCTATATCTGCAGGCTTTACCTCAACTCCATGCTCCACTGTGATACTCAGCTACCCTCAGAACTTGTCCATTTCAACATGTCTAAAATTGAACTCAACCTCTTGCCAAGCAAAATTATTGCTATTTCCTAACTTAGTGGAAGTTACCACAACTCACTCAGTCACATAATTCATAAACCTGGAAGTCATCCTAAAATCCTCACTCTCTCTTTCATGCCCCACCCCAAACATCTAAATCAAGGCCGATGGAGCTGTGGTTCTTAAACCTGGCAGAGCTTCAGAAGCATTTATGGTGCTTTATAAAAATACAGAGCCCTACCCAAGAGATTCTGATTCAGGAGGCCTGAGGTGCACCATGGGAATGTGCATCTGAAAATAAATAAAAAAAATCTTCCCCAGAGAATCTGATATTCATTGAGATGTGAGAGCCACTATTACAGTGTACAACTATTCCCTACCATGTCTCATGTCTTTACCTTCCTCTATGTCCCCTTTGGGAGCTCTGGTGGTGTAGTGTCTAAGGCATTTGACTGCTAACCAGAAGGCTGGTGGTTCAAACCCACCAGCCACTCCTCAGAAGGAAGATTGGGCAACCTACTTCTGTAGTGATACTGCCTTGGAAACCCAAGGAGGGGTCATTATGAGTCAGATCCGACTTGATGGCAGTGAGTTGTTGTTTTGGTTTTGTTTTTTTATGTCCCCTTGCTTCAGACCCTCATATTCTCTCTTGAATTCTGAAATCACTCTGTAAGTGGTCTCTCTGCATCCTTTCTCTGCCACTCATCCCAATTCCCAGATCCATTCCTCTGAAGCTGTGGTGATGCAGAACCTAGTCTTTAGGGGGAAAAAAAAAAAAAAGATCTAAATTCAAATCCCTGTTTTCCTAACTGCCAGATCCATAACCATAAGCAAGTTAGTTCACCTTTCAAAAACTCAGTTTTATCATCAGGAAAATGAAGATAATAATACCTATTAAATGAGATTTTGTTGTTAGGTGCCATTGAGTAGAACTCAACTCATAGTGACTCCATGTGACAGAGCAGAATTGCCATAGGGTTTTCTAGGCTGCAGTCTTCACAGTAGCAGATTGCCAGGTCTTTCTCCCAAGGAGCCACTGGGTGGGTTTGAACTCAACCTTTATGTTAGTGACAGGGCTTTAAACCAGTTCAAACTGTTTCACTCCTGGCCAACAAAATGAAATCAGAATATATTTGAATTTTTAAAATTTGATTGAAGCAGAATGATAGCCAGAATGGGAAAAATTATGGGTCAAAGCCTTGGAATGGGAGACAGGAAGAGGCATAGTGAACTCTTTCAAGAGCCTGATGCAGGAGATTGGATTATTGCCAGGACTGTGGACAGCAACACACATTCAAAATAAAGTAGTCAACCATCACTGAGAGGGGCACCATTGTTTCCTACCCTGTTTATCAAGAGATTTTGTTGCTCTGCAACACATGTGCTGCCCTTGTTTTCTAGGAGAAAGATTAAGTTTCTAGCAGAGCACCAACCCATAATTTTTCCCATTCTGGTTACTGTTCCACTTCACCCACATTTTACAAATTCAGGTCCATTCCAGATTCACTTCATTTGCCATGACTGAACTGGAAAGAACTGGTTGAAAGCCCTAGTGAGCAGCCAAGTGCTTAACCATTGTTCTACCAGGGCCCCTTAAATGAGCTTTAGATAACATATGCAAAACATTTAATATAGTGTATGACATATAGAAAGATCTTATTATCTTATTATTTTTATTACTACAATAAATATAATCATGCAATTCCCATATTTAATATACACCCCTCCTCTTAGCTTCCTTTTAGTCAATAAATCCCAGTTAAAACTTCTTGACTCCATTTGCCTTCATACAGGCTAGACCCCTAATTATTGCCAGTGGAAAGTGTACTCTGTTCAGAGTATGTAGCTCAGACAAATGGTAAGGTAATATCTAATGCATGTGACTTGCATCATCTCCTACCCAAGTGTGACTTAACAGACCAACTAACTAGGATCAAGTGTCTTGATTCTAAATGAACTTAATAAACTCAATCCTCTGTATGTTTTGCACAGTGTATAATTTATTGTAAGGAATATCAGTACCTTGTACATCAAGTCCTTAGGTGGTATAAATGGTTAACACACTTGATTGCTAATGTTTGGTAATTTGAGTCCACTCAGAGGCACCTTGTAAGAAAGGCTCTATCTGCTTCCAAAAAATCAGTCATCAAAAGCCTAGGGAGCATAACTCTACTCTGACATACATGGGGTCACTGTGAGTCAAAATTCACTTAACAGCAACTGGTTTTTTAAA
>NW_006921803.1:5209596-5220307 GCF_000298275.1 Orycteropus afer afer
CAATTTCAACATACAAGGATCCCTTTTAGCTTTCTTTTTTTTTTTTTTTTAGATAATGTCCTGGCAGGCCAGCAGGAAGAGAAAGATACAACCAAAGCAATAAGACCAGGATTATAAAAATCAACCCTACAGTAAGACCAACCCATCAGGACGGTGATTGATAATGTAAACATCAACATTCAGAGGAAGTAAATAAACTAGGACTTAGTCTGAAGAGATGTCATTTTCTGGAGGTTGGTGGTCTGGTAGGTCAGATGAGCAAGTGCTCTAAAGAGTGTCAATATTCTTTATCTTGATGGAAGGTTCTAGCTCACTGAGCAAGAGCTATCCCAAGGGATCTCTTGAATCATTGTGAATACTGTGCTCTGGTCAACTACTTCCTGTTTCTTTAATCCCCAGGTTCCCTCATCATTGGTTCAGAATAGGCAGGGCTGAGCCTACTGGTTACCGATGGGGTTGGAGCAGGGCGCAGGGGTAGGTTACCCAATAAGCAAGGTAAACAATGGCTGACTTGTGCTTGCTTAGTAATCTATAATGAATAGTTTCTCATGGGTTTCAGCACATTGTTCACTACAGATTATTAAGTAAGCACAAGTAAATCTGTGCTTACCTTGCTTTCTGGATACTATAGCCCTGTCAAGGATTATAAATTTGAAAACAAGCTTTGATTATATAGGAAGATTTTGTGGGGTTGGGAGAGAAACAGGTGCCAGCCACCTAGAAGCAGAATTTTTAATGTGATAGAAAAAAATGTGAAATTGTTCAGTAGAGATAAGTACATAAGCACAAGTCAGCCCATGTTTATCTTGATTATTGGGTAATTCAACACTGGCCAGGAGAAATTTAGTGACTTAAGTACCAACTAGATAGCCCTGGTGACACACTGGTTAAGTGCTAGCTCTGCTAACCAATAGGTGGGCAGTTTGAACCCACCAGCCTCTTCACAAGAGAAAAGACCTGGCAGTCTGCACCAGTAAAGATTACAGTTTAAGAAACCCTATGAGGCAGTTCTACTCTCTCAAATAGGCTCACTGTGAGTTGGAGTCAACTCTACAGCATACAACCACAACGAATATCAACTCTAGGTTGGTGTGGTAGTTAAAGTTGTGTATCAACTTGGCTGGGCCATGGTTTTGAGTGGCTAGGCAGCTAGATGTAGTTATTCCCCATGATGATATTATAATCACCTCCATGGTAGAATCCGCTATGAGCAGCTAAAGTATTGCCTTCTGGGTGTGGCCTGCTTCCAACATATAAGGAGAAGTTTTGTGAAATGTCTCTAGCTTTTGACACATCTGGATGCTGCATTTGGCTGAGGCTTCACCTCAGTGGCCTTCCATGCTGTCTGCTAATCTTGGGACTGTGCCATTTTATTTCTCAATCTTGGATTGGTCAGCCTCAGCAGCCAGCAACTACATGAGTCAGAAAAAACCTTCAGCTCTCATGGGCCTAGAACAGGAGGCAGAGCTGAAGCCCAAGGTCAAGAGGCTTTCACCCAGAACTTTGAACTTGGACTTCTAGCCTCCTAAACTGTAAGAAAATAAATCGCTGTCTTAAAGCCATCCATGTATGGTACGTCTGTTACAGCAGCACATAACAGCTGGCAATTTGGTTTCCAACACTGACCTGAACAGCACACAGAATTCATTCATATAGCCACTAGATTCTGCCCAGCACTTAAAAATAACTACATCCCCCCAACCACCAAGAATCAATTCTGGAGAAATCCAGAATACTCAAGACGCATTGCTGAATTGAATATAATTTAAAAAAAAAAAAAAAAAAAAGCCTAACAACATAGAAATGAGTAAGTAATAACTTTTGGCACAAGGGCACAAAGCAATTCTTAAAACTTTGATACATGAAAATTTCAAAACAACATGAAATATGCTTATAAAGGTTTAAAAAGAGTCAAAATTATATCTACTTTATGGCCATAATCATGTTTTTGGTTAAACCATAGAAAAAGACTTTTTATAAAGGATACACCACTTCATGTACAAAGGGTTGAGTCTAGATGGTGGGAATGGAGCTTATACTGTTTATTTTTCTGCTTATTGACATTTTACAATATTTTCAATGAGCATAGTTTAATTCTCAGGGAAAAAAAAAAAACTTTGTTTTTAAAAAATAAAAAGGACTAGTCTCCTGGAAAGTCAGAGTGCACTTGGAATTGTTTCTGAATCTGGCTCAGCCCACCCTCCTATTTTCTTTGTCAGACAGCCGTGATCTCCTGACCCTGCAGCCTGGTGGCCTGTGGTAATCAGAGCTATTAAGTAACTTCCCTGAAGGTTTGAGGGTTTTGCCATTTTCTCTACTACCTTACAAGAGCCTTCAACAAGTTTTTGGCTTCATAAACTATCAGAAAACCAGTATCCCTCCCAGAAGTCCCTTTCCATAGAGTGATGTGGTGGAACGCAGGACCACACAAGCAAAGGCTGGTTGTAATTGTTAAACATTCCCCCTTGTGTTCGGTTCCCTTCTTCTCCCTAATGGGCTCCACTAAAACTCATCTGTAAACAGCTGCTCCTGCAGGGCTGCCAGCCCAAAACAGAGCTTTCCCAACCCCACAGTTTAGCCTGAACTGAACAGGTCACAAACTGGCTGGCATCAGTCAGGATATGTCAGAATCCTTACCTAAGAAGGAAACAATGACAACTTGATCAGAGTGAACATGAAAAATATCAAAGGAGCCATGTTACTGTCTTACAGTGGTCAGTACATCTTTAAGTCTCTGTTCCAAAATACCTTGGCAGCCATTTTACTCTAGGGAGCCAGAGAGGGAAAAGTCTGTTCTTGCAACATTACTAGCATGCTTGGGGAAAACCTAGTCCTTACACACACACACACAACACAAACAGGCCTGGCTGCATCTGATGGCAAAGAACCATCCAAAGCAGGATTCCTGAACATCTCATGATTTTTGTGATTATTCACTGGATACCACCACTGAGATTTAATTGAGAGCACAAAAAGCTAAAAAAAAAAAAAAGAAAGAAAGAAAAATCTGGTTTTTCCAACCTGTCAGTCGCCTTTCTTGGACAAGCAAAGTCAATTGAATCAGTGACATCACTAGGAGATGGAGGGGTATAGTTCATGCAAGTGACACTTGCAAAGGGAGTGACACCAAAATGATTGTCTATAAGATTTTTGTGCCGTGTTTCAGCAGAAATTTATCGTTTTTTATAAAAATATCCTTGTAGTTAGTTAAAACAACAAAAACATTTTTTGTAAGCCCAGCTTACATGTATCAACATACCTACAAGGCTAAAACTATATACTGATTTACTTTGTGCACCTTCTAATGCACTCTGGTCAAAGCTGTCATTATTACCCAAATACAATAGCACTTCAAATTATGTGGTTTCATCTGCAGGCACTCTAAGCACATGCTGTTGTCTTCATTGCTGCTAGTGTTTTTTCCAGTCACTGATTTTGTCAAATATTCTGGTGTTTTAGCTACAATATTGTAGTAAGTAGTATCTGTGAAACTATATCAATAACTTTTTTCAGAATGAAGTAACTGAAGGAAAACAAAGAATCAAAAAAGACTTCCACTCAGTTACTAATAATGTTGTAACTAATAATGTCCAATGTAGAAAGATTTTATAGAGCAATTTTGTTAGTATTCATATAATCTAAGAAATATTACATTTATGCAATTTACTACTATATTCATCACATAGTATTCTACAATTAAAGTTGATAATAAACATTACTAAGGGTTCTGTATGGTCTGGTATGGAAGGAGGTGGGCGGTAATGCCACTGAGTCAAATCCAGTTTCATAAAGCACTGCTGCTCTGTATGACTCAACCAAAACCACATCAAAGGCATCGGGTGAGGGGTTTCTGAATTACTAGAAAGACACATTGAAAACAGTAGATTTTCAAAGAAATGTGACAAATATAGGAAGAGGTGAGATGAACTCAAGAAGAGGAGGAAAGAGAAAAAGCTGTGACAGTAAAATAGGGGCAGAGAAATCTAAAGAAGTATAGCTCCAAGGATGATCAAGAAGTCAAAAGAAGAAAATCTGGAAAACAATTTATATTCTTTAAAAAAAAAAAAAAAATTCCCCACTTCGGTTCTCCAACTGAGGGTGTAAATAATGTTGAGAAGCCCTGAAACCTTCTATCACTTCTCAAACTATTTCCTCTGGGACAGAAACAATCACACCCTCTTTCGGCCATCCTCTCTCTTCTGCCCTGCAATGAAACTAGATTATCTAATACTGGTGTTTTTCTTTAAAAAAAAAAAAAAAAAAAAGTCCAAATAAATCAGCACTGACAAAACTAAAAATGAAATTTGACACAATAGGTAATATATATTCCGGAGATTGAGAATTAGCTGGTGTTGTTTGTCCCTGCTCCCTTGTTAAGGCTTCCGTAACTGTAGCCTTTTTAGATTTCATGGGGACCCAAACAAACTCAGTAAGTCAATATTATTTATTGACACTTTTCACTTTACCAGACCATGGGGAAAACCAAAAGATTATATAAGCCTCCTTTCCTTAAGGAGGTGAGGGTCTCAAAACTCTATACAGATAAGCCCCAGCTAAGATTTAAAGGCTCTCAGAGCTTATTTAGAGAGTGGGAAAACTGCATATTCAACTGACAAGGAAGAAAATATGGAAGGGGGACTGGTTTTAAAAAAGCCCTTCAGATATCCTAAGAATTTGTTACTCAAAGTGTGATTCATGGGAGCTTGTTAGGAATGCAAAATCTTGGACCCTACCTCAAATTTAATGAACCAGACTCTGCCTTTTAGCAAGATTCCCAGTGAATTTGTATGTTTGCTAACGTTTGAGAAACACTTCCCGAAAATTCCCACATCCCTTTTCTCTCCCTGTTCAAATTGAATGCATTATGACTTAAAATGCTGGATGATGTAAGAAAAGTCCTAACTAGTTCAAATAGCACAGAGGCAGGATCAACTTTTTTTTTTTTTTTTTTTTTGGTGAAAAAACAAAAAGTGAAGCATTTCAGAAAGTGCAACAAGACTGATCAAACAAGTACAGGAAGAGGTAAAATGAGGGCTTTGGTTACTGACAGGCTTGATATGAGTCAAGTGACGGTGGCTATCAAAAAAAGGAAGAAAAATGGAAAAACAAGAAAATACTAAAGTTAGAGAGTGTATTAATAGAAGCATGGTACCTAGATGAGGAAGATGATGCTGTACTCTACCTCACACTGATCCCATCATACCAATAAATACATTCAGTTAAGAAAAGAAACAGAACATGTTAAGTAGAGAAGGATTTGGATAGTAAAGTAAAATGAAAACATGGTGCAGGAGAAAAATAGTTGAAGGATTTGGGAATGTTAAACCATTATAGAAAAGCTTTGGTGAAAAAAAGCTCAGAAATATGAGTTTCATGTGGAAAAACACTTGGTAAAGTTATTTGAGGACCATTCAAACCCCCGAATTTTATTATTTATGGATTTCATGGGATCTTCAAAGCATCATCTGCAAAAAACTAACAAGACAAAGAAGCAAGTATCATTCTCCTTGAATTACAGGAGAAAAAAAATATTCTAGCCTGTGCCAATTTATCTAGCATGCTTCCATCACGCAGCTTCCAATGAAATCCTACCTTGCTAACCATTTCAGAAGAAAAGGGCTAAAATAAACCAAGAAAAGTGAAGTATGTTTGGAACAACTTGGATATATTAATCTACTTTTTTAAAACTGTAAATATTATAAAATCTAAATACTATTTCTGGTGACAATTTAACATTTTAATTGACATGTGCTTTAAGTGTTAAATACACCCCAGATATCAGAGACTTACATGACAAAAATACAAAATATCTTAAAAAATTTATATTTATTACATGTTGAAATGGTAATATTTTAGATGTATTGAGTTAAACGAAATATATTATTAAAATTATTTTCACTTTTTTACTTTTTTAATATGGCTATTAAACTTTTTTATTATATATGCATTATTGTTAAGTGATGTCAAGTCAACTCAGACTCATAGTGACCCTATGTGCAACAGAAGGAATCACTGCCCAGTCCTGCACTGTCCTCACAATCCTTGCTGTGCTTGAGCCCATGATTGTGGCCACTGTGTCAACCCATCGTGTTGAGGTTCTTCCCCTTTTTTGCTGACCCTCTACTTTACCAAGTGTATCCTTCTCCAAGGGCTAGTTCCTTCAGACAATGTTTCACTGCTATTCATAAAGTTTTCCAGTAATATATCAGACAGTCTTTCACTGCTATTCATAAGGTTTTTCAGTGACCAATTTCTTTAGAAGTGGATGGCCCCATCCTTCTACCCAGTCTCTTAGTCGGGAGCTCCACTGAAACATGCCCACATGTGTAACCCTGCTGGTATTTGAAATACCAGTGACTAGCTTCCAGCCTCACAGCAACATGCAAGCCACCACAGTATGACAAACTGACAGATGAGTGGTAGAAGTATATATGTAGCTCAAATTATATTTCTACTGGACAGTCCTATAGTATATTATTCTGAGAGAGTACATTATTTTTCTTTGTATTCAAAAGGAACTCAAACCTCTCCAAGCTGAAGCTGCCAACACTTGATTTTTCTGTAAAACCAGGGCTTCAAAACAGTACTTCCTGGTTCAGTCATGGTCCATGAAGCAAAAATGGAATAGACTTGAATTTGTAAAATGTGGGTGTACCAGAGTGGTAACTAGAACAGGAAAAAGTAGGGGTTAACACCCTGCTGAAAACTTAACCTCCCTCTTAGAAAACAAGGGTAACATGTCCATTGCATTTTGTTGTTGTTGTTGTTATGTGCCGTCAAGTCAGACCCAACTCATAGCGACCCCTCCTTGGGTTTCCGAGGCGGTATCACTACGGAAGTAGATTGCCCAATAGTAACCAAATTTCTTGACCAGCAGAGTCGAAAACAATGATTGCTGGTTCAAAGATGACTGCTGACCTCATAGCTTTGAATGTGTGTTGCTCTCCACAGTTCTGGCAATAATCCAGTTTCCAGCATCAGGCTTCTGAAAGGCCTCACTTTCAAGAGTGATTTGTCCAAATCTCCCATTCCAAATCTTGAACCTTTTTTTTTTTGTTGTTATTGTGACTTGGGTGGAAATTTACAGAAATACACTTTCCATACAGCAGTTTACATACACTTTGTCTCATGACATTGACTACAATTTAGCACTATGCAACATCTCCTCTCCCACTTCCTCCCAACAGGTACCACTTCCCTGTGTCTATCCCTCCATGCACTCCTACCCCCTGAACTGTCTCCCTGTGCCTGAGCAGCCCTTCTTTCTCTCTTGCTTGTTCTCTCCAAGGAGTGTATCTACCTCAGGTAAATGCTCAACTAGTATGTCTGTCTACTGCTTGCCTGGAAGCCACAGGTGTGCATTCAATTCCAGACCTGAATGGCAGCTAGGGGTCATAGTCTCAGTGGTTCCACCAGGCTCCATCAGGCCAGCAAACCTGTTCCCCACTTTTTTTTTTTTTTATCTTGAACCATTTTAGCCATAACTGAACCAGTTTAAACTAGCCCAAAGCCCCATATAAAACATGCCTAATTTTAGAAGAAAAGAAATAACTCTGCCCAGAAGAGCAAGATCTCAGCAGTGATTGGTGCTCTGGCCCCCTGAAGTATCGCAGATGATAAAGCATAGAAACATTCTCAGACAGTTTCCCCACTCTAAGACATAACCAAAAAAATGGGGCACTCCTGTGGTGAATCAAATGTAAAGAGAAATTCCTTCTGATTCCTTCTTCCTTATTTCAGGTGTGTGCTGGTCTCACCACATTTGCCCTTGGGTTGGACTTGTCACAGGGGGTACCATCATCCTGTTTCTTCCTTCTTTTTCAGGGAGTTGTAGATTTCAAGATACATAACCTTGAGAGCCTGTGTCAGTAATTAAGTTATAGATAGCCTGGTTCTTTTGTCCTTCCCCAAATTAAGACCAAAAGTTCACAGCCTGGGTTGTCATTTAAGAAACAGCTTTGCCTGGATAGCTCCTGTTCATCCTTTGAAACCCAGTTAAGGTTTTATCTTTCAGAAAATTTTCCTAAATTTGTCTCAATGTCTCTTTCTCTATTTTAATCACATCTGTGCCACCTTCTTTAATAGCCACAAAACTCTCTAAGTTAAAGGTCTCCTAGAATCTTCTGAGATGTACTTCCTCATCATTGCCAGATGGTCTTAAGATAAAGGCCAAAGCACAAAAGTCATCCTACCTCCTGAGAGAGTCCGTCTAGGTTATGGCCTAGGGATAAGCAAATAGCTAACCTAGGTTCTATAATAGTGTTTCCCACACTTCAACTATATGCACAGCATCTTCATGGTTGGTAATATGTCTGAGTTTCCTCCTAAACTCTTACTAATATTTGTCTTTGAATCAACTCATATTTTTAACTTAAGTAAATATATTTAAAAAAAGAAACTATATCACTACTATAAATGGGAAGGAGCTCTGGTGGCACTAGGGTTAAGATATTCAGCTGCTAACCAAAATGTCAGAAGTTTGAACCCACAACTGCTCCTCGGAAGAAAGATGAGGCAATCTTCTTTTGTAAATATTTACAGCATTGGAAACCCCATGGGGGGTCACTAGGAGTTGGAATCAACTTGATGGCAGTGGATTATAAATAGAACATTGGTATTTTTTCATTTAAAAAAAAACTCACTGCCATCGAATCAATTCAACTCATAGCAACCCCTCCTTGGGTTTCCCAGGTGGTATCTCTATGGTAGTAGATTGCCTGATCTTCCCTATATAAATAACAATCAAAATTAAATTTTTTTTCAAAAAAGCATTTATTTACATCTAAAATCTTCTCTCCTAATACAAATGGTTATACCCATTACATGGATGAACAGTGGTCTAAGACATGAGTGGCAAAGAAGCTAGAGATCTAAAGTGTGAACATAAATCTATGGAAAACTTCAAGGCAAACTGATCATCTCATGCTTTAAAAACAAACAAAGCTTCTTCAGGACAAAAACTTTCTCTGCACCATGGCCCACAGACACGTAGATCACCTCTCTGGACTCAGGGCTCAGGACAGGGGAATAAGGGGAGGGGTGCAGGAATCAAGTAAAGCCCAGGAGGCGTAGAATGGTTCAAAGAAGTTCCTTCCCTCCCCCACTCCCAGCTTCCAGTTCCCAGCAGTGGCATCTGAGTGAGCAGCCTACTGAGATTTTTGGCCTGAATAGATGTTAGCTGGGAAGCAAAAGGAAACAAATATGTGCAGTTTGAAGTTTACTTAGAGTGTGCTACACAGCCCAGGGTGACCAGATGAGTGTCCTCTGAAGTGTCCCTTGCCTTGCCCCTTTCACAAAGATGTTAATGAGCATTTCAGAATCTTCTTTAACTCAAGGTTGGCAGATAAAGTAAGACTGGCTTGGCCATTTCTTCTAAATCCTCTTTCTTATTTGGGGCTATGAGTTTTATTACTACAGTGTAGTTGCTCTTTGTCCAAGTACATGAAATGAAACAAAATTCTTCCCTTTGAAAATATGATCTTAAAATTCTAGTCCCTCAGACTTTCTTAAAATATCCTACAGGCATACAGTGACTTTAGATCTAGACTGTGTTGTATTTTTACCTACAGGGAGCTTATTCCAACCAACTGTCAAATAGAAAGAGATCATAAGAACATTCATTTTTAAGATGAAAACTAAATTAAGTAAATGTAGCTTTTGCATAATATATCTATAGGGATCAAGGCAGTTAGGGTGGTAAGTAAAAAGAGAGTTTCTGGTAGATAAGCAATAAGCAGTTTCCTTCATGCTAAATAAAACTAAGAGTGCTGCAAGCAGATTTCCACGAACTATCGATTACTCTCAGGGCAGTTAACAGAAAATTGCACCCATATATTCTTGGAAATCACTCAGTTCTCTCCTCACTGCATAAGTGCTAGGGTGGTAATGCTCTTTGAGGTGGTGAATATTAAATGCACGTGGCTTGGTGAGAAAATGCTAGGGGATTTTTGCATACTTCTTCAGCCCCGATGCACAGTTACTTTTAGAAATCCTTTGCAGAAGTAAGTGATGGTTTCACACATGTTCCAGAAAATCTTCTTGAATGGCAAAAATATTGCTCTAAAATTAATAGTTTTTAATAAGGAAGGAATTATTTTCTTTTTAGAAAAAATGTTGAGAACAGCAATCTATTTTCAACAGTGTACCTGTTCTCTTTTTAGCCTTTTGCCTGGTATATCTGATAACTACTCCTTTCCTAAGTCCCCTTGATAAAATAAGAAGACAGTACTAGTCTTCTATCAGCAGAAATAATAACCAGAGAAAATGATATTTCAATATCATCTGTATGATAAAATCATCTGTATTATTTTAAAAAGTGAATTTGTTGTTGTTACGTGCCGTCGAGTCGGCCCCGACTCATAGTGACCCCTCCTTGGGTTTCCGAGGCAGTATCACTCACTACGGAAGTAGGATTGCCCAACCTTCCTTCCGAGGAGTGGCTGGTGGGTTTGAACCGCCAGGCGTCTGGTTAGCAGGCAAGTGTCTTAGCCACTATGCTACCAGAGCTCCCAAAAAGTGAATAGCCTGTGAAATAATACTAACTTTCAGTGTTAATTGTACCATATTAGCATAAACTTTCACATTTATGTTTTCTACTGTCACAAGCTCTGGTAGCTCTGGTAGCACAGTGGCTAAGACACTTGCCTGCTAACCAGACGGCTGGCGGTTCAAACCCACCAGCCACTCCTCGGAAGGAAGGTTGGGCAATCCT
>NW_006921803.1:5220807-5250540 GCF_000298275.1 Orycteropus afer afer
GGAAGTAGGATTGCCCAACCTTCCTTCCGAGGAGTGGCTGGTGGGTTTGAACCGCCAGCCTTCTGGTTAGCAGTCAAGTGCCTTAGGCAAGTCTAGAGAGATTAAATCGTTTTCTCAAAGTTACAAACCAAGATAGTAGTCAACCAGGGCAAATCCTGCCACTAAAATCTTCTGATCAACTGAAATATCAAACTAAGATATTTACTGATACTGTGCATCAGTCTTAGTACAAGACACACTGTTTTGTGCTTCTATCATTTTGCAGCTTTAGTATCTAATCCTTTACTGGAACATGGTCCAAAGAAAATCTCACTGCTACTATATTCTCTAATAACATTTATTAGGATGTGCTATAAGTAATCACGGCATTGTGCAATTCTTTGAGAGAGATATGATTATCCTCATCTTATTGAAGAGAAAATTAAGGCTTAGAGAGTTTAAAGTTACGTGTGCAGGGTCACCCAAGAAGAAATGGATAGAGAGGAAATGGAACCCAGCTCTGTTCAATTATAGGAGTTTCCACCCTCCCCAAACCTCTTCAAGTAAGGTGGTTGAACTTCAGGGTCATTGTCCAGCCAGTGATACCACTCAGAACACGAACAGGCTAAGAAATAGACCATAGCTTGTCTTTACACAAAGCTAAAAAATACAAACCAGAAAATTGTAGTAACAAAATTAATAACTACAATTACAAAAGGATTTTCCAAGAGAATCCAGCAAGGAATTAAGTGCTTATCATGTCATGCAAAGTAAATTGTTAGCAAATTGTTATTATTTTCTGAGGCAATCACCCTGAATGGACCCAAAGTGCAAACTTCCTAAAGACTTAAACCAATTCCATTTGTATGGGAATGTATTTTGTACACATATTTGGTTCTTAATCCCCTTGTACTGCTCAGAATTCTGTCTCTTCTGTCCACTAGACCCATCTCTGACACAAAGACAATCTAGCCCTCTCCATAATCTTGCTATTATTTTAGATCACATATTCCCTAGATTAGAAGACATTGCTTGATGTTTTGGGGCAACAAATACTATCAGATTGCATCTGAGATTACAAAAGTAAGTGATATTGAATAGAAATAACTATTCACTTGTACAACACCTAGCCCATAATTGGTACTTAGTAAATATTGTAGAGATGTGCCCAATAAAATAAAAAACAAATCAGAAGGAAGATTTCCAGAGTGTATGTAGCAATGTGGAAAAGATACAGAGCTCTGGTGACGTAGTGCCTAAGGCATTTGACTGGTAACCAAAAGCCTGGCAGTTCAAACTCACCAGCCACTTCTAGGAAGGAAGATTGAGCAATCTACTTCCATAGAGATACACCCTTAGAAACCCAAGGAGAGGTCACTATGAGTCAAATTGACTTGACAGCAATGAGTTTGGGTTTTGTTGTTGTTGTTTTTATGTTTAGAATTATAGATGTTGATAAGGACTTAGAATTAATCAAGTCCAAGTCATATGAGCGAACTGAGACCTAGATATGTACACCCAAGTTCACAAAGATAATTAATTAATTATTGGCCAAGTGGACCATGAACCTAGAATTCCAGACTCGATTTCTACAATATCATCACTTAGAAATATCATTTTTAAACTAGACATAATCACACTCTCAAATATGTGCCTGTTGCAAAATGGTACTAGGTGAATGTATATTTAGGCCTTCACATCCAGATGCTTTATAAATGCTGGATATTTCTAAGCCTGGTCTATGAGCCAAGAGACAAGGGTTCTAGTCTCAATTATTGACTAGCTCCTTGGTGAGTTAGTTATTCTATCACGCTGAGTAAACCTGCATTACAAAACGAAGAGCCTAGCTATATCTATTAGGTTGTAACTGACCAATACATATATATAAAGAGAGACAGAGAGAGAGACCAAGATTTAGTGGCACAAATGTTAAGTGCTGGTCTACTACTAATCAAAAGGTCAGTAGTTTGAACACAGAGTGACTCTGCAGAAGAAAAGACCTGGCAATTTGCTCTCAGATTTCAGCCTAGAAACCCAGGCAGTTCTACTCTGTCACTTGGGATTGTTGAGTCAGAATTGACTCAACAGCACCTAAGAACAATAACAAATATATATATATATATATATGGCAATCATAAAAAGAGTAAGTTTTTGTCTCTTATAACTGAAGAGTTTATAAACAGGCATATTTCAGATGTGGCTTAGTCCAGAGACTTAAATCAAGTCACAAGGATCTAATCTTCTCCCATCTGCTGGCTGTGTTCCTCCATATTAGCTCTGCTTATAAATCCCATGTTCATAAGATGGCTGCCAGCTACATTAGAACTACATCTTCCTAAATTCAAATACTTTGGGAAAGAACACCTTTCTCTCTCAACCATCACTGCAAAAGTCTCATTTTGTCTCATTACCTATGGTTGGGTAATGTGTTCCTCAAGAATCCAATCACTGTACAGATGGCTATTACTATCTGAATAACCAGACCTATATCACATAACAGAACTTTGAGGGGAGGCAGAGAGGATTGTCAGCTCCACCAGAAACACATGGATCTGGAGTTGAAAAGGTAGTGTTGCTCCACAGAAAAATCGGGGTATGGTTATCAGAGGGAGAGAACAAATGATTGTCAGGAAAAATTAGCAACTACCCTGGACAACTAGGTGTCTCCTAGTTCATTTAGATAACTATTGATTTCTGATTCTGTGTGTCTGTCTTAGTACCTAGAGCTGCCCTAACAAAAATGCCATAAGTGGTGGGTGGCTTTAAAGAACAGAAATATATTTTCTCATAGTTCTGGAGTCTAAAAGTCCAAATCAAAGTCTCAACTATGTTGATTGCTTGGCTGGGTTTCCTTCTTAGTTTCTGGTGGCTGCCAGCAATCTTTGGCATCATTCCTTGGAGTTCCACAGTATCTATCTTCCCCCTGTGTATCTCTCTGTGTCTATTTTGGTCTTTTTATAACTCAGAAGTGATTAGGATTAGGATCCACCCTTACTGGTATGACCTTATTAACATAACAAAAGAAAAACTCTTATTTCCAAACAGGGCCATATTTACAGGTACAAACCAAAAACCAAATCTGTTTCCTTTGAGTCAATTCCAACCCATAGCAACCCTGTAGAACAAGGCTGTAATTGTTATGGGAACAGCTCACCAAGTGTTTTCTCCTGAGGAGCTGCAGGAAAGGTTTGAACCAAAATCCTTTTGGTTAGCAGTCAAGGGCTTAACCACTGCACCACCAGGACTTCTTATTTACAGGTACAGAGGTTAAAATTTCAACACATATCTTTTGGGGAACACAGTTCAATCAACACTAGAGCTATTCTTCCTGTTAAGAATATTTGGACTGTTTTGTGGAACCTTAGCACCTCTCTGTGCAGAGGCAGGCATTTGTTACACTGTCACCACCATAGCCAGGACTGGTAATAGCACGGCCCCACGTGCCCCACACTTCAGCTCTGCTGGATTGTAATTTCTTCAGTGCACTCTGCTGTCATATGTCACTTTGCCTTCGTACAATCCCTTTCCTCTGCCTAAAATGCCCTTATCCTTCCATGTGTCTCTGGAAAATGATAACTCATCCTTCAAGATTTGACTCAAACATCACTTTCTCCAGGAAATCTTCCCTCATTACATCCCCTTGCTCAAATAAAATTGACCATTCAATTGTGCTTAGTCTTTTCTACCAACACAGGTTAGAGTACATATATCATACTGCCTAACATCTATTTATTTACATATCTTCTCAATGGACTATTCATCTAGGGGGCAAGGACCATGCTTCATACCACTTTTTGTCTCCAGGGCCAAATACAGTCATTCAATAAATTCTGCTGATTCAATTAACCTACGTACTCTCATTCCTCCAAACTAGAACTTTACTGATTCCCATCCTGTCCCCTCAGACACAAACTGATGCATCTCCCTCCTACACTTCCCACTCCAACTTGCTGGAAATACTGGATATAATTCACAGTCTTGTATTTTCATGAAGTAAAAGGTTTCCATAGTATGAATGAGATTCCACCCTATCTGAATCTGAGGCACCTGGACATTAGAGAACAGGCTTCCCAATTCCTACACAATTATATACATCTCTCCTTCCTATTTTCCTAGCAGTTATCTGATTAAAATGCTGAAACACTTTTAATACAGTTTAAGTGTACAGTTTATGTTGTCAATATTCTTTAGCAATGGTGGTAAATTTGAGAAAAAAATCTTGTGTTTTAATGGAATCTGTTAACTAATAACAACATGCTTGTGTGTCCTCCATTACCACCATAAAAAAAACTCACTGCTATCAAGTGATTTCCAACTCATAGAGAACCCATTGGGTTTCTGAGGCTGTAAGTCTTTACAGAAGTAGACTGCCCAGTCTTCTTTCCATGGAGCAGCTGGTGGGTTTGAACTGCTGACTTTCCAGTTCGCAGTCAAGTGCCTTATGCTCTACACCACCAAAGCAGAAGTTATTCTGCCATAAGAGTGTGAGGTGCAAAGACTTATCGAGGAGCTGCAGGACAGAGATTTAGGAATGGGGTTATCACTGTCTGCTCCACCTATCTCCCACCTCATGATTTTGTAGAGAGAATCACATTTAAATGGGCATCTGAAAAAGCCTAGAAAGGAAAGATAACATGCAGCAAAAAGAGACATGCTATTATCCTTGTCTTCGTTATGGAAGTACATAAGCTTCTGCCAGCAAGGAGCCTCCCCACAAAGTGTGGGTTCCTAGGATCATTCCCATGATTCACTATAACCCAGGGAAAGCTCAGCCAAATAAGCTGCAGTACTGACTTAGATGTAGCTCTTACTTATTACAGATCACTTAATATGTTAACCACTAGTTTACTGCCAGTCTTGCTTTAAACCAAGGAACATACTGAGAGATACTATCTGTATTGGTTAGCTCTGTGCTGCTCTAAAAGAAAATATACCACCAATGGGACGCTTTAACAAACGGGAGTTTATTCTCTTACAGTTTGGAGGCTTTGAGTCTGAGTTCAAAGAGGCAGGCTCTAGGGACTGCGTGAAAAGCCTCCCAACCTTGAGCTTCAGCTCTGCCTCCTACTCCTGGCCCATTGGAGCTAGAAACTTTTCTTCACTCAGATAGCTGCTGGCTACTGAGACTGACAAGCCCAAGGTTGACAAGTAAAAAGCCACCTGATGTTACCAAACCACACAGCATTAATTCAAGTCCATTGAAAGTCCCAAAGTCAGCAGAGCATGGCAGGCTGCTGAACACCTACACAGCTACATGCAGGGTTCAAGCATGCCATAAGCTGGAGCCCATGCTCAATGCTGTTTCTTATATACAGGAAGCAGACCACATACCCAAAGCAGCCACTCAGCTGCTCCCATAGATTCCACCATGGAGTTAATTACTAATCTCATCATGGGGAATAACTACCTTCAGCTGCCCAGCCACTCAATCAGGCCCAGCCAAGTTGACACGCAAACTTAACCACCACACTATCCAAGCTTAATGATATTTCATTTGCTTGTCCATGACTTGAGGAAAAACAAATTCAGAAAATATGTATCCATATTTACTAAAATAGCTCAATCAGTATTGCAATACTGATATTATTGTCATTGTAAGGCCACTTAAAGACCACACACTATGCCACTGGAAGAGTCTTTTTTTTGGCAGATGATCACCAATGGAGCCTCTTAAGAGTTACACCCTCACACTTCTGCTACGGAAATTCCTGCATTCCATGAATGAGCCATGCTCATTCAAATCCAGTCTTGGTACATACTGCTCTATTTGACTGCAATGGCCTTCTACCACTACCTCACTGATACCCTCATTGCTCCTAGTCAAATCTTAGTTTTCCTTCCGCTCAGGGATGCCTCCCATGATCTTCCAAATTAAGCTACACACCCTTACATTCTGAACTTTCCCTTCCCTCTTATCACACCCGTAATCACTTGTTCATTGCTTGCCTCCCTTGATTGACTGCAAACTCCGCAAGGGCCAGGAATCATGTGCTTTTGTTCACAGGTATAACAAGGAAAGAGGAATGTGGAATAATCTGATTCAATTTGGGGAGAATACAGAGAAAGGTTTTTTTTGTTTTTTTGTGGTTTTTTTTTTTTTTTTGCTTTTTTTTTAATGTACAAGTTAATGTTTATCTAGTATATGTCAGCTCTTTATTATCAGATGGTGCTAATTCTAGACATGTGAAAGTACTTGAAGTGACTCAAATGGATAAAATCAGACAGGGAGAATTCAATAGGAGCTATTAGAAAAAGGAGGCACTGAGAGTAGTTAATCTACCAAAGAAGTATTTTAAACTGCAAATAAAACCAGAGATTGTTCAACCAACTTCTGCTTCCAGGGGTCTCCTGAGGTCTTTACACCCAGGGGTATAAATACATTTTCAATATAAGTATACACCAGGGAATATTGTAAACTGAGTAAAAAGAACTTATAGTTATTTCCCTCAAGACAGAATCATATTTTTACTAAAAATAATGTGTGCACTTTTTAACAGCTGACCAGATGTGTTTTTCTGTTAATAATTGACACAGGTGTACCTCGTTACTCCAGAGGATATGACCCCAAGCCATTAGAGAACAAAATCACCATCAGTGGAAAGTAATGACCCTACCTCTTGGGAACTACCCTAAAAATGTCTATTCTATCACAGATTACTCTTCCCTTTCAAAAATATCCATCATCGGAAATCTCAAGCACAGTCTCAGTTAAATTCCAGTGGGAAGTGGAGGGCTATTAATAAAGGAATGCCTTTCCCTTTATTTGAATCATATCTGCCCTTCTTCATGAAAGACTAAAAGACTGGACATAGTAAAGCTGCAATTCTCAGTCTAGTAACCCAATTTCATGGATACCTTCCTGCCAAATCATCACAGGGAACCTGGAAAAGTTGACTAGGTTGGCAAACTTTGCTTACAGCAAGTTAGTCAGCTCAGTTCTGCAAATGAGCCAGGAACTGGAGGCATCCCTAAGCCAGAGAGAGGAACTTGGTGGGTGGCCTAGAAGGGAGTCTGGGCTTTGAAATAAAAAGACACAGAGATGGAGCTTCTGGCCATGAGAAGCTGCTGAAGATGTTCAAACTCCGGGGAAAGATGCCAGTCCACATCAAGGCTACATAATCACTGAAGAGAATCGTCCCAGGTGCCAACTGAATACTATAAATAAAGAATCTTGGCTTTGCCAAAGGTAAGCCCTAATTATCTTAGGGAATATGTTACAGATACACTGAAGAGCATGAAGAGAAATAGATCAAAGATGCAGATAACAATAAAAGTTAGCCTATATACATATAATGATTTATAGTTGTGAAAGTGCTTTCCACAAATGATTGTGTTGAATCTTCACAACTCCAGGGGTAGAGGAAATGCAAGTATTTTATTATCATTGTTACTGTGCCCACTTTTCAGGTTTATTGTGAGGCTAGAAATGAGATGTTAAATGACAACTATGCTGCATGCGGCCACTGTGGGTGAGGCCACCGCAGAGAGAACAGATTCCTCTACTCCACACACAGGGGCAGTCCATGCCCAGATCCTTCACAACCCCAGTCCCCACACACTGAGCCAGGCTACACACAACTGGGCCAGCTCCCACCTCTGACATTCAGACAGTTTTGTCACCAGATAACTCATATCATCTTTGGAATATTTGTGGTCAATTAATTCCAATTATGTCTTCTTTTCCTATAATCCTCACATGCCAAAAGAAAGCCAATTTACCTATCCTGTTTTTAACCCTTTATTGCTCAGCATTTCTTCTCTTTGGTTTCTCCTCTGTTCAAACCACTAATGTCTCCCTGGAATCTTCTATCTTTGTGATTTAAAAAAAAAAAAAAGAAAGAAAGAAAGAAATCATCCTATAAACTCAATGTTCTTCCCACATTACATTGTATATTTAGTCTAGTATAAACTAGGAGACAACATTAGCTCTTTAAAGCCACTTCAGACCCACATCACACTTCCACATTTGTACCCATGCCATCCGACTATACTACCTTGTACACTTCTATGTTTATGTCATCTACTGGCCTCCCATTCACATTCACTCAAGACATAACAGTCCTCTTCTCTCAACTCCAACTTCTGCCATCACCCTAGATTTCTGTGTCTTTAAGAGCAATCTACCCAACACCCTAAATCTATTGTTCCTTGACTTCAAATATACAATAACAAATCTCACTTTTACTCAGCTTATGCTCCCCTACCTACACTGACAGGAATCCATCCTGAAACCTGTTATCACCAAGAATGGTACCACACCCAAAATCTCATCTGCAAATATCCCATTCTGTGACCCAGCTGCCTTTCCTCCTATGGCCTCAGGGCCCACACCTGCACACACCTGCTCTTCAAACTCATTGAGTCCTCCAGCTCTTAGGTCTCCATTTCCTTACCATCCATCCTCAGTTTTTTCTTAGAGAGACTATAAGTGGTGGACTATCTGAACATTCACTCACCAGCACCCTCATATCTATGCATGACTCTCTATATTACATACATCTGGCAAACTCCCACTACAAAATCAGTGCCATCTCAGTACCTAGAAGGCAGAGAACTGTTAAGTGAAAATATTATAACTATTCAGGTTATTGTCACAACAGGGATATGGTCTCTGATCTTAGGACTTCAGTACATCTCAATCTTTTTACTGTTTCTTGACCAACTCTTCCATTCTCCTTGGAAGAAGTACAGACAGAACACTCCTTACAAGCAAGAATGGCCAGACTTTATCTCATCTATCTTGGTTATGCTGTCAGAAAGGACCAGTCCCTGGAGACGAATATCATTCTCAATGAAAAAGAAGACTCTCAACAAGATGGATTGACAGTGGCTGTGACAATGGGTTCAAACATAGCAAAGATTGTGAGGATGGCACAGGAGTGGGCAGTATTTCATTCTGTTGTGCACAGGATCACTAAGAGTTGGAACAGACTAACTATGACATCTGTCAACAATTGTTTTAAATGTATATATCTCTACTGTAGTACCCTATCAAAGCCTGCCCCTTTCACTCTAAGCAAACAGCACGATCTTTTTCTTCACTGAGAAAACTGATGCCCAAAAAGATAAAAGGAAAAACATGGGAGTGTGGTATTATAATAGCTGGCTTTTTTGAATACTCTACTTTCCCTATGAGAACAATAAAGAAATTCTCAGAGCTTGCTCTAGGCTCTCTTCTCTTCTCATTTTCAGAAATAGATCCCAAGGACTTTTCAATTATCCTCTTTATGCCAAAGACTTTGAAATCTCTGTTTTCAGTCCAGACTTCTGTCCTAAGCACCATTACACTTCAACTCAACATTTCCACTTATATACCTAGAAAGCACCTCAAACCCACATATCTAAAATTCAATTCATGGTATCTACCACTCTCTTTCTTTCTTTCTTTCTTTCTCTCTCTCTCTCTCTCTTTCTCTCTCTCTCTCTCTCTCTCTCTCTCTCTCACACACACACACACACACACATACACACACACACCACTTCTCTTATCTCCTCAGTAAAAACCACCTCCACCCAGTTGCTTGAGATAGAAAGCTGGTAGTCATCCTTACCTCCTCCCTCTGCCTCACCCAATTCATCAACAATTTCTACTAATATTATCACTTAATCTTCTCTCAATTCAATCATGTTTCCTTGTTCAAATAAGGAGCAACAACCCTGTTCAAATAAGGAAACTAAAACTGAGAGAGGTTAAGAAATTCATAATGACACTCAACTAGTGGGTGGCAGAGCCAACTCAGATTCCCCTCTGTCTCCAAAGTCATGCTTGAAATTTAAGAATATTGTCCCACTTGGGGGAACTTTCAAAGCCAAAGATTTGAAGAAATACAAATGAGATTGTTTCAGTTGGAGGTCCCAAACCCAAGGGAAGGTACTTGGAGTCATCTAAGAAGATGCCTTCCTGATTTAGAATCAATAAAGTCTACCAAGTCACAAATTACATAGCCCTGGCTGTAAAGAAGAAAAAATGATTTCAGCAGAACCAGACCCAAACCTACTGTCAGCCTAAATTTACTTCAAAGAGACCATAAATTGCACCTCCCAATTCAATCTGTGGCCAAAGAAGAAGTGTGATGATTGAGGACCTGTATGCTCTAAAGATAGCCTTTTCAACAATGTGATATCTTTAATTGCATCTGTAAGGATACTTTTGAAAACTTCTAAATTATCAGCTGAATAAAGAGAAACTCATTTACCATGCTACTACTAGAGGTCAAATGTAATTTTCTTGCTCCCAGGTGATGGTGGTAGCAATTGAACTAGCTCCAGAATTGAGAAAGAGTCAGTAGAGATATAGAAATAGCAGTGTCGGCTGTGGTCATGGGCCCAGTTATACCTGCACCTTCCTTTCACAGGCCTGTTTTGCTCTGAACATCAGTGACAGGTGTTTAGAGACTCTAAAGGGCTACCCCAAAATTCATTCTCTAGTGAAGGGAATATCTTAGTTTGATGAAGAGTTCTTTTGTAGGGATTTCACTTTAGGTTATGTGGTTATTGATGTTTGATGCCATCAAGTCAGTTTTGACTCATAGTGACTGTTCTGGTTACCTGGTGCCACTCCAATAGGAATATACCACAAATGGGATGGCTTGAACAAACGGGAGTTTATTCTTACAATTTGGAGGCTTTAAGTCCAAGTTCAAAGTGCCAGGCCCTAGGGGCTAGGCAAAAGCCCTTCGATCTTGGGCTTCAGCTCTGCCTCCTGCTCCTGGCCCACTGAAGCTAGAGGCATCTCTTCACTCAGGCAGCTACTGGCTGCTGAGGCTAACAAGCCCAAGGTCAACATATAAAATGACACAGTCCTGATGATGTTACCAAACCACACAGCAGGCCATTAATTCAAGTCCATTGAAAGTCCCAAGGTCAGCAGAGCACAGAAGGCTGCTGAACAATGACACAGCTACATGCAGGGTCCAAGCATGCCAAAAGCTAGAGACCAGTCACCAAGGCTTCTTCTTATATACAAGAAGCAGACCACACTCACTAAGGCAGCTACTGAGCTGCTCCCAGTAGCTTCCACCATAGAGTTGAATACCAGTCTCATCATGGGGGATACTACATCCAGCTGCCCAGCCATTCAACCAGGCCCAGCCAAGTTGACACACAAACTGAACTAGCACAGTGACCCTATGTACAACAGAACAAAATGCTAGCTGGTCCTGCACCATCCTCACAGTCTTTGTTGTATTTGTTCCCATTGTTGCACCTTTGTCAGACCAACTCATTGGAGGCCTTCTTTTTTGCTGACCCTCTGCTTTACCCAGCATGATGTTCTTCTGCAGGGACTGGTCCCTCCTGGTAACATTTCCAAAGTACATGAAACAAAGTCTTGCCATCCTCACTACTAAGGAGCATTTTGATTGTACTTCTTCCAAGACAGATTTGTTTGTTCTTCTGGCAGTCTATGGTATATTCAATACCCTTTATTAATATCATCATTCAAATGCATCAATTCTTCTTCAGGCTTAGTTATTCATTGTGGATGCAGCTGTTTCTTCTCCCTTTGAATTGTGCCACATCAGCAAATAAAAGTCCCAAAAGCTTTACTCCATCCATATCATTAAGGTTGACTCTACTTTGAAGAGACAACCCTTCCTCAACCACACTTTGAGTACTTTCCAATCTGAGGGGCTCATTTTCCAACAATATGTTGGACAATGTTCTGCTGCTATCCACAAGGTCTTCACTGGCAAATTTCAATTTGAAAGTAAACTGCCAGGTCGTTTCTCCTAGTCTGTCTTAGAGTGGAAGTGCTGCTGAAACCTGTCCCCATGGGTGATTCTGCTGATATTTGAAATACTGGTTGCCTAGCTTCCAGCATCACAGCAATATGCAAGCCATCACAATACAACAAACTGGCAGGCAAGTGTTTTTAGGTTATGAATTGGTCATATATATCAATAGTTATGAGTAGAATAATAGCTAACCTTTTTGAGCACTTACTAAATGTCAGACAGAAAGTTAAATATTTTACATATACTAGAAAATTTAATCTACATAACACTAAGTATTTTCTATTATTATCCCTGTTAACAGAGGAGAAAGAGGAGCCTTGGTGGCACAATGGTTAAAGCGCTCAGCTGCTAAGAGAAAGGTGGGCAGTTTGAATTCAATTGCTGCTCTGCAGGAGAAATGAGTGGCAGTCTCCTTCTGTAAAGATTGCAGCCTTGGAAACTCTATGGGGCAGTTCTACTCTGTCAATGGGTTTGGTTTTGAGTTTTATCAAACCAAACCAAACCAAATCACACCAGCACTGAGTGGATTATGATTCATTGTGATCCTATCAGACAGAACTGTTTATAGGGTTTCCAAGGTTGCGAATGTTTACAGAAGCAGATGCCCATTTCTTTTTTATGGAAAAAAGAAGTGGAGCAGCTTATCAGTCTGAACAGCTGATTTTTGATTACTGGCTGAGTGCTTTATCCACTGCATCACCAGAGTTCCTTTTGGTTTTAGAGAGGAGAAAAATGAGTCGCACACATGGTAATGATTGGAACAGATAAACATACCTATTTTAAAAATATACTACAAAATAGAAATTTCCTAATTCATAACTCCAGTTTTCAAATAGTCTTTTAAACACAGAAATATTCCTTATTTAGTAATAGTTAGGTATTATTAAAAAATGATTCATAATTAATGGAGCTGATTGTGCGTTTTAAATAGAAATAATTTCAGATTACTATTAATAAATTATCCATGTTTGTGACTAATAACCACTGGGTAAATATTTGCACCTGACTCAAGCCATGGTATTTTCGATTGTCTCATATGCAAAGCTGGATAGTGAATAAGGAAGACCAAAGAAGAATTGATGTATTTCAATTACGGTGTTGGTGAAGAATATTGAATATACCATGGATTGCCAGAAGAACAAACAAATCTGTCTTGGAAGTGCAGCCAAAACGTTCCTTAGAAGTGAGCATGGCAAGACTTCATCTCACATACTTTGGACATGTTATCAGGAAGGACCAGTACCTGGAGAAAGACATCATGCTTGGTAAAGCAGAAGGTCAATGAAAAAGAGGAAAACCTTCAATTAGATGAACTGACACAATGGCTGCAACCACATGCTCAAGCATAACAATGATTGTGAGGATGGCACAGGACTGGGCAGTGTTTCATTATGTTGTACCTATGTCTCTATGAGTGGGAACCAACTTATCTAACAACAACAGGGTCCTTCAACAGACAGAGGAAGAGAACTCAGAAAAGGAGGCTGAGAAGTGTGGCCAGTGAGGTCAGCACAGAGCCAAGACAATGTGCTGGCTCTGGAGAAAACAGTGGTTTGAGGAAGAGGAAATAGTCAATGGTATCAATGCTGCTCATTACGTGCAATGTAAGCAAATAAATAAATAAATAAAACCACTACCATCAAGTCAACTCCAACTCATATCGACCCTATAGGACAAAGTAGAACTGCCCCCATAGAGTTTCCAAGGCTGTATGTAAATCTTTACAGAAGCAGACTGTCTCATCTTTCTCCTGTAGAGTGGTTGGTGGATTTGAACCACTGACCTTGTGGTTAGGAGCCAAATGCCTTAAATACTGCCATCCTTTATTTCTAAGCCTCTTTTTTTCTTTTTTTAATTTTTATTATGATTTAGGTGAAAGCTTACAGAGCAAATTCACTTTCCATATAGCAGCTCACATACACCTCGTCTCATGACATTGACTGCAATTTTCCACAATGCAACAACTCCCTTCCCACATCCTCCCCATAGTTACCTGTTCCCTGTGTCCTTCCCTCCCATGCACTCCTGCCCCCCAAACTATCTCCCTGTGCATACACTGCTCTTCTGTTCTCCCATGATTGATCTCTCCAAGGAGTGTATCTGCCTAATGTAAATGTCCAGCTCATATGCCTGTCTTTTGTTTGGCTGGAAGCCACAGGTGTGGGTTCAATTCTAGACCTGAAAGGTACCTGGGGCCATAGTTTCAGTGGTTCCATCAGGTTCTATCAGACCAGCAAAACTGGTCCCCCCCATCTTACTTTTTTTTTTTTTTCCTTTAATGATTTTGAATTTTGTTCCACATTGTTCTCCCACTCTATCCAGGATTTTCTACAGAGATCCCCTCCAAGTGGTTGACAGTGGTGGCTGGGCACCATCTAGTTCTTCTGGTCTTATAGTCGTATAGGCTGAGGATCACATGGTCTACCAGTCACTTGGACAAATTGTTTCAATGTGTCTTTGGTTTTCTTCATTCTTTTTTGCTCTGGCTGAAGAGAGATTCATGGTTGCATCTAGATGTTCACCTGAAAGCTTTTAAGATCCCAGTCACTACTTGCCAAAGTAGGATGTGAAACACTGTTATTGTGTAGTATGCCATGCCAATTGAACCTGACGTCCCCTGTGACTATGGTCCCAAGCCCACAGGTCTAATTACTCACTCCCTCTGGGTCGCTGGCTGTGGCCAAGAAGTGCTACAACCTTGTCCCTTGTCAGCTCTATTATATACCTGGGAGTTCTTACAGAATATACAAATACACTGTCTGAAATACACTGAAACATTGTCTGCCAATCCTATACATAGACTTGCGCTCACTCTCCCCTGCATAGACATACCTAATAGTTCAGCCTGTCCACCCATCTATCCACCCATATATCAATGTTTTCCTTCACTGACAACGCAGTACTGTATGTGCAAAAGGGTTCATCTTTGTTGTCTATACCTCCCACGAACCTCTCTGTGTCTTCTTCTTCCTTAATGCCACCGTGTTGCTCACTCACATTTGGTACATTGCCCTTCTCTTCACCTAAATCATTACTTGTCTCTAACTATCTAACAGTGTTCCCTCCTCTCCCCTCCCACCCCTGATAACCAAGAAAATTCCCTTCCATATTTAAACCTTTCCTTGACTATTTACAATAATGGACTAATACAATACTTGTCCTTCTGTGACTGACTTACTTCAATCAGCATAATGTCCTCCAAGTTTATTCATGTTATGTGGTGTTTTACAGTTTCTATGTTATTCCTTAGTATTCCACTGTGTGTACGTACCATAGTTTGGTAATCCATTCTTCTGTTGATGGGCACCTAGGTTGTTTCCATCTTTTGGCTACTGTAAATACTGTTGTGATGAACATGGGTGTGCATATATCTGTTCTTGTCCTGGCTCTCACTTCTTTAGGATATATATCTAGTAATGGAATGGCTGGATCAGATGGTATTTCTAATTCCAACTTTTGAAGGAATTGCCATACTGCTTTCCACAATGGATGTACCATTTTACAGTCCCACCAGCAGTATATGAGAGTCCTAATCTCTCTATATCCTCACCAGTATTTGTTATTTTCTGTCTTGTTGAACTTTGCTACTAGTGCTGGGACAAGATGGTATCTCATTGTTGTTTTGAGTTGCATCTCCTTTAGTGATACTGCCTCGGAAACCCATGGAGGGGTCACTATGAGTCAGGTCTGACTCGATGGCACATAACAACAACAACAATGGCTAATGATCATGAACATTTTTTCATATGTTTGTTGGATGCCTGAATATCCTCTTTGGTGAAGTGTCTATTCATAGCTTCTGCCCATTGTTTAATTGGATTATTTGTCTTTTTGTTGAGGTTTTGGACTTTTCTATAGAATTTATACAGATAAGTCCCTTCTCAGATATGTCATTGCCAAATTTTTTTTTTTTTCCTAATCTGCAGGTTATCTTTTGACTCTTTTGGAGAAGTCTTTGGAAGCACATAAAAATTTAATTTTTAGAAGGTCCCATTCATCTAGTTTCTCTTCTGCTGTTTGTGTATTTTGGGTTATGCTTGACAGTCTATTTATGCCATATATTGAGGCCCCTAAATTTGCCCCTAGTTTTTCCTTGGGGAACTTTATAGTTTTAGGTTTCACATTTAAGTCTTTGATCCATTTGGAGTTAGTTTATGTGTATGGTGTGAGGTACAAATCTTGTTTCATTTTTCTGCAAATAGATACACAGTTTTGACAGCACCATTTGTTAAACAGACAATCTCTTTCCCTGTTGAATGGATTTCAGCCCTTTGTCAAAGATCAGCTGACCACAAGTCGATGGATCTATTTCTGGGTTCTCAATTCTATTCCATTGGTCTATGTGTCTGTCATTGTACCAATACCAGGCTGTTTTGACTACAGTGGCTCTACAGTAGGTTTTAAGATCCAGGAGTGTGAGACCTCCTACTTTGTTCTTCTTCTTCAATAATGCTTTACTTATCTGAGGTCTCTTTCCTTTCCATATAAAGTTATTAATGGGTTTTTCCAGACCCTTAAAAAATGTTGATAGGATCTGGAATGGGATTGCATTGAATGTATAGATTGCTTTGTGTAGAATTGACATTTTCACAATGCTCAATCTTCCTATCCAAGAGCATGGTATGTTCTTCCATTTATGTAGATCTCTTAGGGTTTCTTGAAGTAGTCTTTCATCGTTTTCTTTGTACAGGTCTTTTGTGTCCCTAGTAAGATTTATGCCCAAGTATTCAAATTTTTTGGTAGTTATTGTAAATGGTACTGATTTCCTTATTTGTTTTTCAGCAATCTCTTTGAGGGTGTAGAGGAATCCAACTGATTTTTGGATGTTTATCTTGTATACTCTACGATGCTAAATTTCTCAATTAGTTCCAGGAGATTTTTGACTGAGTCTCTTCGGTCTTCTAGGTGTAGGTTCATATCATCAGCAAATAGGGATAGTGTGACTTCTTTTTACCAATTTGGATGCCTTTGATTTCCCTGTCTTGCCTTATTGCCATGGCTAGGACTTCCAGTACAATGTTGAATAGAAGTGATGATAGCAGGTTCCTGTTCACAAGGGGAATGGTTTCAGTCTCTCTCATTGAGAATAATGTTGGCTGTTAGTTTTGTATATATGTCCTTTATTATATTGAGGAATGTCCCTTCTATTCCTATCTTGCTGAGAGTTTTGATCAGGAATGGGTGTTGGATTTTATATCAAATGCTTTTTCTGCATCAATTGATACGATCATGTGGTTCTTTTCCTTTGTTTTATGTATGTGGTGGATGACATTGATTGTTTTTCTAATGTTAAACCATCCTTGCATACCTGATATGAACCCCACTTGGTCATAATGAATTATTTTTTTGGATGTGTTGTTGGAGTCTATTGGTTAGGATGGTTTTGGGTTTTTTTTAAGATATTTGCATCTATATTCATGAGGGATATTGGTCTGTAGTTTTCCTTTTGAGTGATGTCTTTGCCTAGTTTTGGTATCAAGGTTATGCTTGTGTCATAAAATAAGTTAGGGAGGATTCCATCCTTTTCTATGTTTTGGAATAGTTTGAGTAGGATTGGTGTCAGTTCTCTCTGAATGTTTGGTAGAATTCTCCAGTGAAACCATCTGGGCCAGGACTTTTATTGGTTGGTAATTCTTTTATGACCTGTTCAATTTCTTCTTTTGCTATGGATCTGTTCAACTTTTCCACCTCAGTCTGTTATTTTAGGTAAGTATGTGTTTCTAGAAATCTGTCCATTTCTTCCAGATTTTCAAATTTGTTGGAGTACAGTTCTTCATAGTATCTTGATATTATACTTTTTATTTCACTTGGTTCTGTTGTGATGTCACACATTTCATTTCTTATTTGTGTTATTTGTATTCTCTCCCTCTTTCCTTTGTCAAATTTGCCAGTGATTTGTCAACTTTATTAATCTTTTCAAAAAAACAATTTCTAGTCTCATTGATTTTTTTCTATTGTCTTTCTATTTTCTCTTTCATTGGTTTCTGTTTGAATCTTTATTATTTCCTTTTTTCTGGTGACTGTAGGCTTTTTTTGCTGTTCTTTTTCTAATTGTTGGAGACATTGGTTTAAACTGTTGATTTTGGCTCTTCTTTTTTGATGTGTGCATTTTTTGCTATCATTTGGTCTCTGATCACTGCTTTTGCTGTGTCCCCAAGATTTTGGTATGTTGTGTTTTTATTCTCATTTGATTCTAGGATTTTTTAAAATTCATTTTAATTTCTTCTATTACTCAGTCGTTCTCAAGGAGGGTGTAGTTCAGTTTCCATTATTTGCTCTTTTTCCATTGATCTTCCTATTGTTGATTCCTAATTTGATAGCATTATGATCTGAGAAGATACTTTGCAGTATTTCAAATGTTTTTAAATTTATTTAAGCTTATTTTATGGCCTAACATATAGCCTATCATGGAGAATGTTGCATGTGCACTGGAAAAGAATGTATATTTTGCTGTTGTTGGGTGAAGTGCTCTATAGATGTCTATGAAATCAAGCTGGTGGATTGTTTTGTTTAGCTCTTCTGTGTCTTTGTTGAGTTTCTTTTCAGTTGCTCTATCTTTCATTGAAAATGGTGTATTACAGGGAGACAGCTCAGGGGGCAGGAGTCCATGGAGGGATGGACACTGGGAAGAAGTAACTATGGGGAGGAAGTGGAAGGGGAGCTATTGCATTGTGGTAAACTGTGGTCAATGTCATGAGACAAAGTATATGTAAACTGCTGTATGGAAAGTGAATTTGCTCTGTAAATCTTCACCCGAATCACAATAATTAAAAAAAAAAAGAAAAGAAGAGAAAGTGGTGTATTAAAGTCTTCCACTATGACTGTGGAGTCATCTATTTGCCTTTTCACTTCTTTTAAAGTCTGGTTTATATATTTTGAGGCTCTTTCATTGGGTCCTTAGATATTTATCATGGTTATATCTTCTTGTTCTGTTGCTCCTTTAATTATTATATAATGTTCTTTCGTGTCTCTTATGATGGTTTTTGTCTTAAAGTCAATTTTATTAGAAATTAATATCAAAACTCCTGCTCTTTTTTTGTTTGCCATTTGCTTGATATATCTTTTTCTACTCTTTGATTTGTAGTCTATTTTTATCTTTGTCTAAGGTGTGTCTCTTGTAGACAGCACATTAATAGGTTCTGTTTTCTTATCTAGTCTGCAACTCTCCTTCTCTTCAGTGATGCATTTAATCCATTGACATTCAGTGTAATTATCAACAAGTATGAATTGGTTGCTGTCATTTTGTTATGTGTTTTTTCATGGTGTTCCTGCTTTCATTGTTCCATATAATTTTCTGTGCTGAGCTCATTATGTTTAAGAATCATGTTATCATTTCCTTTGTTGCTGTTGTTGTAGTGTTTGCTAAATATTTGTGCTGGTCCTCTTTTTTATTGTGATGTGAAGGTTTATAATTTTTCTTTGAGGTTACCCTGTGATTTATAATTTTCTCCCTGAGTTTAGAACAGTCCATTCTATCTTGCAACTCTCTTGATTTCCTCACCATTTAGAAGTTCTGTAACTACGCTACATTTTTCTTCTTTTTGATTTGTAGTTGTCCTTATCTGGCAATTGAGGTCTCTGGTTCCATGTTTACAATCTTGTAAGCTTATTTTACTTTGGATACTTTCATAACTATGTTGGTTTCTGGGTTATGTCATCTTGTGTATTAATGGATGTTTATTGTTTGCTATTATTGATTCTCTGTTGAAAGGACTCCCTTTAGTATCTCTTGTAAGGTTTGTCTGATTTTAACAAATTCCCCTAATTTTTGTTTATCTGGAAATCTCCAAATTTCACCATCAATAGGGACAATTTTGCTGGGTATATATTTCTTGGTTGGTAATTTTTCTCTTTAAGGGTTTTATATATTCCATCCTATTTCATTCTCATTTGTGTGGTTTTGGCTGAGAAATCAGAGCTTATTCTTATTGGTTGTCTTTTGTAAGTAACTTTTGTGTCATATGGGTTGCTATCTCCCACTCAGTTAGACAAAAACAACAATCAAAAACCATCAAGAAAGTAAAAACAAGTGGACAAAAAAGCACACTGCATAAATAAACACACAGGAACAATCACCAAAAAAAAAGAGAAAAGAAAAACCCAGCAGTATCTGGGAAGGTGGCAATAAGAGAAAAGAGGTAGAGTTTTGTTATGTGCCATTGAGTCATCTCCAACTCATAGCAACCCCTCCTTGGGTTTCCAAGGAAATATCACTATGAAGTAGATCACCCAATCCTCCTTCCAAGGAGTGGCTGGTGGGTTTGAACCATGAACCTTCTTGTTAGCAGTCAAGTGCCTTAGGCACTACTCCACCAGAGCTCCCAGGGGCCTATATAATACAGTCAAATTGGGTTACTGGAAGGATGAAGAAAGAATAAACATAATTACAATACAAAGTGGAATAAAATATAATATACAAGGGGTTATGGAATATTATGGAGGCAGAGAGCATATGTTATTAGTGCACTAGAGAAAGAATAGAGAAAAAAAGGACAGAATAATACTTTTAAAACAGACAAAAACAAACAAACTTAAAGGAAAATAAATCTGGGTGTGGCAGGGCAAGGCACCCAGGCTGCATCACAGCACACAGATTGGGATGGAATACCTGCTGGCCCAGAAGGTAGGTGGGAGTGAGGGATGTCCACACCTTCGTTCACCAAGAGGGTGTGGGATATAAGAGTAACAAGGGGACTACCACACCTTTCCAGTTGTTTGTGTCTGAAATGTCCTTATGGTCCCTGGCAAGTGGAGCCTATTCTTAGGTCCTTGGAATCTAAGGGAACGCTGTCCCTTTAAATATCCAAAATTATTGAACCACTTGTAAACGTTCAAAATAGCTGCACCTTCCAGACAGGCAAAAATCCACTGCTCAGTCATCTCCCTCTTTACTACTTCCCCTTTTATTCACCAGCCACCGGTGCAGTTCTCTGTGCAGTCCCTGGCTAGCAGGGCCAATTTTTAGATTAATTCTTAGGTCCTAACACCCCTTGGCAATATCCAAGCTCTCCATGTCATCAGGATCATTGGCAGACCGCAGTTCCATATGTCTCCTTTTTCTGTATTTTCATGCAGGTTCTTCTATTAGTTGGGGTTTAGTACACTTCTGTATCCATCCTTTCAAAGCTCAGGGCTCCAGGATTATCTTCTGTATCTGTGTTAATTGGTTCCCCTTTTCTTTCTTGAAGAGGGTCTGTGTAGTTTGTCTGCCTATTCCACCATCTTACTGGAAATCCCCAAGCCTCTATCTCAAGTAGCAATGCTCACAGGTCCCCTACACTTTCTCATCACTAAGCTTTTGCTCTTACTATTCTCTTGCATTGGAATGTCCTCTCAACTATCAAAATCTCATATATCCTTCTACATTCAGTAAGAATGTCATTACCTTTGTAATACATCAGCTACTGCACTAACAAACTATGCTCTCTGCCTCCATAATATTCCATAACCCCTTGTATACTATATTGTATTCCACTTTTTATTGTTATTATGTTTATTCTTTCTTCATCCTTCCAGTAACCCAATTGAACTGTATTATATAGGCCCCTAGGAGCTCTGGTAGCATAGTGCCTAAGGCACTTGACTGCTAACCAGAAGGCTGGCGGTTCAAACCCACCAGCCACTCCTCAGAAGGAAGATTGGGCATTCCTACTTCCGTAGTGATACTGCTTTGAAAACCCAAGGAGGGGTCGCTATGAGTCGGGGCCAACTCGATCGCAAATAACAACAACAACATATAGGACCCTGAGAGCTCTGGTGGTGTAGTGCCTGAGGCACTTGACTGCTAACCAGAAGGTTGGTGGTTCAAACCCACCAGCCAGTCCATGGAAGGAAGACTGGATGATCTACTTCCATAGTGACACTGCCTTGGAAACCTAAAGAGGGGTCACTATGAGTTGGAGATGACTCAGGAGCACATAACAATAACGACAACATATAGGCCCCTATACTTCATCATGCACCAGACTATCTTACATGAAGTAGGTGCTCAATAAAGAAAGCTCTTTGTAGAATCAAATCCAGAAGTATGGAACTCAATATTGGAAAAGTATCTTCTAAGGACAATCTCTTTATCACTTTGGCAAAAATGTTAAGCTTGATGATTTCCTTTACCTTTTCTTCTATCTTCCACTATATTGCATCACAACTGTCTTCCAAAACTAATAATTCTTCTTCCATGATCAATGACAGTTCAGTGGCATCGAATCTCAAAATTTTTTAAGTCTAAATCTTTCTAGATATTTGCAGATAGACAAATATCCTAATGTTTATGAACATATATTCCATTTAGGTTCATATTCCAGATCCTCCAAACATTAACCTGTGATGAATTAAACTGGTTGTTTAGGGTAACAATTCCTACTTCCTGAACTTTTAGACCCAAATATTCAGAGCTAGAAAACTTTTTGAAAGTGCAAGATGACCAATACTCCAAATACACGGTGGTAGTTGTTGTTGTTAAGTTCCATCAAGTCGGCTCCTACTCATAGCAACCCTGTGTACAACAGAACAAAACACTGCCTGGTCCTGTGCCAGCCTCACAATACTTTCTATATATGATCTCATCGCTGCAGCCACTGTGTCAATCTATCTCATTGAGGGCCTTCCCCTTTTTTGCTGACCCTCCACTTTACCAATCATGAGATCCATCTCCAGGGAATGGTCCCTTCTGACAACATGACCAAAGTCTGGCCATTCTCACATCCAAGGAACATTCCAGCTGCACTTCTTCCAGGACAGATTTGTTCCATCTTCTGGCAATCCACAGTACTTTCAGTATTCTTCACCAACACCACAACTCAAAAGTACAAACTCTTCTTCAGTCTTCCTTATTCATTGTACAGATTTCAAATGCATATGAGGTGATGGAAAATACCATGGCTTGGGTTAGGCACACCTAAGTCTTCAAAGAGACATCTTTGCTCTTCAGCTTTTTAAAGAGATATTTTGCAACAGATTTGCCCAATGCTATACATCTTTTGATGTCTTGACTATGCTTCCAGTAATGTTGACTGTAAACCCAACCAATATGAAGTCTTTGAAAACTTCTGTCTTTTCTCCATTTATCATGATGCTGCTTATTGGCCCAGTTGTAAGGACTTTTGTTTTCTTTATGTTGAGGTTTAATCTATACTGCAGACTGTAGTCTTCAATCTTCATCAGTAAGTGCTTCAAGTCACTTTCACTTTTAGCAATCAAGGTTGTGTCGTCTGCATACCGCAGGTTGTTAATGAGTCTTCTTCCAATCTTGATGCTATGTTCTTCTTCATATAGTCCTACTTCTCAGATTATTTGTTCAGCATACAGATTGAACAAGTGTGATGAAAGGATACAAGCCTGATACACTCCCTTCCTGATTTTAAACCATGCAGTATCCACTTGTTCTGCTCAAATGACAGCCTCCTCATACAGGAGGTACAAGTTCTTCATGAGCACAATTGAGTGCTATGGAATTCTGTCCTTTTCAATATTACCCATAATTTATTATGATCCACACAGTTGAATGCTTTTGCATCATCAATAAAATGCAAGTAAACATCTTTCTGGTATCCTTTGCTTTCAGCCAAGATCCATCTGGCATCAGCAATGATATTCCTTGTTTCATATGTCTCTGAATCTAGTTTGCAGTTCTGGAAGTTCCCTGTTTTTTTATTTATCTTCAGCAAAATTTTACTTGCATGTAATATTAATGACATTTTTCGATAATTTCCACATTCTTTTGGCTCATCTTTCTTTGGAATGGGTATAAATATAGATCTCTTCCAGTCAGTTGGCCAGGTAGCTGTCTTCTAAATTTCTTGGCAAAGATGACTTTCAGTATGACATCCATTTGCTGAAACACTTCATTGGATATTCTGTCAATTCCTGGAATCTTATTTTTTGCCAACTCATTCAGTGCAGCTTCAAATTCTTCCTTCAATACCATTGGTTCTTGATCATATGCCATCTCCTGAAATGGATGGACATCAACCAATTCTTTTTTCTACAATGATTCTGTGTATTTCTTCCATCTTCCTTTGATGTTTCCTGTTATCATTCAATATTTTTTCCATGGGATCTTTCATTATTGCAACTCAAGACTTGAATTTTTCCTTCATTCTTTCAGTTTGAGAAATGCTGAGCATGTCCTTCCCCTTTTGGTTTTCTAACTGCAGGTCTTTGCACATTTCATTATAATAATTGACTTTATCTTTTCAAGTTGCTCTTTGAAATCTTCCGTTCAGCTCTTTTATCTTGTCATCCATTTGCTTTAGCCCATTCAAGAACAAGTTTCAGAGTCTCTTCTGACATCCATTTTGATCTTTTCTTCCATTCCTGTCTTTTTAATGATCTTTTGCTTTCTTCATGGATGATGTTCTTGATGTCATCCCACAATTCCTCTGGTTTTCAGTCATTGGTGTACAATGTGTCAAATCTATTCTTCAGGTGATCTTGAAATTCAGGTGGGATATTCAAGGTTATATTTTGGCTCTCATGGATTTGTTTTAATTTTCTTCAGCTTCAATTTGAACTTGCATAGGAGCTATTGATAGTCTGTTCCACAGTCAGCTCCTGGCCTTGTTTTGGCTGAAGATATTGAGCTTCTCCATCACCTCTTTCCACAGATGTAGTCGATTTGATTCCTGTGTATTCCATCTGGTGAAGTCCACAATTATGGTCACCATTTATGTTGTTGAAAAAAGATATTTGCGATGAATAAGTCATTGGTCTTGCAAAATTTTATCATGTGATCTCCAGCATCATTTCTATCACCAAGACCATATTTTCCAACTACTGGTGATTCTTCTTCACTTCCAATTTTCACATTCCAATCACCAACAATAAATACATCTTGATTGCAGGTTTGGTCAATTTCAGACTGCAGAAGATGGTAAAAACTTCAATTTCCTCATCTTTGGCTTTGGCGGTTGGTGTGTAAATTTGAATTATAGTAATATTAACTAGTCTTCCTTGTAGGTGTATGGATATTGTCCTATCCCTAACAGCACTGTACTTCAGGATAGAACTTGAAAGATTTTTTGTGATAATGAATGCCACACCATTCCTCTTAATTTGTCATTCCCAGCATAGTAGGTCATATAGTTGTCTGACTCAAAATGGCCAAAACCAGTCCATTTCAGCTCACTAATGCCTAGGTTATCAATCTTTATGTGTTCCGTTTCATTTTTAACAATTTCCAATTTTCCTAGATTCATACATCATACATTCCATGTTCTGGTTATTAATGGATGTTTGCAGCTGTTTCTTCCCATTTTGACCCATGTCACATCAGCAAATATAGGTCACAAAAGCTTTACTCTATCCACATCATTAAGGTTGGCTCTACTTTGAGGAGGTAGCTATTCCCCAGTCATATTTTATGCCTTCTGACCTGAAGGGCTTATCTTCTGGCACTATATAGGACAATGTTTCAGGGCTATTCGTAAGGTTTTCATTGGCCAATACTTTGAGAAGTAGATGGCCCCTTCCTTCTTCCAAGTCTGTTTTAGTCTGGAAGCTCCACTGAAACCTGACCACCATGGGTAACCCTGGATATTTGAAATATCGGTGGCATAGCCTCTAACTTCACAGGAACATGTGAGCCACCACAGCACAAAAAACTAGTGGAAGACTACATAAATATAATCAACTTGACCTACCTGTGCCACTAACATTGTCTTGAAACACTGTAAAGGCCTGTAATCTCCTCTTCTTAATGGTGGCACCACTTCAACCACATTCTGGAAGGTATTGGTCTGTTTGAGTGAAATCATCAGAATAAAAGGGAAGAATAAGAAAAAACTATAGCATGGGGCTTTGTAGTCTATAGATTCTAGTTGTTCATATAAAAGTCTGGAGGGGGTGAAACCCCCAAAAGATTAGTCATCTCATTTTGTGATGCAGAGCTCAATTCAGGTTAACAAAGCATCTGCTAATAAAGGAGATGGGAGAATGGTAGCATTCACTTGCTCTGGACTGAATAAATAAGTGTGGGATTTGTGGGCTGACTAACGTCCTGGGAAAGCCAGGCAGTCAGCCAAATTCTAGAAGTTTTGATGAAAAGACATCAAGCCCACACTTTCCTTCATGGAAAGTGCTCCGTGGGAGTATTGATGTCCATTAGGGCAGCCTGGGCCTTCAACTTGCCTTAAAGATTCACCAATATTCAGCCACATGGAGTTTTCAATGTTTCTGTAACTGAAAACCTAGATAGAAGTGATAGACACTTGATTCTTTCTTCTTGGGAAACATTAAATATGCCATCCATCTCCTTTTAGAAACTTGTCATCATTGTCCCTTTTTAAGTACTATATTATCCTGAAAGTATATAGTTAAACCACTAAAATATCACTCTGGTTATATCTTCTCATTCATTCAACAAAAATTTATTGAGTGCCTACTACATTCCAGGTACAATGTAAGACTCTGGAGATCAAACTGTGACTGAGTATGACACAATCCATGCCCTCAGGAAGCCCCCAGACCAGGCTTAACAACTTCAAATCAAAACTAAAACAAAACTCACTGCGACTGAGTCACTTCCAACTCATAGTGACCCTCATTGGGTTTCCAAAGCTGTAAATCTTTACAGAAGCAGACTACTTCATCTTTCTTCTGTGAAGTGGCTGGTAATTCGAAACACTGACCCTTTGCTTGGCAGCCAGATGCCTTAACCACCACATGACCAGAGCTCCTAATAACTTAAAGGACACTGGAAAAAGTAATAAAATGCTTATAATTGTATTTCTTGGTTGGTAAAAATATAAAATTTGCATTTTTCTGGAAGAGGCAATAAATCCTTCAACAAAGGTCATAAGTTTGTAGGGAAGTCAGAAATAAGAATAAGGAGATTCCCTTTATCTGACTATCAGTGCTCTACCAACCTATGAAGACCAGTGTCATCATCCAACCCGAGACTGAAGTAGCTTTCATTACAAACTGCAGCTCGTGAAATATCAAGGTCAAAGCTTCACACGATCTTAACTAACTCAAGAAAAATTTCCCAGTAGCAGATGATGAAATCTTTCAAATCTGTAAGGCTGTTTATTGTACCCAGATAAGAAACATATACTGTATATGCAGGTGAAAAACAATTTCTTGCATTGCTTTAATGTGAATATAATATAATCTAGAGGAAGAAAGTTCACTGTAGTAGCTGGCTCTAATGTTAGTTTTATGTGTCTCCACTGGGAGATAAAACAAAAATCTCTAACCTCCTTTGTATTCAGTAATATTTCAATATAGGTAGGGCTTTTGTACATCCCATATGAAGATCTAATCCCTATGATTTATTAACCCTCCAGAGTCCATTTAGGAAGCTGCCAAACTGCGAATGTAGTGAATTAGTTTTAAGAGGTATTGCATGTAACTGCCTTTAGAAGGAAATTCAGGTAGATTAACAGATTTTAAGCAAGCTCTTTTGGAGAAACCTTAACTGTCATTGAATCTGGAGTTTTTATAAAGTCATCAAATCCATACCAAGTGGAACATATTTATGTTAATTTTGTAAAATAACTCTAGAAATCAGGGATTGCAAAATCTAAGTTTAGAAAAGGAATGCAACTGCTTACTTACTATGAAGAGGGGAGAGTTAAAAGAGAAAGCTATAGAAAAATTGGAGAAGAGCTACTTCAGGTTTCAAAAGAGGGAAAGAAAGACTGAGATTGGGGTTGGATGATAAGCAGGTAGCAGAAGGACCCACAAAAAGTTTCTCTCACAGGGTGGCTGGGTATGCAGCTTAAAAGAACAAAATGAAGAACTCAGCCCACAAACCAGAGGAAGAACTGCACAGAAAGTGGAGAGGAACAAACATAAAGTGCTACAGCCTTTGAAACAGGAGGAAGGCAGTCCACATGAGGTTCAGGAAAGCCAAGTAAGGCAATTTGCACAGCAAAGTATTTCCTTATGTTATTAATTCAGGACCACATCCTGATTTCAAAACCATGGAACCACAGACGACGGGAAAGCTGTGAAAATGGGACTGTTTTTCAAAACCTCTCTCCCGTTTGCCTGTCAGAGATGATCAGAACCCTTCTTGAGTACTTTGCAGGGCACACAATGGATCCCACTGAGGTGAGCGATTTGATTGGCAGGATCAGATTTCCCAGCAAAATTCGACAAGCAGCTTGACCTGACAAGCAGCATGAAGTAGCATAAAGAGTTTCCCTAGTCAGTGCCAAGAAATTAGGTGCCAAAAGCCTGAGGTGCTTATTAGAAAATGGTTGCCGCCTCCAATTGTCTGACTACACTGCTCCTCATGCCAGCAAACTGCACAGCAGAATCCAGCCAAAGCAATCACTGCTCCCTTGGGAAGCATTCACATCAAGCTCTTGCTAACATCATTGCTGTTTGTAAAGTGGCTAGACAGGGCAATGACAGTAATTCCTGTTGTCAATCAAGATAAATTACTCAACAGGGTTTAAACTTTTTAACTGGATTTCAGATATTCTGCTTACAAGGATTCCTCTCTTTTGATTACCTTTCAGCTGGGGCTCAAGATTAGCCAGCCAAGTTGTGCATTTCACTCCAGTCACCAGGGCAGTGAAGAGAAGGAAGAACGGGAGAGGGGTCAGGACACTCTAGCTCTAACCTCCATCAAATGCAAGGCCTTTGCCCCAGCTGTGTTCTATTTTTCTTAAACCATAAAATGGAATAATATAAAACATACCTCAGAGGGTTATCCATAAACCCAGAGGAGAAAACAGATGAGTAAAATGCTATAAAAAGTATATACATATCTATATATTTGTGTGTGTGTTTATACATGTATATGTAAAATACATACAATTTTTCAAATATTTTCTAAGTGCATAAAAGTCAAGTGTAGATTAACCATTACCTGAGAAAGTTAAGTTATGGATAACATGGGTGTTTAAAAACAAACAAAATGCCTCCCTTGTTTTTAGGGGAAAGGAGGGTTGATTGGCTGTTGTCTTGATTGTTCAGACCATTGTTCTCCTCCACAGGTCCTGCCATGGAGTCTATACAAAACTGACTTTTATGATCACTAGGAGACCAGAGGCAAAAGATATTGAGGAAAAAATAACAACGACCATTGATTGCTAAATGCTTCCTCTATTCTGGTCATTCTATGAAGCACTATGCAGACATTATTTCACTTCCTCTTTATTACACTCCTGTGAAATAATTTCTCATAACATTATACATTATGCCTAAATTTATGTACAATTTTATTGTTTGAACTGAGATTCAAACTCAGGTCTATGTGACTTTGGGACTCTTGATCTTAATCAGAACAATACTGGCTTGAAACAGAATCCATCTTTCTCCTCTGCCTCCACTCAAGCAAAGCATTTTGCTTTGCAGTTAAAAGTCAGTGCATGTGCTCTGGCTGATCTGTAGACTAGTTTCTATGTTTATCCTTATATAAAAGCAGACACTTACTGGAGGGTGACACAGAGGGAGCATGTGAAGGAAGGATTCTAAAAGGAAAAGGCCAAAGAGGCTTCATGAGTAAAGAACCTTTGGGACTTATACTTGATTTTGAAAGGCTGAATATCTTAGGTAAATGTTACTAAGGTCTATGTTTAAGCAGAAAAGGAAGGAGCTTTTCCCATACTCTGGTCATTCCATTTAGACTAAAGGTGTGTTCTTCATATGTGGTAGCTGGGTGTGTGGGAAATTTTATTCAATTAGAGTTAATGTCTAAAAAGTAGTTGTTTCCTATCCCCCATCTATCAGGTGGTTTCTTTGGAATTAGGTACATTCCAAGTAGGTATCTCTGATTTTTTTCCTCAAAAGCACTACTGACTCAAGAAAGGTTTCTAATATTTTGACCATAATGCAGGAATTCTAGAACAACCACATTGCATGTTAGCATAATCATGAGATATTATTTGAAAACACTGGGAAAGATTTAAATGATAGAATTTTAGAATTGAGAGAGAATAATAATAGCTGGAGTCAGCCGCAGGGTTACAGGTGAGGAGAGACAACTCAGGGACGCCTGAAGTAGCAAGCGGGAAGAGCAGGAGAAAGGGAATTAAAAGCCAGGAAGCCAGAGAGAAGAGCAGTCAGC
>NW_006921803.1:5253615-5260009 GCF_000298275.1 Orycteropus afer afer
GAGAAGGATGTCATGCTTGGTAGGGTGGAGGGTCAATGAAAGAGGGGGAGGCCTTCAATGAGATGGATTGACACGGTGGCTGCGATGATGGGCTCAAGTATAGCAGGGATTGTGGGGCTGGCGTGGGATGGGGCAGTGTTTTGTTCTGCTGTGCATGGGGTTGCTATGAGTCAGAAACGACTCGACAGCACTTAACAACAACAATAATCGCTGAATAGCTGATACTTATTGAGCACTTTCACAATGAGAAGCATAGTACTACTCCCCTTACAGTCATTATTTCATTTGAATCTCACAATATCCCTATGAGACAGATACTGTTATGATTCCCATTTTCAAATAAGAAAACTAGGTTCATCATGAAACATTTCTCATTGTCAAAATGGCCACCAAAATCACAAAGCCAACAGAGTTGAGGCAAGAGTAATGGGATGTGTTCATATATCTTCCCATTCCCCAACCTCTCCACTTCTTAACTGTTCTCCCAAGTATCTTATTCACCCAAGGTGGTTCCAAATCCATTCACTTTTCCTATGTTTCCCTAACATGGATTTGAGGCTGGGTATTGGGTTACTATGTGTCAGAACCAACTTGACAGCAATGGGTTGATCTCTCTAAAAGTTGGAGTTTCAAACCACCCAGCAGAACCATGGAAGAAAAGCCTAACAATGTGCTTCCATAAAGATTACAGCCAAGAAAACCCTATGGAGGCAGTTCTACTCTACAATGCATGGGCTCGCCATGACTCGGAATTCACTCTTTTTTAATATATATTATGAAATTACCTATTTTTTTAAAAAAAAGGTAAAACTTTAAAAGAAGCAATAAGAAACATTCAACTTAAAAGGACCTGAGAATGAATGATGATTTCAAGAAAAGATATATGCAAATATATGAAATTGCAAAACCAAAAAATCCAATGGAGAACCCAAACTGCCAGACTAGCCCCGTGAACAGACTCTTCCATGCAAGTCAATGAGAATTATTCCACTAGAATTATACAAAAGAAAAGACACGAGATAGATTTTGTTGAGATCAGGAGAGCTGGCCAATCTAACGAGGACCTGTGGCTGGAATGAACCCTGTGCCTTCCTCCCTCCCTGAGCTTGCCTGAGCTATTTTCTATGGGTGTCAGCCTGCTTCACACTGCTGCCAGCTGCCTGGGGCAATGGGGTTAACACTGAAGGACCTTTACAGAATGATAGTGGCAAGCCAGTTTTGATTCCAGCTCTGAAATATACCCATTTGCTTACCTCAGCTGTGAGGTGTCCAACTCAGTGTTCTCATCCACAGTGACTAACCACAGCAAGTTAGGTCCCAAAATTTACTTAAAGGAAAAGTACTTAGGAGGGAGTTATATAGTAGGTCTTTCATTCTGTATTCATGGAGACAGAATGTATCAAAAAATGATGCAAGGAATTTTGTACAATAGTATCAACTCGAATTATAAGAATCATGATAACAATTATTATAATACATTCTAACATTTGCAGTGTAGTATTATAGACTGCAGTATAGTTATAGCCTGCTCACTTCATGCTTTTTGCTTGATTTATCCATCACAGGTCACCAGTTTTGGGAAGCATCAAGTTGCCAACAGTGGTGAAAGTGTGTCTCTTCAATGCACAGGTCAAAATTAAACTTCAGAAATAACTATTTTCTCTTTTCACCAGCATTCAGCCTTTCCTTCTAAAACTTGTGAGGATGAAATACCTATATCAGCATATAAAAAATGCAAATAATTAGTGTCTCTTTTGCACATAGTTGCTACAACAATGTACATATGCATCACTCTAGGGCTTGTGCAGAACTTTTGGGTGTGGAAAAATGGGAAGAAGATGTAAAGGAAGAGAAGGGAAGGGAATAGGAAGAAGGGGAGAAGAAGGCAGGGAGGTGAGGGGGAGGGAAGAAGAGGGTGAAAGGTAGAGGAAGGGGCAAGGAATAAAGGAAAAGGGAGGGGAAGGGAAGAAAGGAGAATAGAGAAGAGCTTCCAGAGACAGGAGCTGAAAAGATTCACTTTGTTTGTTTTGTGTCTATTAGTGTAAGGATTTTACAATGCATTACATGTATTTTATCTTTATTATGATTCCAGAGGTAATTTGGATCACCCCCACTTTTCAGAAAAAGAAACCAAGATTCAAAGAAGTAAAACACACTACATAACTAAAAAGTGTTAACTCCAGGATTTGATCTTAGGTCTCTGTGACCATAAACAATTCTCATTTTCTTTCTTTGTATCACATTACCTCTCTTTCCAAGAGAACACTCTTTGATGTGCACTTTCCAACTTTTTAAACACATACAGCATGCCCTTAAGAAGACAGAAATCTTATCATTGATCTCTACTAAGAACTAGAATGAAATTTATTCTTCTCATCAAAGGAGAAACTGAATGCAGGAGAAAAAAGAAAAGGCAGATTTATTTCTGTGAGTGGACTATGACCTGAATATAGAAGATATATCCTAATCCTCCCTTGGACCAAGTGTGAAACCAAGAAATACATAGAATATAGGATACCTCCACTCAATAAATAAAACACAAATAGTTCCACCTTTCAATTTTAGCAGAGATGCCTAGTTTAAACTTATGCACCAGATACTCTTGCCTTTTGCCTTTCTTAAAGCAACTCTTCATACATAATCAAGTCTCCACTTGATGACAGACTTAGCAGTTCCTTGTGGGAATAGGCAGATAGTTTGATGGTGAAGCACATGGACTCAGCATCATATCTAGGTTCAAGTTCTGGTTCCATCATTGATGTGGCTATTGTTGTTATATGCTGTCTATAGAGGGCAAATGTTCTACTTATATGAACTTTCTTTGGTTTCTCAATATCTAAAATGGGAATCATATCTCATGAAGTTGCTATTAAGATGAAACAAAAATGATATAAAGTTCCTAGCACAGTGTCTGAGATATAATAGAGAGTGAGCACATTTTTATTGAATGATTGCTATGATTTAGCTCAATAAATTCTTAAGTAGACAATTTATAAGCCTTTGAGGTAGTTTTAAGGTCTAGCTAATCATTCTGATGGCTTCCATTTGCTATAGGGAAACTTATCTGGGGGAATAGAAACTGTTCAAAGAAGCTTAGACCTCTCTCAAGGCACCTGAGTTATGCAGGCTGTCCCAAATTTTGTTCCAATGTTCTAAGTCCAGTACAAACAGAATGATGGCCTAGTAAGTGTTTTGATATTAAATAAAGCCAGTGAATTCATTTTAGGTACAAGTTGTGATACTATAGTGTTGTTGTTGTTGTTAGGTCCCGTGGAGTTGATTCTAACTCATAGTGATCCCAAGTACAACAGAACAAAACATGGCCCAGCCAGGGCCCATCCTCACAATCGTTGCTATACTTGAGCCCATGGTTGAAATCACTGTGTCTATCCATCTCCTCTTCCTCTTTTTCACCAACTCTCCACTTTACCAACCATGATATCCTTTTACAGGGACTGGTCCCTTCTGACAATATGACCAAAGTAAATGAGATGAAGTCTGGCTATTTTCACTTTCAAGGAGCATGCTGCCTGCACTTCTTCCAGGACAGATTTGTTCGTTCTTCTGGTAGTCCGTGATATTTTCAATATTCTTCACCAACACCATAGTTTAAAGGCATCAATTCTTCAATCTCCTTATTCATTGCCCAACTTTCACACGCATATGAGGCAATTGAAAATATCATGGCTTGGGTCAGGCACACTTTAATCTTCAAAGTGACATCTTTGCTCTTTAACATTTTAAAGAGGTCCTTTGCAGCAGATTTGCCCAGTGCAATACTACATCTAATTTTTTAGTGGATGTTGATTGTGGATCCAAGTAAAATGAAATCTCTTACAACTTCAATCTTTTCTCTATTTATCATGATGTTACTTAATGGTCCAGTTGTGAGGATTTTTGTTTTCTTGATGTTAAGGTGTAATCCATACTGGAGATGGTAGTCTGATCTTCATCAGTAAGTGTTTCAAGTCCTCTTCACTTTCAGCAAGGAAGGTTGTGTCACATGCATATTGCAGGTTGTTAATGTCTTCCTCCAATCCTGATGCCATGTTCTTCTTCATATAGTCCAGTTTCTCTGATTATTTGCTCAGCATACAGATTGAATAAGTATGGTGAAAGGATACAACCCTGATGTACACCTTTCCTTATTTCAAACCATGCAGTATCCTTTTTTTCTGTTTGAACAACTGTCTCTTGGTCTATGTATAGGTTGCTCATGAGTACAATTAAGTGTTCCAGAATTCTTATTCTTCGCAATGTTACCCATATTTGTTATGATCCACAGAGTCAAATGCCTTTGCATAGTCAATAAAACACAGGTAAACATCTTTCTGGTATTCTTTGCTTTCAGCCACAATCCATCTGACATCAGCAATGGTATCCCCATTCCATATCCTCTTCTGAATCCAGCTTGAATTTCTCAAAGTTCCCTGTGAATATACTACTGCAACTGTTTTTGAATTATCTTCAGTAAAATTTTACTTATGTGTGATATTAATGATATTGTTAGATACTTTCCACATTCTGTTGGATCATCTTTCTTTGGAATAAGAACAAATATGGATCTCTCACAATCAATTGGCCACATAGCTGTCTTCCAAATTTCTCTAGCACGGAATTTGTTTGTTGAAAGATCTCAATGGGTATTCTGTCAATTTCTGGGCTATTGTTTTTCACCAATTCCTTCAGCACAGCTTGGACTTCTTCGCTCAATACCACTGGTTCTGGATCATATGCTATCTTCTGAAATGGTTGAACTCTGACCAATTCTTTTTGGTACAGTAACTTTGTGTATTCCTTTCATCTTCTTTTGATGCTTCCTGCATCATTCAATATTTTGCCCATTGTTGTTGTTGTTATGTGCCATCGAGTCAGACCTGACTCATAGCGACCCCTCCTTGGGTTTCTGAGGCAGTATCACTACAGAAGTAGATTGCCCCATCTTCCTTCTGAGGAGTGGCTGGTGGGTTTGAACTGCCAGCCTTCTGGTTAGTGGTCAAATGCCTTAGGAATCCCTCAATATTGCAACTCAAGGCTTGAATTTTTTCTTCACTTCTGTCAGCTTGAGAACTGCTAGAATGTGCTCTTCTCTTTTGGTTTTCCAATTCAAGGTCTTTGCACTTTTCATTATAATACTTTACTTTGTCTTCTCAAGCTGCCCTTTGAAATCTTCTGTTCAGCTCTTATTTCAGCATTTCTTCCATTCACTTTAGCTACTCACCATCCAAGAGCAAGTTCCAGAGTCTCTTCTGACATCCTTTTTCTTTTCCATTTTCTTCCTTTCCTGTCTTTTTAATGACCTTTTTCTTTCTTCGCATATGATATTCTTGACATCATCCCACTACTCTTCTGGTCTTCAGTCATTGGTGTTCAATGCATCAAATCTATTCTTCAGATATCCCTAAATTCAGGTGGGCTATAATCAAGATCATATTTGGCTCTTCTGGGCTTATTTTAATTTTCTTCAGCTTCAAGCTTTAACTTGAACTTACATATGAGCAATTGATGGTCTGTGCCACAGTCAACTCCTGGTCTTGTTCTGACTGATGATATTGAGCTTCTCCATCACTTCTTTGCACAGATATAATCTATCTGATTCCTGTGTACTCCATTTAGTGAGGTCCACATATATAGTCCTGTTTATGTTGTTGAAAAAAAGTATTTGCAATGAATAAGTCATTGGTCTTGCAAAATTCTATTACTCCATCTCTGTAGTCATTTCTAGTACCAACACCATATTTTCCAACTATCAATGCTTCTTCTTTGTTTCCAACTTTTGCATGCCAATCACCAGTTATTATCAATACATCTTGATTGTATATTTGATCAATTTCAGACTGCAGAAATTGATCAAAAAAATCTTCAATTTTTTCAACTTTAACTTTGGTGGTTGGTGCATAAATATGAATAACAGCAATATTAACTGGGCTTCCTTATTTTAAAAAAAAGAGAGAGAAAACACTGCCATCGATTCGATTCAACTCATAGCAGCCCCTCCTTGGGTTTCTGAGGCAGTATTCTCTACAGAAGTAGATTGCCCAGTCTTCTTTCCAAGGAGTGGCTGATGGGTTTGAACAGTCAGCCTCTGGTTAGCAGTCAAATGGCTTAGGCACTACACCACCAAAGCTCCCCTGGTCTTCCTTATGTTGTTGTTGTTATGTGCCGTCGAGTCATTTCCGACTCATAGCGACCCCATGCACAACAGAACAAAACACTGCCTGATCCCGCGCCAGCCCCACAATACCTGCTATACTGGAGCCCATCATCGCAGCCACCGTGTCAATCCATCTCGTTGAAGGTCTCCCCCTCTTTCATTGACCCTCCACCCTACCAAGCATGACATCCTTCTCTAGGGAATGGTCCCTTCTTACAACATGACCAAAATAGGTGAGAC
>NW_006921803.1:5260853-5295376 GCF_000298275.1 Orycteropus afer afer
GTAAACATCTTTCTGGTATTCTTTGCCTTGAGCCAAGGTCCATCTGACAACAGCTATGATATCCCTTGTTCCACATCCTCTTCTGAATCCGGCTTGAACCTCTGGAAGTTCTCTATCAATATACTGCTGCAAATGTTTCTGAATTATCTTCAGTAAGAGGTCTTCCTTATAGGTGTATGGATACCCATACACCTATAAGGATAATACCCATAGATCTTCCTTATAGGTGTATGGATATTATCCTCTCAGTGACAGCATTGTATTTCAGGACAGATCTTGAAATGCTCTTTTGGACAATTAATGTGATGTCATTCCTCTTCAATTTGTCATTCTCAGCATAGTAGACTGTATGATTATCTGATTCAAAATGGCCAACTCATTTCAGCTCACTGATGCCTAGGATATCAGTCTTTATGTATTCCTTCGTTTTTGACAACCTCCAATTTTCTTAGATTCATACTTTATACATTCCATGTTCTGCTTATTAATGAATGTTTGCAGCTTTTTCTTCCCATTTTGAGTCATGCCTCATCAGCAAATAAAGCTCCTGAAAGTTTTATTACATTCACATCAATAAAGTCGAATCTACTTTGAGGAGGCAGCTCTTCACCAGTTGTATTTTGCATGCCTTCCAACCTGAGGGGTTCATCTTCCAACACTATATCAGAAAGTGTCCTCACTACTCTTCAAAAGTTTTACAGTAATACGTCACTGTCATTCATAAAATTTTCAGTTGCCAATATTTTCAGAAGGGATGGGTCCATCCTTCTTCCCAGACTGTCTTAATCTGGAAACTCTGCTGAAACCTGTCCACCATGGGTGACCTTGTTGGTATTCAAAATACCAGTGGCATAGCCTCCAACCTCACAGCAACACAAAAGCCACCACAGTATAACGAGCTGACAGACAAGCGGTGCTACTACAGTGTGGTATTGTTTTATTGTATGTATACATAAGATACTGTTTTATGAATGTGTGCAGTTATTTGTGAGTGTTTTTAATGAGCTTGGATCACAATTTTGAGTAATTTATGCAATCGCAAAATTTCATAATGTATCTTCCCTTTTACATTTTACTGGGTCTATATGGTTTTATTTAACAGTCAGTTCTTGGTGAAGCATAAAACTCCCAAAGATAACTTCGGATCTAGTTTTTGACCAGCACTGTGACAAAAAGCAGGGACAATCTGTGAATTTTACCAGTTCCTTACCAACACAACCATCACCAGCACCCAAAAATTACTGCTCCCCCAACCTGTTCCAGTTCCCAAGCATGGAGGATGTTTGGCAAGAAAACATGAATAATTAAATGAAGCTAAGCTATTTGTATATTTGCTGAGGTAGTATCATGCATTACCATTGATAATAAATACTTGTGCCCAAAAAGCAAGCTATGGAGGTTACACTGTTGATTAAACTATCATAGGTTTCAAATCCCAGTTCCATCAGTGTGGAATTGAATGAACTAGCCTCCTTAAACCTCAGTTTCTCTATCTACAAAATCTCAACATGTTCAAAATAGTGACTACTTCATAGGATTGACTCTGCAATGTTAATGATTGATAAATAATATATTCTCAACAGATAATATAGTTACTCTATGCTAGAATTCAAACAATTCATTTTCCCCTTACAATCCTACCCATATTTATCCTTCTCCTTTACTTTTTAAAATTAAGTATTTTATTGTTGTATTTATTTTTACTGTACATGTTTCTCATTTTCACCCTTAATCCTATTGTATTATTTGTGTTTGTAAAACCTCAAATTCTTTATGGAGGAATACTAGGCATTAAGAGACACACAAACACAAGAAATATTTCCATTTCTTTCCTCAAGGAAAATAAGTTCTGATGTAAATATTGATCTTGTGATGTTTTGTGTATTGGAAATGGATCCCTTGGCATTTTCTAATCTGAATCCAGTGTAGTGGTTTCAGGAGAGGGTCAAGTGGGCTGTGAGAGACCCTAGACCCTACTGCAACATATTCAAGCACCTTTTGCCTTCAAACCTCTTTTTCCAGCCAAGATGAGAAACATAGGTTAAACACTTCCCCTCTAACTGACTCATTTGGCACAAATAGATGTCCAGTTGCCAGGAGGAACAGAAAAAAGCTGGTGGGGGAAGAGGCACAGGAAAGAGTGGGGGGATGTAGGAGAAGCATGTCATATTTCATCAAATTGTAAAAACTCAATCCTGAGGATTGAAAAGGAGGCACTGACCTTAACAGCTAAAAATCTGAGCCCTGGAAATGTGAAGCTTCCTAAAGAGCACTTCTCCCCAAAGACTGTTAAGAACCAAAGTGGTTGTACAGAATGATTGTGCTATAAATCACTTATCTGCAGGATAATAACAAGAAATAGAAGTCAACCTATACAGAAAAGCCCAGGGTAAAACTTCTAAAACATTCACAAGCAAATATGCTATCTGTTCTGGTTACCTAGTGCTGCTCTGACAGGAACATATACCACAAATGGGATGGCCTTAACAAATAAGAGTTTACTTTCTTACAGTTTGGAGGCTTTAAGTGCAAGTTCAAAGTGCCAGGCTCTAGGGGCTGGGTGAAAGCCCCTCAACCTTGGGATCCAGCTCTGCCTCCTGCTCCCGGTCCACTGGAGCTAGAGGCATTTCTTCACTCAGACAGCTGCAGGCTGCTGAGACTGAGAAGCCCAAGGTTGACAAGTAAAAAGGCACAGTCCTGATGTTACCAAACCATATAGCAGGCCATTAATTCAAGTCCATTGTAAGTCCCAAGGTCAGCAAAACATGGCAGTCTGCTGAACAATGATACAGCTACATCCAGGGTCCAAGCATGCCATATGCTAGAGACCACTCTCCAGGTGGTCTCTATATACAGGAAGCAGACCCCTATCCCCTAAGGCAGCTACTCAGCTGCTCACAATAGATTCCACCATGGAGTTGATTACCAGTCTCATCATGAGGAATACTACATCCAGCTGCCCAGCCATTTAACCAGGCCCAGCCAAGCTGACACACAAACTGAACTACGACACTATCAGATGCAGGGGGAAAAAAAAAACACTGCCACCAAGTTGATTCAGACTCATAGAGACCTCCACTGGGTTTCTAAAGCAGCAAATCATTACAGAAGTAGATTGTCTGGTCTTCCTTCCACTGAGTAGCTGGTGGGTTTGAACCACCAGACTTCAAAGTTAGACTGCTAACTTTGGTTAGCAGTCAAATGTCTTAGGTACTGTGTCACCAGAACTCCTTATCAGACCCAAAAGTGGACTTTAATGAGACCACTGCGAAAAACAATCAGAATAATTATTTGAAAGTTTAATTATATGAAGCACTTAATATATTTTAATCTTTTTGTAAGCATTTGATATTTAGCTAATTTTTCTATTAGAATTGCTAACGATAATTTTTTTACTACTGCTCTTGTCATTTATGTAAGGTTCCAATCAAATATTTAATGAACATAACCCATACACCTTTAGAGTTTTCATCTTATGGTTTTTTTACTATTTTGAAAAATTTTGTCTGTGCCCAGAATACTTAAATGTGACAGTAGGTAGCATACTGTTCCAACTATCTAACTCTTTATTACTCACTAAATTATCTGTCAACCACACTATCTTTAAAACTTATGTCAGAGTTCCTAAGTAGTATAACAGGCTAACAGACTTGGCAGCCAACCATCTAGTGGTCCCTCAGAAGAAAGGGCTGGCAATCTACTTCCAAAAAATCAGCCTACTCTGACATACATGGGGTCACCAGGAGCCAAAGTCAACTGACAGCTATGGGTAACTGTTCACACTTCTATAAAAAAGATAAATAATAGAATGGTAAATGAGGTTTAAGAATCAGGAAAGTTCATGTTTAAAGAGAACTGAAAGACATGTTTATGGAGTAAATTATATCATTCAGTTAGTCAGAAAGGATTATTCAGCACCAAGTACAAAGCACTCTGCTATAGAACTCAGAGCAAGAAACAAATAAGGCATGGTTTGTACTTGGAGTTCACCATATAGTAGAAGTCAAATTCAAGTACACAAAGAAAAATAAGTGCAAATCAATATTATGCTGGAGACAATAATTTTGGAAACACAAGGAAATTATTCCTAATTATTTCCGGGTTTCAATATTTTCTTCTATAAAATGAGGGCATTGTCTTGGGTATTTTAGGTCCCATCCAGCCCTAATATCTTATGAGGTTCCATATGTTTATAAAAATATTTATTTCACTATTTTCTCAGCACAGCACTAAAAGATCTTTGTCTTTTTTAAACTAGGCACTTGTGTCATAGAATATAAAGGCTTTTTGTGAGCAAACACCTTGGTTCAGCAGGACAAAGATATTCTCACTGATTAGCAACTGGGAAACAGAAAACCATTAGTTAAAAAAAAGAAAATGTGTTTTAATCTGATTTCTACTGTTCAATTCTGGTGAAAGAGGATTGACATTCCTGGAGTGGGTGTAATTGACAGTGACATCCTTTTCCTGGGATTATTATTTTGTTTGACTAACACCAAACACATCTGACAAAAGAAAATATTCACTGCCACCATTTTCATAATCAGGTGTGAAATCTCAGCTGACTACAGTAAAAGAGCAAATACCAAAACATCTATGTGTTAAAGCTGCCCTGGGCAAAATAAAGCTTCACAGCCACTGGCCTCCTTCACTGCCCATTTGCCTCACATTTTCTGTGATTATAGAAACCTGGGAGATTTGTTGTGAGGATTAAATAAAGCTAAGTGAGAAATGCAAAGCCCTCAATAATTTGTTATTATTATTATTTCTGCATTTTATTTTCTTCTGCCATTCCTCATTTTCAAAGGTGAATGCTACATGTAAAGCTTCCCAAAGGGTACTATGTACTGACAGCACTTGGGAAGATTTGGGGATGGATATAGACAAAATTTGACGGCTGGCGGTTCAAACCCACCAGCCACTCCTCGGAAGGAAGGTTGGGCAATCCTACTTCCGTAGTGATACTGCCTCGGAAACCCAAGGAGGGGTCGCTATGAGTCGGGGCCGACTCGACGGCACATAACAACAACAACAACAACAACATAGACAAAATTTATTTCATTTAGTAGTTATATATTTATATTAATATATTTTGAAATTTTTATAACTAGCACATCAACCATGTGGTTAGCAGATATTACTATTAAATAAATGTAAACTTAAAAATAAGCTTAAGTTAAAAATAGTAAGTCTGTTTACAGAATCATAATACTATAGGTGGTATGCGAATATAACAAATACCATGAAGGTGATACATGAATAAGCAAAGTTTGATAAATAATGAAATAAAGTATGAACAACCACTTTCACAATCTGAGGTGTGGGAAAGTGGTGTCATATTTTGAAAGAGACAAATTATTCACCCACTAGATTATAAATTCCTTGAAGACAAACAGAGTCTTCACTTAGGTCAGTAGTTGCTCAACAATTAGATGCTACATAGATTTGAAGACAATGGAAATTATGTTTGTGGCGGTAAGGGGTTGGAAGATTTCAATCAGAAAACCCCCTAGTTCAGATAGTGCTTGATGGAAGAAAGAAAAATCTCATAAAGGCATTAGTGAGTGTCGGGACAGACTTAAACTGAAATGCGTATCTGTGGTAGTTATGTTTGTGTGTCGACATGGCTGGGCCTGGTTGGGTGGCTGGGAAGCTGGTGGTAGTTATTCCCCATGATGAGACTGGCAATCAGCTGCATGGTGGGATCTACCACAAGCAGCTGAGTAGCTGCCTTTGGGAATGTGCTTCCTGTATGTAAGGAGAAGCCTTGGGAATAGTCTCTAGCCTATGGCATGCTTGGACCCTGCATGTAGCTGTGTCGCTGCTCAGCAATCTGCCATGCTCTGCTGACCTGGGGGCTTGCAATGGACTTAAGTAAATGGCCTGCTGTGTGGTTTGGTAACATCGGGATTGTGCCTTTTTACTTGTCAACCTTGGGCTTCTCAGCCTCAGCAGCCAGCAGCTGTCTGAGTGAAGAAACGCCTCTAGCTCCAGTGGACCGGGAGCAGGAGGCAGAGCTGGATCCCAAGGTTGAGGGGCTTTCACCCAGCCCCTAGAGCCTGGCACTTTGAACTTGCACTTAAAGCCTCCAAACTGTAAGAATAAACTCCTGTTTAAGGCCATCCCATTTGTGGTATGTTTCCTGTCAGAGTGGCACTAGGTAACCAGAACAATAACTTAGTCAACATCAATGAGTTCTGAGTAGAGAAATCTATGGATACAAGATAGCCTTCAACAATGTTTAAAACTTCTGGAAAGGGGAAAAAAACCTCAAATTACTAATAAATGAGGGAAAAAAAATTTAACTTTGGAAAATTCCAAGCACCTAGTAGCATTCAATTATATTTTAGTTAAAATAATGAATGCTATAAATACTCCTCGGAAGGAAGGTTGGGCAATCTACTTCCCTAGTGATACTGCCTCGGAAACCCAAGGAGGAGTTGCTATGAGTCAGATCTGACTCCACAGCACATAACAACAACAACAAATATCCTAAAGCTTCATAATCAAATAAGTATTGATTTGATGGCACCTTAAATCTAGGGCAAAAGGAGCTAAAATGAAATACTAGCACATGGGATTACAATTCCAGTATATGCAGTATTACAACAGTGTTGCAATGAAAATCTAAAAATAACCCACTGCCATTGAGTCGGATCTGCCTCATAACGACCCCTCCTTGGGTTTCTGAGGCATTATCACTAGGGAAGTAGTTGCCCAACCTTCATTCAGAGGATAACTAGCGGGTTTGAACCTCCAGCCTTCTGGTTAGCAGTCAAATAAAACTCTATGGTACTTAACTTTTCAAAGCATATGTGCATTTCATAACCATAGCAGCATATTACTCAATATAACGGGTATAACTGCTTAGAGAGTTTTAGCCCAGGGATTCTTCTATGCTTTTGTGACGAGTCAGAATTTAGGAAACCTTTACAAAGACCTAAGGGCTTTTTAAGAAGTTAATTCAATGATATCAGTTTTGTTTTCTCTGTTTTAACATGATAAAGCCAAGGTCAATATTACGGTCAAATTTTTTATCTTACTACTGAGTCTGAGTACTTGTGAGATAACTTTCTGAAAACAGACAAAAAGCACAGGTATTTTCTGAAATAATCAAAGATCAATTGTGACCCTCAAGAGTGGATCTTCCAGTGGTGCTGCAGTGGTGTTAGGGTAAGATGGAGCAAGCAGGAGGAAAAGGGGTGATAATGAGCTAAAAAAAAATAGGTAAATTGATCTTCATGCATTCATTGATGTAGCATACTGAGATGCAAAAATACATTTGTGTCATCTCCTTCCAAAGAGTATTGTGCATGTCGTTCTACCTTTCAAAGACAGAAATAATAAGGATCTGGATGACTAGACTCTGAATTGTAACACTTTTCATTAAGTAGTATAACTACTTGTTTATTGGTCCTTGAAGGCAGGCAGTATCTAATTCACTCAATCTTATAGTGCCTGACACATGTTGGTATTCAGTAAATATTTGTTGAATGAATGAATTTATGAATGAATGAATGCATCAGTCCCTACAGAGATAGCTCAAGAAGGAGTTTGGAAGAGCAAATAAGGAAAGAGAATTTCTCAGACCCAAAGTCTGACCCTTTATTTAGTAGCCTCTTCTGTCTTCTAGGCCCAGAAATGGAAAAGCCAGCAGTGATCTCACCTGTGGGACCTGCTGGGCTAGTCCAGTTAGAGAGGGAGGTAAGTCTGAGGACTCATGTAAAACACAGTAAGCTTGGCTAATATATTCCCAAAAGAGCAGTTTGACTGCTCCCTCCATTTGAATCTGCTCTGGTAAGCTAGGTAGGTCTAATTATCCACCATGGAATTTGGCCAATTACACTGAGATTATGGTATGTTGAGAAATTTGAACTTTAGCCACACATAAATAAAAGCACAAGGATCAGGCCACTCCCTATTGCTTCTGGGTGATTTTTTTAATTTTTTCCTCTCTAAAAGAAAAGACTTGTGTTGGACTCTGAGTTTTCTTCTCAATTAGAGGGAAATGTGAGGCAACTTGATTCAGTTTTTAAATGTAAACTATCCTCAAATATTATTATGAAATTAAACATTTTATGAAATAATAATATTGAAATCTAAATAAGATGCAGAACTCTTTATTAGTCTTGAAGCAAATTTTTTGTGTTAGGTGCAGAGAAAGATATAAAATCAGAAGATAGGGTCTCCGGTGCTGCCTTTTTCAGTCAGATTTCAACTCAAGTAGTTCAAAGCTCTAAAAGTGCACTCTTTTATCTCACAATATCCCTGAGCATACAGAAAGGTTAAGTCTTCAAATTTATAATAGAAAGTCACCACTAAATTATCACATGTCCATGCAGTAGAACTATCCAGATTTTAATGTTCCTTTCTAAGGAAACCTTCTTGGTAAACAAGAATCGTCATAGGGTCATGTGTCTATCGAATTCTCAGGAAGCTTCTTCTGGGTTCAGGTGCCTTCTCCATAAACATAAACTAGAAGTTGATCAGAATTTTTCACTTTAAAAAAAAAAATGGCTCACAGTAAGATCTGAACAACTAGACAATTTCCACAGTGCCTTTGCATTTTTGTTCACCTTATACACAACTATTTGGGACCACATCTATTAAACGGTTAAGATATACTTGTAACATATGATCTTCTCCCCACCTCCAAATTGCTTGCCTTTAATTTTCTCTCTTTTCTTTCTATTATATCCCCTTTCTCTTTTGCATTGAATGGACAGCTCTCTGCAACATGCCTTCCTATTATCTCTCTTTTATTTCTTACACCTGTCAACCTCTCTGGTACGTTTGTTTTCTGTTGTCATGGGAATTTTTCCTTGGCAAAGAGCTGTTTAGTGAGAGGGAGGGAAGGGTATAAAACCAAGAGAGTGACTAATAAGAGTCAGAGAAAGCAAAGCTGACTTTACAGCCAGTGAGAAACTATGTAAAGAGTGCTGGATTGAAATTAAAAAAAAAAAAAACTGGAGGTCAGTTCTGGCACCAAGACTTACCTTGTGGTTTTGGAAATCAGGGAACCTCTTAAGTATTTCAGTTTCTTCATCTACAAAATTAAGGCAGTAATACTAGTTCTGTCTACCTGACAGAAATGTTGATAAAATCAAAGTAGATTTCATGAGAGTTTAATGCAAAAATATATTTATGTGTCATCTAATTGTGATTAGAATGGAATGAGAAAATTTTGAGGGCCTGAGGGTTTGGTACATTTATCCAAAAGCAGAGAGCTCAAAGAAACGATGCAGTGTGCCATACCTAAGTGCTCAGCCACTTCAATAACTCTTTTTTTTTTTTTAAGAGACTATATGGATTATCCAAATATCTACCTTAACCTGATTCCACTTTTACTATGGTAACCTGTATTTCCTTATTCAAAACATGGATAATAGAATGTAATCACTAACTACCTCCTAGAAACGTATAATCAAAAGATTGCAATGACACTACAACATACACAGACATTGAAATATAAACAGTTATCTCACGATTCAGATACAGCCATAACAGTATTTGTTACATAGAAAGTTGAATCTTGCTCCCAGATAAAGATCAATGGCGCACGAGCTGAAAGAAAAATCACACCAGTTTCATAAAGACGGGCCTAGTGGAGGGATTCGAAGTGATCATTGCAGAGAGAAAACCTGGAAGCTCAGAGGAGATTCAACTGCTAAGGTGAATTGGCCTACTCTGGGTGAGAGATCAATGACTCTACTTTGATTGCACAATGAAATCTACAAGCCTTGGATCCCCTCTTAATGTCTCATAGCCTTATAAACTAGATATGGTTTTATACCTTGGTCATCTTAAAACATTTTTTAAATACTATATCCTAGAATGATTTGGTAAAGATATTTCTAAATCTCTTTGAGAATAAATATTGGAAGGAAAACACATTAATATTCTTGTTGGAATTTTTTACCTAATCTAGTGACATGTCAAGATCTCTTCCAAAGCAAGTTTCACTCCTAAATAATAAAGCCAACAATGAATCACTATTTCTTTAATATTCATAATTTACTATGCATATAACACTGACAGTTGCTGAATAATGCAAAAGAAATAAAATAATTTAATTTTGAATAGAAGAAATATAGACTAATTGTACAAGTATACATCTAAAAATTTTATCTTTACCAAATGATGATCTTTTTCTATACATTATTTCTTGTTGTTGTTATGTGCCGTCAAGTCAGACCTGACTCATAGTGACCCCTCCTTGGGTTTCCAAGGCAGTATCACTACGGAAGTAGATTGCCCCATCTTCCTTACGAGGAGTGGCTGGTGGGTTTGAACCACCAGCCTTCTGGTTAGCAGTCAAGTGCCTTAGGCACTTCCATCAAGCAACTCACAAGATAATTAGTGGTGGAGGCCAACAATTTTGATATAGTTTAAATAATATACAATAACTTACTAGAAATATGTTATTTAAAATATATCAAAATTGTTGGTCTCCACCACTAATTATCTTGTGAGTTGCTTGATGTAAAAAACTACACTTTATCCACATCAAAGTTGGTTTATAAGTATTGGAAAGAAAAACAAAAGTAAATGAATAAGATAAGTAAAAAATAATAAAGCAAGAGCTAAAATTAATATTCATCCCAAATCTGGATATTTGGAACTACCCAAACATTAGGGTTATAATCTCTTTAAAATAAAAGATTTTAGAGAGAAGAGGCTCAACGAATGAAGTAAGGTACATTCTGGTTTCTTTGAGCTCACAATTCTTAAATAGATTTATCACTGGCAAAAATGCACCTAAACCAAAAAACAGTTGCCATCAAGTCACTTCCAACATATAGCAACCTTATGTGTGTCAGGGTAAAACCATGCTCTGTAGGGTTTTCAATGGCTGATTTTTTAGAAGCAGACTGACAAGTCTTTCTTCCTAGGCACCTCTGAGTGAGTTCAATTTGGCAACCTCTTGGTTACCAGCCCATGCTTCACCATTTGTGCCACCCAGGGTCTCCTAAAATGCCCCTCAAAAAAACCCAAACTCATTGTCATTGAGTCGATTCTGATTCATAGCGACCCCCATTGGGTTTACAAGGCTGTAAATATTTACAGAAGCAGACTGCCTCATCTGTCCTCTGTGAAATGCCTGGTTGGTTCAAACCACCAACCTCTTTTGATTAGCAGTCAAATGCCTTAACCATTGTAACACCAGAGCTCCTTAAAATGCCCCTGTTGTTGTTGTTACGTGCCGTCGAGTCAGACCGACTCACAGCAACCCCTCCTTGGGTTTCTGAGGCAGTATCACTAAGGAAGTAGACTGCCCAATCTTCCTTCCAAGGAGTGGTTGTGGGTTTGAACCGCCAGCTTCCCAGTTAGCAGTTGTGTGCCTTAGGCACTATGCTACCAGAGCTCCCAAAATGCCCCTATCAGGGGCTTAATTATTTTTGTTGAATAATTAATTAAGTAGATGAATGAATGAAATCTACTGAAGTAACATTTGGAGTCTTAGTGGTGGCACAATGATTAAGCACTTGACTGCTAACCAAAAGGGTGGTGGTTGGAACCCACCAGCCACTCCATGGGAGAAAAGACCTGGACATCTGCTTTCATAAAGATTACAGGCTAGAAATCTATATGGGAAAATTCTACTCTGTCCTGTAGGATCACTACTAGTTGGAGTTGACTCAATGGCACATTTGGAGAAAAGTTGAATTTTACATTTCTCCTCTAGGTGGCAAACTCATACCTCATACAGTGTATTATATCTACCACCTTCTCTAGAATTAACATGAAATTTGTAGTTAAAAAAATATCATTTTATGTCTATCATAGTGAGAAATATACAATTATAAGAATATTTTCTCCCAAATGCTTTCTTTATTTTTACAGCCTTAAACTCCTTGTCAAAAAGTTGTTTATACAAAGTCATTGAGAAATATGACTGTGTACATCATATAAAGAAATAGAATTGTGCAAGACACTTTGCAAAGTATTCGTGCAAGACTGCTTTGGGTGATTACAGTTCTTATGACTTACTCTTAGGAAAAGATTGTTTTGCCCAAAATTCATGATTATCCTCCTAGAGTACTCATTTTGCCTTAAATATGGGGGGGGGGGGTATTCTACTAAACGTGAATTTTAAAACTAAGCTACAAATATATGTGCTGTTTTTTCAGATTCATTATACTCTATGACAGCAACAGACACTGAATAAGAGCTGAATGTATTATCCTATAAATCTAATATAGAAGGAAAATTAAATGAGATAATTTTATCCAAATGCATTGCTTTAAATTTCCTTCAAACTAGGATAGAGTTCCCTAAATGATTTAAATAATGCCCTCAAAATCTCCACTTCCCTTTGTGGTGATCTAGTCTAAATTTTCTTATATAGGAAATATGACCACTGGGAAATATCTTGGATTGCCAGAAAGCTGAGAGCAAAGGTAAAATTAATCTAAGAGCACACCAAACAGGAACAGCAAGAACTGAAGATGCCTGTCCTGTTTCCAAAAGTAAGGGGAGGAGATAAGTAAAAAGAACAATGACATGTTATAGCCCAAGAGCTAAAATTATATGCGTGTAAACAACTCTTGTTGAAACTAGAAGCCAATGTAGATTAGACAAACCAGGTAAAGAGTTCTTTCCTGCCAAAACATGCCAGGATAAAAGAGTCACCTAGCATTGAGACATGGCTAGTGATAGAAGTGAGTTAACATTGGAAAACCACAGAGGATTCTGAACTTTTGTGATGGAGTTTAAATTATAATTTAAATTACAGTGTGTATCTACAACTCATATTTTCTCTTTACCCCACCCCCAAAAAAAAACCCTGAAAGTCAGTTATTCAGACACAGCAATCCAAATGAGATCACCTAGCTTATGTATAATTATTTCTCTAACACACATTTCTTGAGCAATTACTCTGGGCCAGGCTCTGTGATAAGGAGCTATGAATAATATAAAGATGAATAGGGAGCTCTGGTAGCATAGTGGCTAAGGCACTTGACTGCTAACCAGAAGGCTGGTGGTTCAAACCCATCAGCCACTCCTCGGAAGGAAGATGGGGCAATCTACTTCCGTAGTGATACTGCCTCGGAAACCCAAGGAAGGGTCGCTATGAGTCGGGTCTGACTCGACAGCACATAACAACAACAACAACAAAGATGAATAAGCCATAGCCCCTGCTCCCAGATGAGTGGGGAAGCCCATCATGTATACAAATAACTCCATGAGGGTGATCAAAGGAAAGAGGGAGAAATAAATGAGCTAAGGGCAAATTGGTTGCCTTGATGTTAGGTAGGGGTAGTCACTTTTCAATCCCATCTCTCTGCTAGGTTAGTGGTGAATTTTCTGACTTGAGTCCAACTACAATATTGATTTTTGCTGGATTTCAAATTAAACATACACTTCTGTGCCTCTGATGCAGCTCAGTCATGGAAATAGAGCCCAGATGAATATGAACATCTATAGCACCACTCCCAAGGAAGTGTATGCTTACTTTGCATTCTCAAAGGTATACAAGAAACAAGAGAAGTTAGGGAAGAAAAGTACCATCACTTAAATGGAGATATGATTCCTAACTGTCATGGGGAGGCAACTATAAAACTTTTAAGGTAAACAAAGAAACAAACTAAGTACTCATTAATAAATTACCAATTATTATTGAGTCATCTCCAACTCATGGCAACTCCATGTGTGTCAAAGTAGGACTGTGCTCTATAGGGTTTTCAGCAGCTGATTTTTCAGAAGTAGATCATATAAGGTGCCTGTGGGTAGACTCGAACCTCCAACCTTCCGGTTAGCAGCCACCCAAGAACTCCACCCATTAACATTGTTATTATGTGTCATCGAGTCAATTTCAATACCTAGTAATACAATATGACAGATTAACAATGCTTCATAGGGCTTCCTAGGCTGTACTGTTTACAGAAGTAGATTACCAGGTCTTTTCTTCTGAGGAGAAGCTGGTGTGTTCAAACTACCAAACTATTATGTAGCAGCCAACCTCTAAACCATTGCATTACTAGGGCTTCTTCCATCCATTAATACCAAACCAAAAACTAAACCCACTGCCATCGAGTCAATTCTGACTCTTACCCACTCTATCAAACAGAGTAGAATTGCCCCATAGGGTTTCCAGGCTATAAATCTTTACAGAAGCAGACTGCCTCATCTTTCTCCCACAGAATGGCTGGTAGGTTCAAAGCACCCACCTTTTGGTTAGCAGCCAAATGCTTCAACCACTGCACCACCAAAGTCCCTGCCATCTATTGATAGGGTAGTGTCAATAAGTTACAGTATATCGCAATTTAATAAAAATGAGGTAGCTCTAGCATCAAAAGATCTCCATACATATAGAAGTGAAAGAAAATAGCCAGGAGGAAACAATTTAGGCTATAGGTTAACCTTGTTATTTCATCAATATAAACATTTTTTCTAACATTTAAGCAAAAGCAGGAAATGGTACAAATATGTGACTGGAATATGAAACACAGTGCACTCTTACTAGTATTATGTGATATCTCCATGTTCTGGTTACCTAGTGCCGCTCTGGCAGGAATATATTCCACAAATGGGATGGCTTTAACAAACAGGAGTTTATTCCTACAATTTGGAGGCTTTAAGTCCAAGTTCAAAGTGCCAGGCTCTAGGGGCTGGGTGAAAGCCTCTCAATCTTGGGTTTCAGCTCTGCCTCTTGCTCCCAGCCCACTGAAGCCAGAGGCATCTCTTCATTCAGGCAGCTGCTGGCTGCTGAGGCTCCGAAGCCCAAGGTTGACAAGTGAAATGGCACAGTCCCGATGTTACTAAACCATATTGCAGGCCATTAATTCCAGTCCATTTTAAGTCCCAAAGTTGGCAGAGCATGGCAGACTGCTGAACAATGATACAGCTACACGTAGGGTCCAAGCGTGCCAAAAGCTAGAGACCATTCCCCAAGGCTTCTCCTTATATACAGGAAGTAGACCACATTCCCTAAGGCAGCTACTCAGCTGCTCCTAGTAGATTCCACCATGGTTGATTACCAGTCTCATCATGGCAAATACTACATCCAGCTGCCCAGCCAAGTTAACACACAAACTGAACTATCACACTCCAGAAATGTAATGATTTCAAGTGAATTTTTTCATGTATTTTTCTTGGAACTTGGATTGGCTGTTTTACCTGTTAACAAATATTCTGTCATAAGGAGTTATCCAAATGTGTAGTGTGTGAAGACTTTTAATACTGTCCCAAAATATTACTACATTGCTTTAGGCCCTCTCTCTCTAGCCACTTTTGAAGTTTTATCTTCATGTTGAAAGCCTTCAGTCTAATTGTCCATGCACATTATAATTTCAGGGCCAAAAAGATAAAAGTAAATTTTGACCCAACTTTTATTAAAGGGATTTCCTGCCCCATGCTAGCCCATAGCAGATCTGTTATCCTCCAAAATTTTTCTTAAGGAGAAAGGAAGAGTTCCAGAAAAAAAAGAAGAAAGACTGACCATCTCTTCCAACAGCTGGATATTGAAACGTATCTGTTAACCATTGCTTACACATTCACAGTAAGTCAACAGCCCAGGCCCTGTTCTATGGCTTCTGCTTCCTTGTGATGGTTTTATTTTCTCCTTTAATAGATACATTTCTTTGAGTAAGCTCATGTCTACAGTGACTCAGGATCCTCAGATGTAATCTTGGTCTACTTTCCTTCTAGGGAAATATATAAAGACAGAGAGCATCTATGAAGCAAAATCATGCCTCTCCAACTCACCTCTAGAAATGAGACAAAATGACACAGAAAGAGAGCCAGTGTGGCATGTTCAGGATGTGGGGCTCAGTCTAGCATCTCAAATCAGCCAGTGACCTTTCATAAAGAAGACAAAGGCAAATACACAGTGAAAAAGACATCATATTGGTGCTAATACTATACAAATAGAGCAGGTGCATCTACCCCCTCCTAGTGCTACAGCCCAAGCCAGACACACCCAGACTTTCCCACTCACCAGAGCTGCCAGGACTGGTCTGTATTCATGTCAATAGAAACTCATTGTCATGAGAATAGGTGAGAGACATGTTTGATGCCAATCAACATATGCACGATTACCCAACAAGGAAAATAAATAAGTAAACACATAGTCCCATATCTATGAAATTCTTTTGAAAAGGACTTGAAAGAGGAAACCTAAAACTAAGAGAATATTGTTAGCTCCAGAGTTCCCATTGTTAGCTCAGTAAGCGTGAAATAGGCACCAACAATCTATAAAGCACTGGTCTGATGGAAGAATCTCCAGTGGTGAAGTAGCTTCACACAGTTTCAATTGCTCTCAACAGCACTACGAGCTTACTATAAATATGTTAGTTGAATCAAAAAGAACTTTTCATGATACTAAGAGCAATTAAAATAATAATGCAATAAGCATGATAATAATAATTATGTTATTGCTAGCTGCCATAGAGTCAGCTCCAATTCATGGCCACCTTATGTACAACAGAACAAAACACTGCCTAATTCTGTGTCATTCTCACAATCACTAGCATGTTTCAGTCTTGCTACAGCTATAATGCCAATTCGTAATTATAGCTACCATTTCTTAGGCACCTAACAGATGCCAAACATTTTGCTGTATTTTGCTATATAACTTAATCCTCACAACAAAAACCAAAATCCAAACTTACTGCCATTGAGTCTGATCCGACTCATAGTGACCCCTCCTTGGGTTTCCAAGGTGGTATCACTATGGAAGTAGATTGCCCAGTCTTCCTTCTGAGGAGTGGCTGGTGGGTTTGAACCACCAGGCTTCTGGTTAGCAGTCAAATGCCTTAGGCACTACACCACCGGACTAAGTTTTATTATCATCATTTTACATATAAGTAAAGTACAGCAAATAGAAATTAAACATCTTAACCAAGAATGTCAGCTAAAGATGTTGTTGTTGTTAGGTGCTGTCAAGTCAGTTCCGACCCATAGAGACCCTATGTTCAACAGAACAAAACATTGCTTAGTTCCGCACTATCCTCACAACTGTTGCCATGCTTGAGCCCATGATTTCAGCTACAGTGCCAATCCATCTCATTGAGTGTCTTCTTCATTTTTGATGACCTTCTACCAAGCATGACATCCTTCTCCAGGGATTGGTCCCTTCTGGAAACATGACTAAATACAAGAGATAAAGTGTGGTCATTCTCACTTCTTAGGAGCATTCCAGTTGTACTTCCTCCAAAACAGATTTGTTTGATATTCTAGCAGTCCATGACATGTTCAATAATCTTCACCAACATCATACTTGAAATGCATCAATTCTGAGATCTTCTTAATTCATAGTCTAGCTCTCACATGTGTAGGAGGCTATTGAAAACACCATAGCTTGAGTCAAGCACACCCTAATCTTCAAAGTGACATCTTTGCTCTTTAATACTTTGAAGAACTCTTTTGCAGCAGGTTTGTCCAGTGCATTATAACATGATTTCTTGACTGCAGATCCAAGTAAAATGAAATCCTTGACAACTTCAATCTTTTCTCCATTTATCATGACGTGGCTTATTGGCCCAGTTGTAAGTATTTTGTTTTCTTTATGCTGGGGTGTAATCCATACTGAAGGCTGTAGTCTTTGATCTTCATCAGTAAGTGCTTCGAGTTGTCTTCACTTTCAGCAAGCAAAGTTATGTTATCTGCATATCACAAGTTGTTAATGAGTCTTCCTCCAATCCTGATGCCTCACTCTTCATATAATCCAGCTTCTTGTATTATTTGCTCAGCATACAGATTGAATATGTATGATGAAAGGATACAACCCTGATGCACACCTTTCCTGATTCCTTGTAGCATTCCCTTGTTCTGTTCAAATAATAGCCTCTTGGTCTATGTACAGGTTCCTCATGAGCACAATTACATGTTCTGGAATTCCCATTTTTTGCAGTGTTATCCATAATTTGTTATGAACCGCACAATCAAAATCCTTTGCATAGTCAATAAAACATAGGTAAACATCTTTCTGGTATTTGCTTTCAGCCAAGACCCATTTGACATCAGCAATGGCATCCTTCATTCCAAGTCCTCTTCTGAATCCTGCTTGAATTTCTGGCAGTTCCCTACTGAAGCACTGCTGCAACCATTTTTTAATTATCTTCAGCAAAATGTTACTGCTCAGATAAAGTGGCAGACCCAAAATCAAACTCTAATTGAACTCCTTTCATTATACCAGGAGTCAGCAAACTACAACCCTAGGCCAAATCCATCTTGTTGCCTATTTCTATAAATAAAATTTTATTACAACAGTCATGCTTATTCATTTACATACTACCTATGGCTATTTTAAAGGAGCCCTGGTGACTCAGTCAGTAAGGGCTCAGCTGCTAACCAAAAGGTTGACAGTTTGAACTCACCAGTGGCTCTATGAGAGAAAGATATGGCAGTCAGCTTTGGTAAAGATTACAGCCTTGGGAACTTTATGGGCAGTTTAATTTTGTCCTACAGGGTTACTATGAGTCTGAATAGGTTCCATAGCAATGGGTATGACTGCTTTGATGTTACAATGGCAGGATTGAGTCGCTGTTACTGAGTTTAGGCATCAAGCCTAAACAATTTGTTATCTGGACCTTTACAGAAAAAGCTTACCAACCCTTGCACTGCAATATGCTTTTAAGGATTTACAGCTTTAAGAGAATTATAAAATTCTAAGAAATGGAGTACACTGAAATCCATTAATCTGTCAACAGCTACCCTAAGACATTCTGCCTATATATGGAGCTTTCTTCCACTTCTGAAATACTGAGTTGAGGAAAGAATATTTGCCTTTTAGAAAACAAGAATCTGAATTTTATTAATACTTTTATCATCTCCCTAGTTCTACCTCCAACTTTTCCCCACCTCAAGTTCTCACAGGACATTTCATCAAAGCTAGAAAACTAAGAGAGAATGGAAGAGAGGGAGACAGTAAACATGTAGCTCTGTCGCTCCATGAAACATCCCTTCCATTTTTAGAACATGACCATTTACTTATGCCATAGGGGAACTCTGAAAGAAGGACATGCCAAGTCTCAGGGTACAATTAACTTAGGCTTGTCAGATTGATGCCAGTCTGGTGGATAAATTTATAGACTAGAATAATCGAATATTATTTATTCAGAAGGTACACTAGGCAGTAACCAATTGGGATGATTCTTTGATCAATTAAAAAAGAAAAATTTTCTAGAACCTGACAGCAAGATAGATGACTTACTCAAGATTAAACAGGTAGCAACAGAGAAAAGCATTCTCTCTTTCTTTCTAGCATGTGTTCAATAAGGTCTGGTGTAAGACCACAAAGTATTCTATTCACTGAAAAACCAAAACCAAACTCACTGTCATCGAGTTGGTTCCGATTCATAGTGACCCAAGTGACCTTGGGTTTCGGACGCAGTATCTCTGTGGAAGTAGGACAGTATCTCTATGCCCAGTCTTCCTTCCGAGGATTGCCTGGTTCATTTGAACTGCCAGCCTTCTGATTAGCAGTCAAATGCCTTAGGTACTACACCACCAGAGCTCCCTAGCTTCCACATATTCATTAACTTCATGCCCTTTACCAACACTACACATTTAGTAGAAAGAGCATGGTTTGAGGAGTAAAGAAGACTTAGGTTCAAACCCTTCTTTTCCCACTTACTTACAATTTGTGTAACTGAGGAAAATCAGTTAGCCTTTCTGAGCCTCTGTTTATCATCAGTAAAATAAAGTTAATTATTCCTTGATTGTAAAGAGAATGAATGAGAACACATACAGCCCATAACAAAGAGCCTAGCACTTAGTAGGCACTCCTCACTATGTCACCTGCTAGTGTTGTCTTTACAAAAACAGGTAAAACTTTATTGCCCCAGTCTCCTCTTAGACTAACATCAGTAGGAGTTGATGGTAGGAATGGTCATATATGGAAGTTCAAATATAGATGACAGCCTGCTGGTTGCATACTATAGAAATAAAAAGAATTTTCACCTGAGAAAGTGAACTTTTAACTTTCTAATCAGGTCTCATAGCAGTTGCAAATAATTGTTATTATATGCTTGGCTTTATGGATAGTCTTGTTTTTAATTATGAGGTTTTTATTGGAGAGACAGGTTTCGGGGTAAGTCAGCCATCTGACTTGCCAGCACTTGTTAAAAGTTGTTTATAGTATGAGTCATTTACATGTGTATATGTGTTTAAGAGTGCAATTATTAAATTTTGTTATGATACAGTGAGGGATTTGTGATTGAAATTTGTCTACATGTACACCTCCTCCCCCCACTCCATCCCTGCACATACTCTGTCCCATTCCCCATTTACTGAAGGGCTAGATTCAGACTGTTTTCAAGGTTTTACACAGATAGACCTGACTAGAATGGCTCATGCCTCATTCCCTTTAGTTATTCTTGCATCTGAAATAGAAGCACACACTACTGCAAAAATGAAATTCTTTCAAGTAGTATGGTGGATGAATAAACTAGGGGAAGTCAGTAGTACATGCTACTTCCTTATGCTCAATGGCTTTAATTCTGTAGAGGTAGCACTTGCAGGGAAAAAAAAAAAAAAACACTTTCACATCCAAATCAGCAAGTGATACTGATAGATCAGTGCTAGAAATCATATTTGTCCAATTGCCTGCAGAGGAAGAGAAAGTGAGAAAACTTGAGTACACTAAACCCTTTAAAATAATAAATATACTCCCATAAATAGAAAAACTAAAACTCAAAATGGTATAGACAGCAATTAAGTCACTCTACAATAACAATCCCCAAACCTTTGTTGAGCAACTCCTATAGATGAACTGCCTACACATGAGGACTTTATGATACAAAGTATAGATAATAAGGTTTTATATATACAGTAGTTTTCTTTTGTGTTGCCACTTAAGTTTCTAGCTGCTCTATTAAATAAATGTACGTAAGTATGAAGGCAAACACAGAAAAAGAGAGGAAAGGAAGAAGAGATGAGAGAGTATGAGAGGAAGACAACATGTCCAATGTTAGGTGTCACAGTCCATTAGAACTTCAAGTACCTGGGCAACATGAACAGCAGTGCTCACTTGAGTCCACCCCCAGTGAATCACTTCAGCAAATTATTCTTGTAGGCTTGTGTTATCTATGGCTGCATAACAACTTACCCTGGAATTTAACAGCTTAAAATAACACGCATATATTATCACATAGTTTCTGTGCTCAGGATTCTGGGAAGAATTTAGCTGGGTCCTCTGCTTGAGTCACTCATAAAGGTGTGTACTGAGGCTGAGGTCTCATCAGAAGGCTCGCCTTCTGAAGGATCTTCCTCCAAGATAATGTAGGTGGCTGTTGGCTGGATTCATTTATTTGAGGGATGTTGAACTGAAGGTCTCAGTCCCTTCCTGGTTGTTGAGTGGGTGGTGTTCTCAGGTCCTGCCATGTGGGCCTCTCCCACAGGGTGCTTGCTTCATAAAACCCAGCAAGAGAGTCTTCAAGGCAATCTATTGTAACCTAAACAAGGAAGTGCCATCTCCTCAAGGCTGTCATATTCTATTACATTCAAGGGGAAGCAAGTTACTCAAGGGGAGGAGATTACACAACATTATGAAACACTAGGAGGTAGAGGTGATGGGAAGCCATCTTAGTGGCCACCTACCATAACTTCGAGAGCTGCTCTCAGTTTCACTGTTCATTATACTTTTTGACTGGCCTCTATTCAAATTACCACAAAATTACACAATAGTCAAGTCTAAATATATATTCTAAGTTTGCATTCCTGAAAGGGACTTTTGGTACAGTAGTTACAGTGGATAACTATAGAGAAAGCATTGGTACCACATCCAATTCTGGTAATATGCTGGCTATGAGATTTTAACCATGAAACTGATTTTCCCATCTTTGAAATGGGGACATTTATGCTTTTCCTATTTGCCTCATATAACTATTGTGAGGATCAAGGGAGATAATGTATGTCAGTATTTTCAAAAGTACAATAGCATAGCACTGGAGGTACTTGAGATGATTATATAGAATTATCCATTATTATAGTACAAGGACTATTTGTGGAATATTTTTAAAGTACTTGTTTTAGAGTACATTAGAAAAATATACCTAGGGCAACAAACATATGAGTTTATAGATAATGTTGTTTAAGATGAAACTCAAATGACATTGAAGAAAGAAGGTAAATCAATTTGAAGAAAAATATCAAAGAAATAATATGATAGATGGTGTGAAAATGTGTCAAATATTCTGAAGGTGACACACAAATGAATGCATACAATATCAAATGCTCCACAAATGCATTACATATTGTTCATTAAGTTCCATGATTTGTTTAAGAAGGTAACTGGATATATTTGTTGTTACCAGCAGAACAAACCAACCATACCTGGTAAAAGAGAAGACTTCTTGAAAGTCTAGTCCTAAATTCTTTGTCCACAAAGAATTTCACCCTATTATTTGTAAGACATTTATATTATTTGTTCTCTGTGCATTTTCTTCTAGTGACGTATTAATAATTTCCATTTATCAGGAGGTTACTGTATGCTAAAATGTACATACACTATTTCAATTAATACTTACCATATGAGGAAGATTTTCCCATCCTATCTAATGAATGAAGAAACTAAGACTTATAGAAATTTAAAACTTTGGCTGAACTCACCCAGATAATAAATAGCAGAGCTAGACTTTAAACTCAGATCTACCTGACTCTGAAACCTGTGAAACTTCTACCCTGCCAGTAAAATTTTGAAGCTCTGGTAGTGTAGTGCCTAAGGCACCTGACTGCAAACCAGAAGGCTGGCAGTTCAAACCCACTAGCCACTCCTCGGAAGGAAGGTTGAGCAATCTACTTCCGTAGTAATACTGCCTCAGAAACCCAAGGAGGGATTGCTATGAGTCAGGTCTGACTTGATGGCAAATAACAACAGTAAAATTTTAAAGAACTGCCACTCACTCTGCCTACACCTCATTTTTTTTCCATATCTTACATTCATATATTTTAACATGGTGATATTTTTTCCTCTGGAATATGAGCAAATGTATCAACAGTAGGGCTTTTTTATTATGTTATTGTAATTTGGTGAAAGCTTACAGAGCAAATTCATTTTCCATACAGCAGTTCATAACATTTTGTTTCATGACATTGACTGCAATTCCCCACAAAGTAACAGCTCTGTTCCCATTTCTTCCCTATAGTTGCCTCTTCCCTGTGTCCTTCTTTCCTATGTATTCCTGCCGTCCCCCTACCCCAGCTATCTCCCTTTGCAAACACTGCCCCTTTGTTCTCCCAGGATTGATCCTTCTAAGGAGTGTATCTAAAAGTTCACCCTATATGCCTGTCTATTGTTTGACTGGAAGCCACAGGAGTGAGTTCAGTTTCAGACCTGAAGGGTAACTAGGGATCATAGTCTCAGAGGCTTCACCAGGCTCTATCAGACTAGAAAACCTGGGTCTTTTTTTTTTTTTTCCTTATGATTTTGAGTTTGTTCCATATTTTTCTCCCACTCTATCCAGGATCTCCTGCACGAATCGCCTTCCAGTGGTTGACAGTGGTAGCCAGGCACTGTCTAGTTCTTCTTTTCTCATGGTCATATAGACTGAGGATCGCATGATCTACTAGTCCCTTGGACTAATTGTTTCCACGTGTCTTTGGTTTTCTTCATTCTTCTTTGCTCTGGATGAAGAGAGAGCAATTGTTGCATCCAGATATCCACTTGCAAGCTTTTAAGACCCCAGTCATTACTCACCAAAGAAGGATGTAGAACAATGTACAATAATTATTCTACATTATTCTGTAGTGTAGCATAGTATTCTGTAGTATTGCATTGTGTGTGTGGTATGCTATGCCAATTGAGCTTGATATATGCTGAAACCATGGTCCTGAGCCCATAGGTCAAACTACTGGCTCCCTTAGAGCAGTTGACTGTGGCCAAGAAGTTATCATAACTTTGACCCTTGTTAGCACTATTATATACTTGGACATTCTTATAGCACATACAAATAAGTATGTAGAAATATCATCTGCCAACATTTTATATGTTCATGAGTATATTCCCTTTTGCCTAGACATACCTGATCATTCACCCTGTCTACCCATCTATTTACCTATAAATTAATGTTTATTATTAATACAGCATTGTATATGTAAAAGGGTTTATCTTTGTTGGCTGTATCTCTTGTGTACCTCTTTGTGTCTTCCTCTTTCTCAGTGCCACTGTGTTGGTCACTCACTTTTGGTACATTGCCTTCCCCTTCACCCAAATCAGTATTTGTCTCTAGCAGTGCTCGTTCTCCTCTCCTCCCATCCCTGGTAACCAAGAACAAAAGTTTCCTTCTATATATAAACCTGTTCTTCCCTTTTTGCATTAGTGAACTAATGCAAAATTTGTCCTGTGATTGACTTACTTCACTCATCATGTCCTCCCAGTTTATCCACATTATGCAGCATTTCACAGATTCTACATTATTCTGTTGTTTAGCATAACATTCTGTACTTTTACATTGTGTGTAAGTACCATAGTTTGGTCATCCATTCTTCTGTTCATGGGCATTTAGGTTGGTTCCATCTCTTTGCTATTATGAATAGTGCTGCAATGAACATGTTGTTGTTGTTGTTATATGCCATCAAGTTGGACCCGACTCATAGCGACTTCTCCTTGGGTTTCCGAGGCAGTATCACTACAGAAGTAGATTGCCCAACCTTCTTTCAAGGAGTGGCTGGTGGGTTTGAACTGCCAGCCTTCTGGTTAGCAGTCAAGTGCCGTAGGCACTACACTACCAGAGCTCTGTTCTTGTGCTGCCTCTCACTTCTTTAGGATATATACCGAGTAATGGGACTACTGGATCAAATGATACTCTATTTCCAACTTCTTCAGGAATCACCATACTGCTTTCCACAGTGGTTGTATCATTTTACACTCCCACTAACAGTGTATGAGAATCCTAAACTCTCCACATCCTCACCAGCATTTGTTATTTTCTGTGCTGCTGAATTTTGCTATTAGTGCTGGGGTAAGATAGTATCTCGTTTTGATTTGCATTTCACTGACAGCTAATGATCGCAAACATTTCTTCTGGCTGAATATCATTTTTTGGTGAAGTGTCTATTCATGTCTTCTGCCCATTTTTTAATTGGATTGTTTGTCTTTTTTAATGCTGAGATGTTAGAGTTGTCTATAAATTTTAGAACTAAGTCCCTTGTCAGGTATATTATTGCTGAATATCGTTTCACAATCTGTAGGTTCTCTGTTTACTCTTTTGGAGAAGTCTTTTGAATCTTATTATTTTAAAAAATTAATTTTTAGAAGATCCCAATCATCTAGTTTATCTTCTACTGTTTGTGCACTTTGGATTATGCTTGATAATCTATTTATGCCACAAATTAGGGCCCCTAAGTTTGTCCCTATTTTTTCTGAATGAATTTTATAGTTTTAGGTTTCACATTTAAGTCTTTGATCCATTTGGAGTTAGTTTTTATAGTGTATCTTGTTTCATTTTTTTGTAAATGGACAACCAGTTTTGTCAGCACCATTTGTGAAAGAGACTATCTGTTCCCCCGTTAACGGATTTTGTCCCTTTGTCAAAGATCAGCTGACCATAGACCAATGGGTCTATTTCTGGGTTCTCATTTCTATTCCCTTCATTTCTATTCTATGTGTCTGTCTTTGTACAAACACTAGGCTGTTTTGACCACTGCAGTTGAATAGTTTTGAGATCCAGGAGTGTGAGACCTCCTACTTTGTTCTTCTTCTTCAATAGTGCTTTGCATATCTCTTTCCCATCCATATAAAATTAATGACTGGTTTTTCCGTGTCCTTAAGGAATGCTGAGGGAGCTCTGGTAGCATAGTGCCTAAGGCACTTGACTGCTAATCAGAAGGCTGGCAGTTCAAACTCACCAGCCACTCCTCAGAAAGAAGGTTGGGCAATCTACCTCTGTAGTGATACTGCCTCGGAAACCCAAGGAGGGGTCACTATGAGTTGGGTCCGACTCGATGGCACATGACAACAACAACAACAAGGAATGATGATAGGGTCTGAATTGGGATTGCATTGAATTGTATAGATTACTTTGAGTAGTATTGACATTTTCACAGTGTTCAATCTTCTTATCCAAGAACATTGTATATTCTTCAATTTTTGTAGATCTCTTATGGTTTCTTGAAGTAATTTTGTAGTTTGTTTTTTGTTTGTTTAGTTTTTGTGTAGGTCTTTTTTGTCCATGGTAAGATTTCTTCCCAAGTATTTTATGTTTTTGGCAGCTATTGTAAATGGAGCTCTGGTAGCATAGTGGCTAAGACACTTGCCTGCTAACCAGACGGCTGGCAGTTCAAACCCACCAGCCACTCCTCAGAAAGAAGGTTGGGCAATCCTACTTCCGTAGTGATACTGCCTCAGAAACCCAAGGAGGGGTCACTATAAGTCGGGGCCGACTCGACGGCACACAACTAACTACAACTATTGTAAATGGTATCAATTTTCTTATTTCCTTTCCAGAGCCTCTTTGCTGGTATAGAAGAATACAATGATTTGTGTATGATGATCTTGTATCCTGCCACTATACTAAATCTCTCAACTAGCTCCAGTAGTTTTCTTGCTGAATCTCTTGGGTTTTCTATGTATAGGATCATATCACCAGCAAATAGGGATAGTTTGACTTCTTTCTTACCAATTTGTATGCCTTTGATTTCCCTTTCTTACTTTATTGTCCTGGCTTGGACTTCCAATACTATGTTAAATAAAAATGGTGACAGAGGGCATCCTTGTCTGCTTCCTGTCCACATGGGGAATGGTTTCAGTCTCTGTAAATTGAGAATAATGTTGGCTGTTGGTTTTGTGTATAAGTCTTTCATTATGTTGAGGAATTTCACTTATATTCTTATTTTTCTGAGAGTTTTTATCAGGAATGGGTGTTGGATTTATCAAATACCATTTCTGCCTTGATCAATATGATCATGTGGTTCTTCTCCTTTATTTTACTTATGTGATGGATTACATTGATTGTATTTCTAATGTTGAAACATCCTGCATACCTGGTATGAACCCCACTTGGTCATAATGTATTATTTTTTGATATGTTGTTGAACTCTATTGGCTAGGATTGTATTGAGATTTTTACCTCTATATTCATGAGGGATATTGGTCTGTAGTTTTCCTTTTTAGTGATGTCTTTGCCTGGTTTTGGTATCAAGGTTATGCTTCCTTCATAAAATTAATTTGGGAGGATTCCACCCTTTTCTATGTTTTGGAATAGTTTGAGTAGGATTAACGTCAGTTCTTCTCTGAATGTTTGGTAGAATTCTCCGGCGAAACCATCTGGGCCACGACTTTTTTTGTTAGTAATTTTTTTATGACCTATTCAATTCCTTCTTTTGTCATGGGTCTGTCCAAATTTTCCACCTAAGTGTGTGTTAGTTTACGTAAGTAGTATGTTTCTAGAAATCTGACAATTTCCTCTAGCTTTTCACATTTGTTGGAGTATAGTTCTTCATAGTATCCTGATATTATACTTTTAATTTCTGTTGGTTCTGTTGTGATGTTGACCAATTCATTTCTTATTTGTGTTATTTGTATTCTCTCCCTCTTTTCCTTTGTTAAGTTTGCCAGTGGTTTGTCAATTTTATTAATCTTTAAAAAAAAAAAAAACTTCTAGCTGTGTTGATTTTTTCCACTATTTTCTGTTTCATTTATTTTTGCTTGAATTTTTATTATGTCTTTTCTTATGGTGACTGCAGGCTTTTTTTGCTGCTTTTTTTCTAATTATTGGAGATGTTGGGTTAAGGTGTTGGTTGATTTGGCTCTTTCCTCTTTTTTGATGTGTGCATTTATTACCGTAAACTGTCCTCTGATCACTGCTTTTGCTGTGTCTCAAAAATGTCGGTACGTTATGTTTTTGTTCTCATTTGATTCAAAGTATTTTTTTATTTCATTTTTTATTTCTTCTATTACCCAGTCATTCTTGAGGAGGCTGTTATTCCGTTTCCATGTGTTTGCCCTTTTTTTCATTGATATTCCTGTTATCGATTTCTAATTTTGTAGCATTGTGATCTGAGAAGACACTTTGCAGTATTTCAATGTTTCTAAATTTATTGAGGTTTGCTTTGTGGTCTAACATATGGTCTATCATGACGAATGTTCCATGTGCATTGGAAAAGAACATATATTGTATTGTTGTTGAGTGAAGTGCTTTGTAGATGTATACAAGGTCAGGTTGGTGGATTGTCTTGTTTAGTTCTTCTGCATCTTTGTTGAGTTTCTTTCCAGTTGTTCTGTCTTTCATTGAAAGTGGTGTATTAAAGTCTCCTACTATGACTGTGGAGTCATCTATTTGTCTTTTCAGTTTTTTTGAAGTCTGATTTATGTATTTTGGGGCTCTTTCATTGGGTGCATATTTATTATGGTTATGTCCTCTTATTCGATCAATCCTTTAATCATTATACAATGTCCTTCCTTGTCTCTTATGGTGGTTTTTGTCTTAAAGTCAATTTTATCAGAAATTAATATTGCCACTCCTGCTCTTTTTTGATTGGCATTTGCTTGAAATATCTTTTTCCAACTTTTGATTTTTAGTCTATTTTTGTCTTTGTCTCTAAGGTGTGCCTCTGTAGACAGAATATTGATGGCTATGTTTTCTTATCCAGTGTGCAACTCTCTGTCTCTTGAGTGGTGCATTTAATCAATTTATATTCAGTGTAATTATTGACAAGTATGAATTTGTTGCTTTCATTTTGTTACATGTTTTTTGTGTGTGTGTGGTATTGCTAATTTCTTTGTTCCATATAATTTTCTGTGCCAAGCTCATTTGCTTTATGAATTGTGTTATCATTTCCTTCATTGCTATTGTTTTGTTGCTGTTGTTAGGTGCCATCAAGTTGTCTCCAACTCATAACGATCCTATGCACAGCAGAAAAAAAACACTGCCCAGTCATGCGCCAGCTCCATGATCCTTGCTATACTTGAGCCCACTGCCACAGCCACTGTGTTAATCCATCTCATTGAGGGCCTCCCCCTCTTTTGTTGACCCTCCACCTGACCAATCATGACATCCTTCTCCAGGGAATGGTCCCTTCTGACAATATGACCAAAGTAGGTCAGACAAAATCTGGCCATCCTTATCTCCAAGGAGCATTCCAGCTGCACTTCCTCCAGGACAGATTTGTTGTTCATTTAGGAGTCCATGGTTCTTTCAGCATTCTTCGCCAGCAGGGCAACTCAAAAGCATGAACTCTTCTTCAGTCTTCCTTATTCATTGTCCAGCTCTCACATGCATATGAGGTGATTGAAAATACCATGGCCTGTGTCAGGCACACCTTAGTCCTCAAGGAGACATCTTTACTGTTCAGCACTTGAAAGAGGTCCTTTGCAGCCAATTTGCCCAGTGTTATACATCACCTGATGTCCTGAATGCTGCTTCCATTGGCATCAATTGTAGAACCAAGCAATGTTAAGTCTTCAACAACTTCAATCTTTTTTCCATTTATCATGATGCTGCTTATAGGTCCAGTTGTGCGGATTTTTTTTCTTTCTATTGAGATGTAATCCATACTGCAGACTGTATGTATTCTTCAATCTTCATCAGTAAGTGCTTCAAGTCATCCTCACTTTCAGCAAGCAAATTTGTGTTGTCAGTATATCACAGGTTGTTAATGATTCTTCCTTCAATCCTGATTCCACATTCTTCTTCATATAGTCCAGCTTCTCAGATTGTTTTAGGATATGCTAAATATTTAATATATGCTAAATATTTGTGCTGGTCCTCTTTTTTATTTTCATGTGAAGGTTTATCATTTTTCTTTGAGGTTACCCTGTGGTTTATAGTTTTCTTTCCAAGTTTAGAACAGTCCGTTCTATCGTGTAGCTGTCTTGACTTCCCTATGATCTAGAAGTTCTGTAACTACACATTTTGTTCCCTCTTTTTGGTTTGTAGTTGTCCTCATTTATCAATTGATGTCTCTGGTTCCCTGTTTACAATCTTGTAGGCTTATTTACTTTGAATACTTCCACAGCTGGGTTGGTTTCTGGGTTATGTCAGTATGTGTGTTAATGGTCAGGTGTTGTTTGCTGTTGTTGCTTCTCTGTCCAAATTACTCCCTTTAGCATCTCTTGTAAGGTTGGTCTGGTTTTAACAAATTCCCTTAATTTCTGCTTATCTGGAAATGACCTAATTTCACCATCATATTTTAGGGGAGATTTTGCTGGGTACATAATCCTTGGTTAGAAATTCTTTTCTTTGAGGGTTTTATATATATACCATCCCTTTATCCCCTCACCTGCATGGTTTCTGCCAAGAAATCTGAGCTTAGTCTTATTGGTTGCCCCTTGTAGGCAACTTTTTGTTTTTCCTGTGCTGCTTTCAGGATTCTTTCTTTGCCTTTAGTTTTAGTGAGTTTAATGATGATATGTCTTGGTGATTTCTTTTGGGGTCTATCCTGTGATTCATTGGACTTCTTGAATATTCTCATATTTCATCATACCAGGAAAATTCTCTTTCAACAAATCTTTGACAATTTTTTCTGTGGTTTTATTTGTCTCTTCCTATTCTAGAATTCCGATTACATGTAGGTTATTTCTTTTGATGGTATCCCAAGTGAACCTTAGACTTTCTTCATTTTGTCTTGATCTTTTCTCTGATTGATCACTTTCTAAAGAAGTATTGAGGTATTTGCCTTCAGTCTCACTAATTCTGTCTTCCATTGATTCCATTCTACTCCTTTGAGCATTCCATGTCTTATCTATTTCTGAAAATTTAGTATTCATCTTCTGGATTTCTGTGTGTAGATTTTGTATCATTTCTAATTTTTCATTTATTTTGTCATTTTGTTCTTATATTGTCTTTCAAAATTGTTGTAGGGTTTTCTCTGTGTTTTCCTCAATTTTTTCAGTGTTTTCCTTGATCTGTCTCTCAATTCACTGAATGTACATAAATATAATTCTTTTGAATTCCTTATCAGGGAGTTCCAATGTTGCGTCTTCCTCAGAGATGTGTTTTGGATCTGTATCCTGGTCCCTTGTTTCTTCTGCTTTATCTTGCTTCTTTGTATGCACTGTGATGATCTATTGTCTCCAAGGCATTGTGATGTTTTTGTGTTTACATTTAATTTGTGATTGTATGTTGCAATGACTTACCCATGATTTTCATTTTCTTTGTTTTGTTTTTAATTTATCTACATAAGCAGGGTAGGGTGCTGTGCTCCTCTATTCACTAGTTGACAGCACTTATACACTCACCACCTCTCTCCTTTCCTGTTGTCAGCCTCCCATATATCCCTGCCACCCTTGGCAAACAGAGCCTATTCTTAGGTGCCTGGAACCTGAATGAGAATGCTGTCACTTTAAAATCCAAATTGGCCACTGCTTGTAAAGATTCAAAATGGCTGCACCCTAGGTCACTTTAAATATCCAAAATGCCTGCTGCTTGTAAACATTCAAATTGGCTGGCTTCTTGGTCACTTTAAATATCCAAAATGGCCACCACTTGTGATCAAAATGGCTGCACCCTCTGAACAGCAGGAAGTTCACAGCTCAAGTTGTCTCCCTCCTTGCCATTTCCCTTCCTAGTCATAAGCCACCAGCACAGTCGTCCTTGCAGCCCTTGGTGACCAAGGCTGATATTTAGGACAATTCTCAGGTCCCAGCACCACCTGGAAATATTCAGGTTGGTCCTGAGAGTACCTGACAGTCCACTGCTCTGACTGTCTCCGTACTCACTGTTTTCATTCAGGTTTTTCCACTAGTTGGTGCCTAATCCACTTCTGTATAGTTCCTTTCAAAGCTCAGGGCTCCAGAATTATCTTCTGTATCTCTGTTAATTGGTTTCTTTTCTTTGTTGAAGAGGGTCTGTGTAGCTTGTCTGCCTATTCTTCCATCTTACGTGAAGTCTTGAGGGACAATTTTTCTGGGTATATAATTCTTAGTTGGATTTTTGTTTGTTTGTTTGTTCGTTTCATATATACCATCCCATTGCCTTCTCACCTGCATGGTTTCTGCTGAGAAATTCAAGCTTAGTCTTATTGATTGCAATAGTATGGCTTTCAAATAAGATCAGAGAATGAGTCCTTTATTGTCAAATAGACAGAACATGCAAATTAAATAGAACTTGAGAAGTTCCTGACCTAAACTCGCTCACCCCACTGACCCCTAAAGGCAGAGGAGCAAAGAGAAAGATGAAGTCCAGACATTTCATAGGGCTCTTCCCAGAATGAGGAGTTGGCTACATTGCTCACCACTTCACTTGTATGACCACATACAAAGATTCATCTACAAGGAAAAGAGAAGTGTTTTACCCCTAGGCTCCAAACACCTAGTGAGCTGTTTAACTGCAAAGATAAGTCTCTCCTCTAGAAAAGACATATCCCTTTTGATTTTCAATCTGTAGTGTGAGTTTTGACTGAAATAAGATACTCCAAATATAACTAAAATATGTAATTGAAATGTGTATAATTTGCTTTTAAAAAGAGCTTTGAGCTTTACATCATTAGACCTAGAAAAATAGACTTGAAATTCTATTTCAAGAAAACTGATTTCTGAAGTGATAACTCACAAACAAGTGGGAATTCATGAGATTTGCAGAAAGAATAATCATCCAATATAGGAAATTTCATTTACTACACTCAGATTACCCACACCCACTCATCTGTCAGTTTGTCATACTGTAGTCACTTGTGTGTTGCTGTGATACAGGAAGCTATGCCACTGGTATTTCAAATACTAGCAGGGTTACCCATAGTGGACAGTTTCAGTGGAGCTTCCAGACTGAGAAAGACTAAGAAGAAAGATGTGGCAGTCTACTTCTTGGGGGGAAAAAAACGCCTGATAAAGTAACAGAAGATGAGACCCCCAGATTGAAAAGCACTCAAAATATACCTGGGGAAGAGCTGCCTGCTTAAAGTAAAGTTGATCTTAGTGACATGGATGGAGTAAACTTTTGAGACCTTCAATAGCTGATGTGGCATGACTAAAAATAAGAAAAAACCAGCTGCAAACATCCATTAATAATCAGAATGTAGAATGTATAAAGTATGAATCTAGGAAAAATGGAAGTTGTAAAAAAAAAAAATGAAATGGAATGCATAAACATTCCTAGACATTAGTGATCTTAAATGGACTGGTATTGGCAATTGTGAATTAGACAATCATATGGTCTACTATGACAAGAAATGACAAATTGAAGAAGAATGGTGCCACATTCATCATCAAGAAGAATTTTTCAAAATCTATCCTGAAGTAAAATGCTGTCAGTGATAGGATAATGTCCATACGCATACAAGAAAGACCAGTTAATACTACTATTATTCAAATTTATGCACCAACCACTAAAGCCAAAGATGAAGAAATTAAAGATTGAAACCAATTTCTGCAGTCTGAAATGTATTATATTAAATATGCAATCAAGATGCAATGATAATTACTGGTGGTTGGGAAGGGAAAGTTCTGGACAGAGGGGAGAAGGATCAGTAGTTGGAAAATACAGTCTTGGTGAGAGAAAATATACCAGATATCACATAATAGAATTTTTCAAGATCAACATTTTATTCATTTCAAATAACTTTTTCAACAACATAAACAGTGATTAAACACATGAATCTCACCAGATGAAATACACAGGAATCAAATCTTCTACATCTATGACAAAAGACTATGAAGAAGCTGAATTTCATCAGTCAGAACCAGGTCAGGGATCAACTGTGAAAAGAGTATCAATTCCTCATATGCAAGTTCAATTAGAAACTGAAGAAAATTAAAACAACTCCACAAGAGCCAAAATGCAACCGTGAGTATATCCCACATGAATTGAGAGACCATCTCAAGAATAGATTTGACACACTCAACACCAATGACTGAAGAACAGACGAGTTGTGGGATGACATCAAAGATATTGTACATGAAGAAAGCAAAAGACAGGGAAGAAAGAAAAGACTGAAATGGTTGTCAGAATAAATGCTGAAACTTGCCCTTGAACACAGAGTAGCTAAAGCAAATGAAAGAAATAATGAAGTAAAAGAGCTGAGCAGAATATATCAAAGGGCAGCTCAAGAAGATGAAGTATTATAATGAAATGTGTGAAGACCTGAGTTAGAAAACAAAAAGAGAAGAACATGTTCAGCATTTCTCAAGTTGAAAAAACTGTAAAAAAAAAAAAAAAAAAAATCCATTCTAAAGTTGCAATATTGAATAACACAGGAAACATCAAAAAAGGATGAAAGGAATACAGAGTCACTGTACCAAAACAAATTGGTCAATGTTCAGCCATTTCAGGAGGTAGCACATGAACATGAACGAATGGCACTTAAGGAAGAAGCCCAACCTACACTGAAGGCACTGGCGAAAAACAAGCCTCCAGGAATTGATGGAATACCAATTGTGGTAGTTAAGTTTGTGTGTCAACTTGCCCAGGCCTGGTTGAGTGGCTGGGTAGTGGGATATAGTATCCCCCATGATGAGAATGGTAATCAGCTCCATGGTGGCATCTACTGTGAGCAGCTGAGTAGATGCCTTAGGGATGTGATGCTTCCTGTATATAAGGAGAAGCCTTGGGAAAATCTAGGGGCAAATTTAAGGGCCCTAATATATGGCATAAATAGACTCTCAAGCATAACTCAAAATGCACAAACAGCAGAAGAGAAACCAGATG
>NW_006921803.1:5297376-5379012 GCF_000298275.1 Orycteropus afer afer
AAAGACAGGCATATGAGTTGAACATTTACCTCAAGTAGATACACTCCTTGGAGAGAACAATCATGGGAGAAAGAAGGGCTGCTTATGCACAGTGAAACAGCTCAGGGGGCAGGAGTGCATGGAGGGATAGACACAGGGAAGAGGTAACTATGGGGGGGAAGTGGGAGAGAAGCTGTTGTATTGTGGTAAACTGTGGTCAATGTCATGAGACAAAGTATATGTGAATCGCTGTATGGAAAGTGAATTTGCTCTGTAAACCTTCACCCAAATTACAATTTAAAAAAAAAAAAAAAAGAGTCGCCTTGGGGAACAGTCTCTAGCTTACGGCACACTTGAACCCTGCATGTAGTCAAGTCATTGTTCAGCAGCCTGCCATGCTCTGCCAATCTTTGGACTTTTAATGGGCTTGAATTAATGGTCTGTCATGTGGTTTGGTAATATTGGGACTATGCCTTGTTACTTGTCAACCTTGGGTTTGTCAGCCTCAGCAGCCAGCAGCTGACTGAAGAAAAGTCTCCAGCTTCAGTGGACCAGAATCAGAAGGCAGAGCTGAAGCCCAAGGTTGAGGAGCTTTCACCTAGCCCCTAGAGCCTGGCACTTTGAACTCCAAATTGTAAGAATAAACTCCTGTTTGTTAAAGCCATCCCATTTGTGGTATTTTCTTTTCAGAGTGGCCCTAGGTAACCAGACCACAAATTAAGATGTCTCAACAAATGGGTGCAACGCTGGAATCCCTCACTCATCTGTGTGAAGAAATTTGAAAGACAACTATCTGGCCAACTGACTGGAAGAAATCCATATTTGTGCCCATTTCAAAGAAAGGAGACCCAACTGATCGTGGAAATTATCAAGCAATATCATTAATATCCTTTGCAAGTAAAATTTTGCTGAAAGTAATTCAAAAACAGTTGCAGCAGTACATAGAGAGGGAACTGCCAAAAATTCAAGCCAGATTCAGCAGAGGACATGAAATGAGGGATATCATTAATGATGTGAGATGGATCTTGGCTGAAAACAGGGAAGACTAGAAAGCTGTTTACCTGTGTTTTATGGACTATGCAAATGCATTAAATTGTGTGGATAATGGCAAATTATAGATAACAATAGGAAGTATGGGAATACCAGAACACTTAATTGTGCTTGTGCAGAACTTGTGCATAGAACAAGAGGCAGTCATTGGAACAGAAAAAGGGAATGATGCATGGATTAAAATCAGAAAAAGTTTGTGTCAGGATTGCATCCTTTCACCATATTTATTCAATCTGTATACTCAGCAAATAATCTGAGGAGATGGACTGTTTGAGGAAGAACACAACATCATGATTGGAGGAAGAATCATTAACAACTCCCAATATGCAGATGACACGACCTTGCTTGCTGAAAGTGAGGATGACTTGAAGCACTTACTGATGGAGATCAAAGACTACAGCCTCTAGTATGGATTACACCTCAACATCAAGGAAATAAAAGTCCTCACAACTGGACCAATAAGCCACATCATGATAAGTGGAGAAAAGACTGAAGTTGTCAAAGATTTCATTTTACTTGGATCCACAATCAACTCCCACGGAAATCAAGAAATCAAATGACATACTGCATTGGACAAATAATGGTGCAAAAGATCTCTTCACAGTGTGGAAGAGCAAAGATGTCACTTGGAAGACTAAGGTGCTCCTTACCTAAATCATTGTATTTTCAGTCAACTTACAGGCATGTGAAAGCTGGACAATGAATAAGGAAGACTGAAGAAGAACTGGGATCCGGCTTGACAGCAGTGAGTTTGGTTTTTGGTTTGGAAGAGGAATTGATGCATTTCAATTATAATGTTAGTGAAGAATAAATATACCATGAACTGCCAAATGAATGAACAAATCTGCCTTGGAAGAAGTACAGCCAGAATGCTCCTTAGAAGCAAGGATCACAAGACTTCATCTCAGATACTTTGGTCATGTTATCAGGAGGGACCAATCCCTGTAGAAGGACATTATGCTGAGTAAAGCAGAGGGTCAGCAACAAAGAGGAAGACCTTGAAAAAGATGGATTGACACAATGGCTGCAACAATGGGCTTAAACATAGCAAAGACTTTGAGGATGGTGAAGATAAGGCAGTGTTTCATTCAGTTGTACATATGGTCCCTATAAATTGGAACCAACTCAATGGTACCTAACAACATTTTGCAACAGAAAGCAAGTTTTATTAATTTGATTAATAGAATACTAATATCACAACATTCAGACCTTAGTGATTACAAACACAATGTAAAAATAATGTGCCAGAAGTAAATACATGAAAATAAAAAATGCTAAGTAAATATTTGAATATACATCATTGAAATAGTTGCTAGTAATGTACAGATTAAATTTGGACAAGACATTTCTGATTGCTCTTTTCCACAGAGCCCTGGAAGATGAGTATTCACCAAGCATCATACCCATCAGGAGGTGTGTGCCTCAGTGGTGCACACCATTCTGACTACCACAAAGGGAGTCATACAGGCCAGGTTTGAGACAGGGTGGGAGGAACCATCATAGCATGGCCACCAATATTCTTTCTTCCTTGGAGTACTTTGAGGAATCTTGGCCAATACTCCTGCAGATCATCTGACAGTATGGATTTATCAGACTGGTTCCTCACAATTACATGCAGATCAAACATTCCATCAAGAACTCCATTTCGATGAGCTTCTTGCTGCACATGATCAGGTCTTCCCCTTTGATGAAGGTGGCAACAGCCAAATTTCTTTCTTGAAAAGCATATTTTCCCTTTATAATTAATCATCTGTGAGGTAAAATTATGAGATTATCCTGTTCCAAAACCACAGTTTACCGATGGTTTCATCGTTCACTGAAAATCACAATATGGTAATTTTCTGATTCTAGGATATATTCTATATTAGCAGCCATTCCTCTAGAAAGAAAACATTTCTTCTCCTAATGGATTTTATTTAACATTTAATATAGCTTAAGTTGCAACATTATTCTTTTGGATGTTCAAATTCCCCAAATTAAACAAATGGGAGGAAAAAAATCATTTCTGAAAATATGGCAGTGTTGACATTTTTTATATCAAAATCAAGCAAACTGTAAGTGGATTATAGATGTATGGTTATATTGTTATCATATTTGTTATATATTATACTATACTTCAATAATTTATTTATATAATACTAAGGAAAGGAGTTGGACTTTTTTTTTTTTTTTTTTTTTTTGGTCAATTCAACACTTTGCTCTTGTACACTTCAGTAAAACCAATTACATCAATCATGTTGTACAACCATCACCAACATCTGTTGTCTTATTTTCCATCCATATAAACAGAAAGTCCATGCTAGACAAATAGATTCCCCTCTTCCCTATTCCCTCTCCCTTGTAACCACTACTCTAATCTCTGTAGGAGGATTTGGATATTCTTAAGGAGCTCCGGTGGTATAGTGCCTAAGGCATTTGACTGCTAAACAGAAGGCTGGTGGTTCAAACCTACCAGCCACTCCTTGGAAGGAAGACTGGGCAATCTAATTCCATAGAGATACCACCTCGGAAATTCAAGGAGGGGTCACTGTGAGTCAGAATTGACTCAAGGCAGTGAGTTTTGGGGTGTTGTTTTTTTTTTTTTTTTTTGTAAGGGATTCAAGTTTATCGTGACCCAGGGTTCTGAAGTGGTACTACATGTCAACACAAAATGTATCATAAACCCAATTAAAAAACTGACAATAGATCTGAACCTTACCAAAGATGATATGCAGATAGCAAATAAGCATATGAAAAGATGCTCAACATAACATGCATTACCAAACTAAACCCACTGCCATCAAGTTGATTCCGACTCATAGCACCTCTACAGAATAGAACTGCCCCACAGGGTTTCTAAGTCTGTAAATCTTTATGGAAACAGACCGCCTCATCTTTCTCCTGCACAGCAGCTAGCGGATTCCAAGCACCAACCTCTTGGTTAGCAGACAAATCCTTTAAACACTACGCACATGCCATTAGGGAATGGCAAATTAAAAGACAATGAGATACTACTTCACACCTATTAAAATGGCTGAAATCCTGAACACCAACAACAGGAAATGCTGCTGAGGATGTGAAGCAACTGAAACTCTCGTTCACTGTTAGTGGGAATGCAAAATGTACAGTCATGTTGGTAAACAGTCAGGTAGTTTCTTAGAAAACTAAACATATTCTTATCATATGATCCAGCAGCGATAAGCTGAAAACTTATTCTATATAAAAACTTGCACAAAAATGTTTATAAGTTTTGTTTATAATTACCAAAATTGGAAGCAACCAAGATTTCCTTCGGTAAGTGAATAGATAACTATAGTGTGGTATATCTATACAATAGAGTATTATTCACCAATAAAAAAGAAATGAGGTGTCAAGCAATGAAGAGCAATGGAGGATCTTAAATGCATACTGCTAAATGGAAAAAAGCCAGTCGGAAAAGCTACATAGTATAAGATTCCAACTATATGACATTCTGGAGAAGGGAAAATTAGAAACAGTAGAAAGACTGGTAGTTGCCAGGGTTCTCGGAAGGTGAAAATAGGTAAAGTACAGGACATTTTTAGGGTACCAAAACTATTCTGCATGATAATGAAATGGTAGATGCATGACATAATGCATTTGTTAAAAACCATAGAACTGTACAACACAAAGTGAACCCAAATGTAAAATACAGACTTTCTTTAATAATAATATATGAATATTGGTTCAATTGTAGCAAATGTACCATACCAATGAAAGATGTTAATAATAAAGGAAATGGTGTATAGGGTGCAGGAGCATATGGAAGCTCTGTACTTTCTGCTCAATTTTTTCTGTAAATTTAAAACTGCTTTAAAAAATAAAATCAAAACCCATTGTCATCAAGTCAATTCTGACCCACAGCAACCCTGTACGAGCTCTAAAAAATAAAGTCCATTAATTAAAGAAAGTGTTTCACAAACCTTAAATGGAAATTAGTCCCATTGTTTTATAAAAAGATCTAATATTTCAGGTTAAATTCAAGTACTAATATGAGACTAAGACGCCAAATTAAAAATACTAAACCGGCCTTCATGCTGATCATGTTCCTTTTAACTCTTGCTTCTACTGTTTTTAAAACTTTTATTTCAACTCTGCCTGATTTTAAAACCACATCAATAACAATGTGAGACTAGTGTGTCAAAAATGAAATCCTAAAATGATACTGAATTTTGTCTTCTGACAAAACTTTAGAAACTTTCATTTCAACTATCCCTTGGTTTATGACCATATCTCATACTTCAACACTAAATTTTGAGAACTCATTTAATATGGGAATAGTAAAATTAAAAACATAACATTTCCTATCACTGAATTGTACACGTAGAAATTGTTGAATTTGTATTTGTTCTGCTGTATTATTCTCAACAGTAAAAATAAATTATGAAAAAAAAAAGATAATACTAAAAAATATGGAATACTGCCTTAATTTTGATATTAAGTTTTGTTTTTTGAAACTTTAAAACTCTGCCAAGGTTTCTCTGAGATAGTCACATTGCAGTCAGTTTATGATTATTGAGGAAATTATTTTATCATTGACTCATCCTTACAACAAAAAATATTTTAAACATCTTTATATGATATAGAGATTGCTTTCTTATAATCCAGCCTTTTTGTGTTTGATGACATAGTGTAAAACATGAAGCATGTTCAGTAAGAAATAACCTCTTAAGTGTTATTTCTGTAATACAGTTAATTTCATAGCAGAAATTGCTCCCCCTGCTAGAATATAAGCACCATAAGGCCAGGAATATCTACTGTTTTCTCTATAAAATATCTCAAGTGCCTGGAACATAGCAGACACACAATAGATATTTGTTGAACTATTTGATGAACTGAATAAATTGACCTGATGCAGGAAAGAGCGATTATGAGAAAAGCCTTCTTCATTCAGAGAGTGCATTGTTTTTAAATGATTGTCTAATAATATTATTGTTTTGCTCACTTTTTTTCATTTAGAATGAAGAGAGTGTAATGTTCAGGGGTATGTGTGGCAAACGCCTTCATCTCACATTGTTTCTGAGTGTTTTTACTCAATTCTCTGAATTTTTTTCAATAGGTGCTTTGCAGTTTTAGTTTGAAGTGTACTTACTTCTTGGGAACTGGTCTTTATACAAAGGTCTCAGGGGGGTGGAAACAGTTTGCGCTGGACTACTAAAGTTTGGCTATTCAAACCCACCCAGTGGCACCATGGAAAAAAGGCCCGGCAATTGGCTTCCATGAAGATTACCAAGAAAACCATGTGGAGCAGTTCTACTCTGTAACACATGGTGTTGCCACAAGTCAGAATTGACTCAATGACAAGAGGGGTTTTGGTTGACCCCATATATAAATAACCCAAGAAAATGTTATTGATTCTATAATTTTCCAAATAAAAACCATTAATGATATAAAGAAATATGAAATGTGTCTCCAAAATGATTAAATAAATGTTAAGAGAAGTTAAAGATGGTGTGAATATATATTATCAAATATTTTGTTAGGAAAATCTCAAAATTAATTCCTAGGATCAAATGCTATTGATTATCACTAGTCTTTCTCTGGAAAAATAAACTAATTTTCTACGTAAAAATTTACACTAAAAACTTGTGTTTTTACATTTATTGGTATTAATTGGAATTAGATACTCCTCTCTGACCTTCAGATCCCTCTTTCTAACTGATATTGGACACCTTCACCTAGATATTTTACTCTGTCTCTCTGAATCTGAACTCATGATCTTCAGTGCAAACTGCATTTGTATCCAGTGTTCCCCTACTTTGGTGATCATGATCACCTACCTCTCCAGTTATACAAACCTGCTTAACAATTCCCTCTCTCTCATCTCCAGTTCATTGCTAAGCTCTGTTGCTGTTACTGCTTAAATACACCTATGGTAGTATACTTCTCTCCATCTTGAATGCAATCACTTTAGTTTAAGCTACTATCACCCATCCTTTGGCCTAACTCTTGCCTATCCTCCAAAAGGCATCCAAAGTGATTTTTTTTTTTATTTACCAAAAATCTTATCACATCGCTTCTCTGCTTAAATATGGTAATAGTTTCCTCTTTCCTAAGACTAAAATTCTTAGCATGCCTACAAAGCCCTATACAAATTTGGCCATGCTTATTTCTCCACCCCCACTAGCCACACTCTCCTCTTTCATCTCTATGCTCTAGTCACAGTTCCTTCCTGCTACCTTAGGACCTGCTACATGCAGTTCCCTCTGCCTGGAAAGTTCTTTGCAACAACAGTCCCCCTCCTTTGATTAGTTAATATCAACATAATCTTACAGACCTCAATGCAAATATCCCCCAATTTCCTTGACCACAACCCTGGATCAGCTCTCCCTGTGCATTCACATAGCACCCAGAACTCTTATTTTATGGAATTTACAATGTTTTGTAATTAATACTCTGATTTGCTCATCACCTAGCACACAGTCTGCTATTTAGCAGATGAATAAATATTTTATAGCTGGCTAATAATAACAATGTTAATTTTTAGTGTTGTTACTAAAAATATAGATGAGCCAAGCATGGATTATACATGTTTGTATAATCCATATATGTATATGCATGTTTGTGTTACTTACAGCACATATATGACATATGTTATCAATAACATATGAAAGGCTGGCTTTATGAGAAGCAAGAAAGGTGAGGGTAACAAGAAAAAGAAATACTCTGGGTCCAAAGCTTAAGTGAGATGACGTCTGATCTTATTAGATCTCACAAGAAAGTCATTGGTTACCTGGCAATTGGTTATTCAGATTCTGAGTGAAAGCCAGATATAGACAGTTGAGGAGTGAAAGGAAATGGAGATACCAAGTGTAGGCCACTCTTGCAAGGATCTTAAATTCTGAATATGTAGTTGTGTTATCAATGGAAAAATTAATTACTTGATGGTGTCTGGGCTATGCAATTGGATATACACAAGAGCAACAGTCTCAGATGGGAAAAAAAATACTTAGGGTCCAATTCACAATGGCTCATGAAGATTTAAGCTTGAATGTAAGACCGGATTCTCAGTATATCAGAGTAATCAAATATTTAAGTCAATTGCTTCTGCTAACACATGTGTATTTATGCATGCATGTTTGCATATGCATTCTTTTTTAATCAAAGAAGACTCCTAAAATCAAAAACCATTTTAAAATTACTACATTTTACAGAGTGGGTTTAATTCAAGAGGCCAGAAGAGAAAATATGCTCTGTAACAAATATATGAATTATTCCTTAAAAAAAAAAAACTTCACTGCCATCGAGTCAGTTCTCACTCATAGCAACTCCCATTGGGTTTCTTTACAGAAGCAGATTGCCCCATCTTCCTTTCATGGAGTGGCTGGTGGGTTTGAACTGCCAACCTTCCGGTTAGCAGTCAAATGCCCTAGGCACTATGCCACCAGAGCTCCTTATTTCTAATAAAGTATTATTAAACATTATTTCAGAGATAACACGTTTCTGAGAAAAAAAAATTAACTATTCATTGTATGTTAAAGAAAAATATTCAAAAGAACATTAAGAAAAATTCAAATTCTCAATTATTTGACCTTTTTACCTTGTTCTGTAAAGAAATTCAGCTCCCACAAACCATCTCAATTTTCAGAAAATGTTATGTTTGCATCTAACTCAATCTCTCACTATCCTCCCTGATATCCAATCTATAATAGTAACAGTTGTGAAATACATTAGGTCCTAATATTAATGCTAGGCATTCCCCCTACCCACCCCTAAACCCCCCAAAAAAGAGATGTCTGGATATGCACTCTGCTTTCACTAATAATTACTGGCTCCTATATTACTGTGTTATTCATTTGTCTAACCTGAACACAAAGTCATTTCAGCAGTAAAGTTTGGGTATTGATAGAGCACCCCTTTGCATAGAATAGCCTATTAAATTCTCGCTAACTTTAGAAAGTTCTTTTCCTTTAAAAATTTCTGTAAGGGAAACAACAAATTTACACTGTTATCTCAGCAGCATAAATTAACTGAATAACTTAGGTAAGCTGTTTATTAGGGAATTTCTGGCAAATAGGGGAACTTTCCATTACTAATATGATAAGGCACAGAAGACTAGGTTGGCCTAAATCTTTTAAATGGGTCCCTTTTGTGATTGAACTATATATAACTTTATTCAAGAATAAGCTTCAATGAGACACAAAATCTAAAAAACTGAGAAAATAAACTATTGTATTCCTGAACTGACTACAGTATATCCTTGAGTGTATACCTGAAAAAGTTCAACCTTGCTTATGTTCTAATAGAGAATCTGGATGCAGTTGGGGAGTGGGAGGTGATATAAGCATTAGCCTGAGTCCTAAAGGGTGGATGATCCACAGTGGCAGAAAATTCCTAATTGTGGAATTAAATCATCTATTTGAACCTATCTCCCTTTATCCATCTGTCCTTTATATCAGTGGTTTTTCAAAGAGGGTGGCACCCTATGGGGCACTGAGGATATTTTTCAGCGTCATTTCCGGTTGTAACAAAGATTTAGGGGCCCTACTGACTCAAAGATAAGCCAAAAATCCCACATCATTTAGTTTTTAGAAACCTCTGACATTCACATAGTAAAAATAGGTATGTCTGAGTCAAGAAATTCTGTTTTACATATAAACACTAGTGGTATGCTTCTGACTCATAGCAAATCTGACCCCATGATACAGGGTAGAACTGCCTCCATATGGTTTTCTAGGCTACAGTCAGCCGCTCCTCTGAAGGAAGATGGGGCAATCTACTTCCATAGTGATACTGCCTCGGAAACCCAAGGAGGGGTCGCTGTGAGTCGGGTCCGACTCAATGGCATATAACAATAACAACAGTCTTTACAGGAACAGATCACAGATCTTTCTCTCATAGAGCCATTGGGTGGATTCAACCACCAACCTTTTAATTAGCAGACAACCACTTAATCATTGCACCCCCAGGGCTCCTTATACAGATAAAGACTTGAAAATGCAATGATCAACCCAGTAGTGAAAAGTTTCACTACATTGTGATCTCTAAATACCATTTACTACCAAAAAAAAGAACCATTAGTCCTATGAGAAATTATTAATACCATAGTATTATGGTATAGTGGCATATAGTGGCATAGTAGTTAAGCACTTGGCTGCTAACCAAAAGGTCAGCAGTTCAAAACCACCAGCTGCTGTGAAGAAAAAGGATGTGGCAGTCTGCTTCTGTAAACATTTACAGCCTTAGAAACTCTATGGGGCAGTTCTACTCTGTCCTGTAGGGTCGCTATCCATCAGAATCAACTCAAGGGCACACAACAACAAAGGACAGAAAATATACAAGATAAAACTGGAAAGATTCTGTCAAAAACCACTGGGATCATGACAAAAAACACTCAGGAACCAACCTGAAGAGGCTACCGCTGGTCAAAGATAAGGCCTGAGCATCAAGAGAAATAATAACTATAGCAAAATAAAACCACGGTGGAATTAAGTCCATAAATTCATAATAATAATTTTAAATCATTAGCCATTTTGGGGGGATGCCAAGAATACAAGTCATTATTTTGAAAACTGGTAAATACAAAATAGTTATTCTATCTTTCTTATGTGAACCTGAGGGCAACCAAGTAGTTAATGAAGAAAACATTCTCTTTGTAGAAATATTCCAGCTAATAAAGAAAAAGAATGATAGAATTAGAATATCACCATTTTGCAACCTTTAAGGAAATAACAGATCTAAGAAATAATTAACAATGGCTGCCAGAATCACAAAAAGAAAGATAACTAGGTTACGTGCCTCTTGATGGAAGTACACAATAACACTTATGAAGTATTTTTGCCAAAATATCTAACTTCAATCACATCTGGACTCTACATCTAAACAATAAATTATAAGAAATACAGATGATAGATAAATAAACTAAAAGTCATCATGAACAATTACTCAGCAAAACCCAGAGTTCAAAAAGTTTTGAGACAAGCTATGCTGGTTCTTCAACATATAAATGTCGAGGGGGAAAAAAGAGTGGAGAAAGAACCTAGAGATTAAAATAAGCATGACAGACATAGCAATCAGTTTCAATGTACTGACATTCTCAGAAATGAAGTGATATGTGCAAAACTGAAGACACTAAAATGATCAGTTATGCCCAACATTCAATTAAACTTGAGAAACACATATAGGAAAATGTTGTTGTTGTTGTTATGTGCCGTCGAGTCAGACCTGACTCATAGCGACCCCTCCTTGGGTTTCCGAGGCAGTATCACTACGGAAGTAGATTGCCCCATCTTCCTTCCGAGGAGTGGCTGGTGGGTTTGAACCGCCAGCCTTCTGGTTAGCAGTCAAGTGCCTTAGCCACTATGCTACCAGAGCTCCCTATAGGAAAATAGAAGGCATTAATACCGTGGATCATGGACCAATAACCCTAACATGATGAAATGAACAAAATCAAAATTCCTGGTAGGTAGATGAGTCATATGTAGTTTGAAAAAGTCCCAAAATGAGTCTGATTGTCCTCTTATTCCCATTTAGAAACACTACCTTAGAACAAAAAAGCAAATAAATGAGGACATGGTTATGTCACAACCCCTCTTGGCCATTCAGTTCATTTTATTCACACTTTTTATAGTAAGTTCTTATATATTTTCACCAGATAGGAAAATAAACATCATTATCATTAATGATATGCATTATGTAGAGTTATGTAGAATATTAAAACTGATTCTATTCATTGTCTTCCATTTACCTCCAAATTCCTATGCTATTTTACCTGTTCACTCACTTTCCTTCTCTTCTCACTTACAAATTCTCCATCCTAAATAAAGTGACACTGTCACAATTCCCAAGTTTCAGCTGTCCACTATGTTCGCATTCACATCATCTCTTAAATATGTTTAAGGCATTAACAACAGGTCGTGTTTCATCCAAGAGGACAGATGGGTTTCAGGAAGAAGGAAAAAGTTTCAACAGTCCATTCTATTGTCCAAGACAAACGTGCTATTATGCTATGTGTGAAATGACATCTTTGAAGTCTGTTAAAGATATGACATGAGGTGAGCCATCTGGAAAACATTGTAGACTGAAAAATAATTATAAGCCACTTTATTTTTTTTTTCAGTTAAGCCTACTGTGACAGCTGCTAAAAAGTACTATAGAGTGTAAAGGGTAGAGGCTCTGAAGCTACAGATTAGACCTCACTTCCAACAAGGTGTGCAAGTTACTTCACTTCTATGATCTTCTTGTTCTATCTGTAAAATTTAGATACTAATACTCAAAAACTCACTGCCATTGAGTCGGATCTGACTCATAGCGACCCCTCCTTGGGTTTCCAAGGTGGTATCTCTACAGAAGTAGATTGCCGAACCTTCCTTCTGAGGAGTGGGTGGTGGGTTTGAACTGCTAGCCATCTGGTTAGCAGTCAAATGCCTTAGGCACTATGTCACCAGAGCTCCTTAGATATTAATACATACCTCTTAAGGGTTTTACCAGAGTTGAATGAAATAATAATTATGGAGCACTTGGAGCAGAGTGGACAAGTGACAAGTAGATAAGTATGACCTATCATTTCTTCTTTTAGAGAATATTTCATACTGTTTATGTAGAGAACTAAGGCACTTGACAGCTAACCAGAAGGCTGGCGGTTCAAACCCACCAGTCACTCCTCGGAAGGAAGATGGGACAAACTACTTCCGTAGTGATACTGTCTTGGCAACCCAAGGAGGGGTCGCTATGAGTTGGGTCCGACTCAACGGCACATAACAACAACAACGAGGAATTAAGGAGTTCTGGTGGCATAGTGCCTAAGACATTTGACTGTAACCAGAAGACTGGCGGTTCTAAACCCATGAGACACTCTACAAAAGGAAGATGGGCAATCTACTTCTGTAAAGATTTACCACCTCAGAAATCCAATGGGGATCTCTATGAGCCAGAATTGACTCGATGGCAGTTGAGTTTGGTTTTGGTTTTTTGCTTATGTAGAGAATATTAGATACTCTGATGATATTTGGAAACTGGATTGAACAATTGGTTTTGGGGTGGGGGGGCTCGGTACATTGAGCTTCCTAGTGGTTTCTTTTGCATTTCAGAGGATAAAAACGGCTTTGGGAGATCAAATTGAAAACTTCCTCTAGAATTCCCAGTCAGGAGCCGGTTAGGACCACCCAGATACGCTTAATAGGGAAGCGCTGTCCGAGGTGCTAGTAACTGCGTGGGCCCCTGCCCAATCAATGCTCTTTCCACTGAATGCACTTTGCAAAGCTCACATCCCTGACTCCTAAGTGTCCCAATTATTCTACTCATTGGCTTCTCCTCATCTTACTCAGCACTCTTTATCTATGTCCCCTTCAACAACTAAAAATGAAATAAAAAACCTATTGCTTCAATTTCCTAATCATCTCCAAATGGTTTTCTATATTTCAGACTATAATCATGCCTACCACTTAAGAGTAATGCTCAGAAATTGATTCAGGATTGAAGGGTATTTAAGGACCACAGTCTCGTGGTTCCACTATTCTCTATTAGACCAGTAAGTCTGATCTTTTCTATGATTTTGAAATTTGTTCTATTTTCTCCTCCACTTTATCCAGGACCTTCTATTTTTATCTCAACTAGGGAAGTATGTAGCAGTAGCCAGGTACCATATAATTCTGGTCTCAGGGTAGTGGAGGCTGAGGTTCCCGTGGCATATTATGTCTTTGGACTAATTGTTTCCTTGTGTCTTTTATTTTCTTCACTCCTTGTTGCTCCAGACAGAGGAAGACCAACGGTCGCACCTTAGCTGGTGACTAGCAACCTTTTAAGACCCCCATCACTGCTTACCAAAGTGGGATGTAGAACATTTTCCTTGTGGACTATGCTATGCCAATTGACCTAAATGTACCCTGAGACTATGGTCCTGAGTCCCCAACCCCAGTGAATCATTCCTTCATGGTGTTTGGTTACAGCTAACAAGTTTTCATAACTTTGGCCCCTGTATGTTCTACTATACACATGGTTATATTTGCACCACAATTCAAAGGCATCAAACTCTTCTTCTGTCTTCTTTATTCAATGTCCAGCTTTCACATACATATGAGGTGACTGAAAATACCATAGCTTCATTAAGTTACACCTTAAAGTGGCATCTTTGCTCCTTAACACTTTAAAGAGGTCTTTCACAGCACATTTTCCCAATGCAATAAGACATCTGATTTCCCAATGCAATATAACATCCATGGGTGTTGATTGTGGATTCAAGTAAAACAAAATCCCTGACAGCTTTAAACTTTTCTTCATATATCATGATGTTGCTTATTGGTTCAGTTGTGAAGATTTTTATTATCATTATTTTGAGGTGTAATCCATACTGAAAATTATAGTCCTTGATCTTCATCATTAGGTGCTTCAAGTTATCTTAACTTTCAACAAGCAAAACTTTGTCATCCATATATCGAGAGTTGTTAACAAGTCTTCCTCCAATCCTGATGCCACATTCCTCTTCATATAAACCAGCTTCACAGATTATTTGCTCAGCATACAGATTGAATAAGTGTGGTGAAAGGATACAAACCTAACATACTCCTTTCCTGATTGTAAATCCCTTGTTCTGTTTGATCGACAACCTCTTGATCTATGTACAGGTTCCACATGAGCACAGTTAATGTTCTGGAATTCCTATTCTTCATGATGTTATCTATAATTTGTTATAATCCACACAGTCAAATGCCTTTGCATAGTCAATAAAATATAGGTAAACATCTATCTGGTATTCTTTGCTTTTAGCCAAGATCCATCTGACATCAGCAATGAGATCCATGGTTCCACAGCCTCTTCTGAATCTGGCTTGAATTTCTGGAAGTTCCCTGTCAATAAACTGCTGCAACCCTTTTTGAATTATCTTCAGCAAAATTTTGCTTATGTGTGATATTAATGATATTGTTTGATCATCTCCAAATTCTGTTGGGTCACCTTTTTTTAGGAATGGGCAAAAGTGTTGATCTCTTCCAGTCACTTGGCCAGGTCTTCCAAAAAACAAGTAAGAACCTCCAGCACTGCCTCCTTTTGTTGAAACACCTCACTGGGTATTCCATCAGTTCCTGGAACCTTGTAGTTTGCCAATTTCTTCAGTGCAGCTTGGGTTTCTTCCTTCAATACCATTGGTTCTTAACCATATGCTACCTCCTGAAATGGCTGAACATTAATCAGTTCTTTTTGGTACAGTGACTCATATATTCTTCCCATCTTCTTTTGATGCTTCCTGTATCGTTCAATATTTTACCCGTAGAATCCTTCAATATGGCAATTTGAGGCTTGAATTTTTTTCTTCAGTTCTTTCAGCTTGGGAAATGCCAAGCATATTCTTCCCTTTTGGTTTTCTAAGTCCAGGCCTTTGCACATTTCATTGTAGTACTTTACTTTGTCTTCTCAAACCACCCTTTGAAATCATCAGTACATTTACTTTATCATTTCTTCCATTTGCTTTAGCTACTCTCCATTTAAGAACAAGTTTCAGAGTCTCTTCTGATATCCATTTTGGCCTTTTCCTCCTTTGCTGTATTGTAATGACCTTTGGCTTTCTTCATATATGATGTTCTTGATTTCAATCCATAACTTGTCTGTTCTTTGGTCACTGGTGTTCAGTGTGTCAAATCTATATTCTTTAGATGGTCTCTAAGTTCAAGTGGTTATAAAATACCACTTATTAAAATCAAGGTTATATTTTGGCTCTTGTGGACTTGTTTTAATTTTCTTCAGTTTCAACTTCAATTTGCATATGAGCAACTGATAGTCTGTTTCACAGTCAGCTCCTAACCTTGACTGAAGACATTGAGCTTCTCCAACACCTTTTTCCACTGATGTAGTTGATTTGATTCCTGTGTATTCCATCTGTTGAGGGCCACGTGTATAGCCACCATTTATGTTGTTGGGAAAAAATAAAAAGGTATTTGCAAAGAATAGTCATTAAATTAAAAATTCTATCATGTGATCTCCAGGGTCATTTCTATTACTAAGGCCTTATTTTCCACCTACCAATGCTTCTGTTTCCAACTTTTGCATTCCAATCACCAGTAATAATCACTGCATCTTTATTACATGTGTGGTCAATTTCAAACTGCAGAAGGTGGTAAAAATTTTTAATTTCTTCATCTTTGGTTTTAGTGGTTGGTACATATATTTGAATAATAGTAGCATTAGCTGGCCTTCCTTGTAGGTATATGGATATTATCCTATCATTAAAAGTATTGTACTTCAGGATAGATTTTGGGGTTTTTGTCTTGTTTTGTTTTTGGGTTTTCTTGACAATGAATGTGACACCATTCCTCTTCTACCTAGACACTTGAAATCTCCAAAACACTGTGCATGAGAACTGAACCCAAAGAGTATAATTTTCTTCACCCAGAAGCAGACTTCTTTTCATCTGGTCAAACAAAGGATGGAGTAGTCACCAACAAATCAAAGGACTTTTTCCTGAAAAAAAAAAATGATATAGCCACATTTGAAGGCAGTGTGGCAGTTTCTTACAAACCTAAACATAATCTTATTGTATGATCCAGGAATTGCACTCCTGCATACTTACCCAAATGAGTTCAAAAGGTATGTCCACACAAAAACTTGCACAAGAATGTTATTGCAGCTTAATTCATAATTGCTGAAAATTGGAAGCAATCAAGATGTCTTTCAATGAATGGTTAAATTATAATACATTCATACAATGGAATATTTTTCATTGATAAAAAGCAATGAGCTATCAATTCATGAAAACACATGGAGGAACTTCAAATCCATATTGTTAAATGAAATTATGGAAAATGAGAAACTATTAAGAGAGTAAAAAATTAATGGTTGCCAGGGGCTTAGGAGGAAGAGAAGAGAGAAGAGTAGGTGGAGGGTATTGTTCAGATGGTGAAACTATTCTACATGATACTGTATGGGTGGATACATGGCATCATACATTTGTCAATAGTTAATAATAATGTACTAATATTGCTTCATCGATTGTAACAAATATACCACACTCTGGTAGCATAGTGCCTAAGGCACTTGACTGCTCACCAGAAGGCTGGCGGTTCAAATCCACCAGCCACTCCTCGGAAGGAAGGTTGGGCAATCCTACTTCCGTAGTGATACTGCCTCGGAAACCCAAGGAGGGGTCGCTATGAGTCGGGGCCGACTCAACGGCAAACAACAATGCAAGATATTACTAGGGACAACTGAGGGAGGTGAAAGGGAGTATATGAAAACTCTACACTTTCTGTGCAATTTTTCTGTAAACCTAAAACTTTTATGAAAAAAAAACAAGGCTAAAAGTTGTTACTACAGCTGCTCATTTCCCTACCCTGTCCAGGTGGATTTCAGCCTTGTTAAGGCTCAGTCACTAGATCTTCTTCAGCCTCACTCCCCACTTCCATGGGCCCCACTGTTTGTAAACAAAAGAGCTCTTCCTCATTCTACAAGGGATGAGAAGGAGAGAGGAGAGGCAGTCAGAGCTAAGATACCAGAAGAAACATGTTGAGGCATTCATGAGAATGCAAGAAATTGGTCTCCCTTTAATGGTTTCATAAATAATTGTTTGGTTTTAGGAGAAGCCCCCTTCCATGTAGTTCCTCACCAGTTTTCAGGCAGCAGATGCATAACTTGTGGTTCTCTTTCTATTTCAACATAGCATTGCTTGTAATTCTTTAAATCTTTAATGCTTATGTTCATTGAAACTCATCTAGGAAGATTAGGAAGAAAAAAACAAGCACTTGGCCTCTAAATCTTCAGAAGAGAATATAATGACAGGTTCAGCCTGTTTAATGACAGGCCCAGCACCACACCTTTGTTTTATTATGTTTCATTATTACTGCATAAATTTCCTTTATTACTTGCATACATTTCCTTTATTACTCACAGTAAATAACAATCAAATACTTGCTGACCAAAAACCAAACCCATTGCTATCCAGTTGATTCTAACTCATAGTAACCCTATAGGACAAAGTAGAAATTCCCCCATAGGGTTTCCAAGGCTGTAAATACTTACTGAAGCAGGCTGCCCATCTTTCTCCCTGGAGCAGCTGGTGGGTTCCAACCATCTGACCTTTCAGTTAGCAGACCAGCAATTAACCACTGCACCAGTAGGATTACTGGCAATACTTGCTAAATTGGATTAAAATAGGTAACAGTGTGAACAAAGATGTACTTTACAAATATAATGAAAATATGATCTTTAAATCTTTTTTATTAAGTTTTTAAAATCTCTCTTGTACCAAGTTGCTACCTTCAGATTCTATTTTAGGGGAGGGATGGCGCGGGGAGGGGGGAGAGGAGGGGGTTTAAGGCTAGTAGCGATCTGCTACTGTAAATATTACAGCCAGGAAAACTGGGGAGCAGTTCTAGTCTGCAACACATGAGGTCACCGTGAATCTGAAATGACTCCACGCAACCAACAAATTTGCTTTTTTTGAAATCTATAATTCAACGGTGAAAAGAAAGAAATGCACAGCAAAACAAGATTCTCGGGATTTTTCACCGTTTTTGTGGTTGATGGATTCAAATAGGAAGGCACACCCAAACGAAAATTGCTAAGACTGATGCAAGATATGAAACTTATGAGGTTCAAGTACTGACTGGGGATGAATTTAACCTGCATGACAGGTGCAAGAGCTGTCACTTTCAAACATCTTCAAAGCGTTGTTTTAAATGCATTTCTCTCTGACGCTCCATTGCATAGGGAAATCAGGAAACAGCTCCAGTGAAACTGGCTGGTCCGGAGCTGGAAGGAATAGAAGTCCTCTGCTCCGCCTGCTGGGGATTAGGAGATGAGGGCAGTGGGTCATTTCCAAAAATTTAGTCTCCCGGATTTAGGAGACACCCAGCGAGCAGCGCTTCCCGCGTTCCAGCTTTTGCTTACCGCGCTAGCGTTTGCGCATGCGTCCCATCGCCACTGGGCAGGCCACCCCCTTATCCCAGTCGGCTTTACGTCACACTGGCCTCCGGGCTGCCAAAGAGGGCCGGGTCAGGGCTGGCGGGCCGGATAGAAGGCGGGGCCTAAGGGGGTGGGGCGAGCCCGACCCGCGGCCCAGCTGCAAACAGAATTCACTCTCGTTTGGCTCCCCACCCTGGAGAACCAGGCCCGGCGGTGCGGACGCTGCTGCACGCAAGTACTGCGGTCGGAGCTACTTTGAGCTCAGCTGCTGCTGCTCAAGGTGCCTTTACCCAAGAACCGGCCGGAGTGTCTGCTGGATCTCGAGCGTCTGGAAAAGCCTGAAGCTAGCCCCCGGCCCCTCGGCCATTATACGCGCCCCAAAGCCGCAGGAGCACGGCGGGAGGGGACTGACCTAACTGAGCTCTCCTGGGAAGGGAGGGCTTGCCGAACGGGGTGGACTGGGAGGGAGACAGGAGGCTCCTTAAACTCACCGCCAGCGGTGGGCTATCCCGGCCGCGCGTGTGTGGGGGTGGTGGAATGCGTGAGGAGGACAAGGGAATGCTCAGTTGTGGAGATGCGGACCTGGCCAATGCCGCGGCGCGAGGGCAAGTGGAAACGGTACGGCAGCTTCTGGAAGCCGGCGCGGATCCCAACCGTGTCAACAGCTTCGGGAGGCGCCCAATCCAGGTACCTGGGGCCCCGGGCCTGGCCGGCAGGGGGCGAGCGAGCGCGGAGCGCGATCTCCTAATCGGGGCTGGGACCGAGACCTGCACCGACGTAGATCTGTGCAAGAGCCTTTTCCTGGAGATGTGGAGCCGCGCCGTAAAGCAGGTTTTATAAACAGCAAAAATCCTAAAGAAAGAGATCGAAAAATCCAGTGCTTCAGTTTGTTTTTCTTTTCAATGGTTGACAAAAAAAAATCCACAATAAGGGGAAAAGGTAAGGGGGTTATTTGAGAGAGCAGGCCTGTTTTGTCTACTTTCAACGATAAGGATAATTACAAATTCCTCAATCTGGATTGTATTTAAGGATTTCTTCTACAAAATCATAACACTTGAAAAAAATTCACCTTAAACTTTTTAGCTTCTATATGAAATCTTTTTGTTCTCTTTCCTCATAGAGGCGAATTGAATGCTTAAGAGTGAGAGGGGATTCCTTAACCACAGTACTTAATGCTTTTTACCTCATGTTAGCAACGTCTGTTGAGTATTACCTAAGAGGGGGGGAAATGTTACCATAGATTTTTATTAAACAATTATCATACGGAATTTTTGGATTACAAAAGCATTCCTGCAGCAACTGTTAGGTCCTTTTTAAATAGCATGTAGTGTTGGTAAATAGTCTCTTAATTTTAAAAACAAACTTGCTCAATGTGTTTAACCATTAATTTCGCTTTATTTAACCCACCCATTGCTGTGGAGTCTATTCCAACTCTTAGAGACCCTATAGGACAGAGTAGAACTGCCCCCCATAGGGTTTCCAAGGCTGTAAATCTTTACCGGGGCAGAGTGCCTCCCCTTTCTCCAGAGGAGCCGCTGGTGGGTTCAAGCTACCAAGGCTCCTTTTCCCACTTGCACTAGCACTTTTAAGTGCCATTAAAATCTAAGTTAATGCTTTTGTGCTTTGCTGCTGATGGCTATGGTTCATATTCAGTATTTACCATTACTTTCAAAACTCAGCTATTAAATTTTGTCAGTAATGCAGATTTTTAAGAAACCAGGTGTTCATTCCTTTTGAAAATTAGAAAATTGGTGTAACAAGTGAGGGATAGTTTAAAGGCAACAAAAATATTTTAACATGGCTTTTAAAGACTTCATGTTTTGTTTTCTTACAGTTTCAGTTCATCTTCTGAGACATATTTAAAAACATTTTTCTATTTACTTATAAAGAGTCCTTCTTACATCATCAGTGGGAATGATCAATTATATCTTGGCTTTTAAGGGAAGAAACAGATGTTTCTAATATTAATGAAACAAAAAACTAGAGGTAGACTGCCTTTCGATCACATGGTACATTTTAAAGCACAAAAAAAACACTTCATTTTGAACATGTAGTTATCAAAAATCATTTTTATAGTTCACTTAAAATAACAACACTAATTCCAGCATAATGTGTGTAAATAATGCTATAAAATTATTCCTTCAAAATACTGTTTTTTCCCTAAGTTATTCATTGCTCTAATTGACCACCAACATCCAAGCTTTTTTTTATACAACAAAATATTACTGTTTAAATTATAAAATGCTAGTCAAGTTGCACAATAGTGTTTGTTTTACGTTACATTAAATGTTACACACTAAATTTTAGCTATACCATTAACTTAAAATATCAAAAATTGTGAACTGTTTAATAAAAACTAGTCATTTTTTTCATCATCTTGTAAAACTAAAAGTGACTTGATTTCATTTTTCCTCTCTACCTCCAGCTTTGGCCCAAATCATCACACTATGGTGCATTTGTGAGCACAGACATGTATGGAATATGGCAAAAGCTATGAAAACTAAACAGTGTAAACCTCTTTAAACTTAGTTTACTTCTATTATTACCCCAACGTATGAAAATATCAGTTGACTGCCTAATAAATATTTTGAGACCTGCATTACAGGAAAGGAGGAGAGCAAGAGAAACAACTCCATTCCCTAAATCATATAACAAAATAGATTTCCACGTCCCAGTGGAAATCATGATTCCCCACACACACAAAGAATAAGCACTTTGTCATCGACTCTCTCCTGTCTCCTCACATTTGGAGAAAGAATGGAATTCAGTTTGAACTAAGTAGTGAGTGTAACTGGCGGGAGAGGGGGCAATTGTGTCAGTAACTGGAGAGTAACCAGACACCCTTTTAAGCGCTTCTGAATTGGGTGGGTACTTCATAAATATGTATTCCTTTAAAATGGCTTCACCCACTCGATATGCTTGCTCCAAAGCCTGCATCTCGCTGACTCGCCGCCGGTTGCCCTGACCCCTCTGTTCTCCCCGCAGGTCATGATGATGGGCAGCTCCCGCGTGGCTGAGCTGCTGCTGCTCTTCGGTGCCGAGCCCAACTGCGCGGACCCTGCCACCCTCACCCAACCGGTGCACGATGCTGCCCGGGAGGGCTTCCTAGACACGCTGGTGGTGCTGCATCGTGCCGGGGCGCGGCTGGACGTGCACGACGCCTGGGGCCGACTGCCGGTGGATCTCGCTGAGGAGCGAGGTCATCGCGATGTCGCCCAGTACCTGCGTGCAGCTACAGGGGACTGACAGCGGGTACATCCAGCCGCCCACGATGACTTTTTTCTTCCCAATTCCCCACCCTAGTTCAATGACTGCTGCAAACGTGGAGCGGCGGAGAGCCTGCGCACCTTCCTGAGCCGGCAACTCCCCGGGGAAGGAGGCAGGGAATAAGTTCATTTATGGGTTTGTTTCTTGGTTTTTTGCTGGACTTAGCCCTCAACTCTGTGAAGCCAAACGCAGGGAATCATAGGTTGATGCCCAGCAAGATTTAAACAGGATGTGGAGTTCCCAGGTGTCGTTTACTTTTAGGGGTTTCCTACTGGAAAGTGGCATGAGAAGTCTGCAAACGACCCAGGCGCCCGCCTGCGAATCTTCACTGCTGATGCTAGGAGTGAGGGAAGGCAGTGATTGACCTTGGTGGGCGCGGTTGTGCGTTTGCCGTTTGTCCCACTGATCATAGCGGAGCGACCTCTGAAACCGGCCCTGGGATTAGGAAGGAAAACCTGGTCCAGACAAGGATCACGTGGGCTTCAGTGAACAACCAACCCTTTTCTTACCGTGCAGTGTGCAGCAAGTCACGTGGAAAATGATGCCTTCTGAAAGCCTGGAAACTGGCGCCCGGCTCCATAGGATAGTGGAGGGGGAAAAGAGGCCACCGGAGCAAGAGCAGGTTTGCTTGCAAACTCTAAAATCCCTGGGTCGCTGTGAGGCAGAGGCGCTCTCCAAAAGGAGTTGGCTCTTATAATCGGTCCTGGAGCGCTTCCCAACGTAACCCAGATGTGGCTGCAGTCAAAACAGCCCGCCGACTGTAGTGGCAGATCTATAGAAAGCACCATTGTAGCAGCTAACTGTAGCAGTTTCCTTCACCGACGTACAATAGGATAAGGAAAAACCAAACCAAACTCACTGCTGTGGAGTCCATTCGACTCATAGTGACCCCTCCGTGGGTTTCCGAGGCAGTATCTCTATGGAAGTAGATTGCCCAATCATCCTTCCCAGGAGTGGCTGGTGGGTTTGAATCGCCAGCCTTCTGGTTAGCAGTCAAATGCCTTATGCACTATGCCACTAGAGCTCCCAGGATAAGGAAATCCCCCTGTAAATTGCCACTTGAAAAGATTTCTTAATATTACGTATTTTTGAGTAGTTCTTCAGAAACAGTTTTATTTAGTCTATGGCCATACCACCCTGAACAGGCCAGTCACAAAGTCTTATTTAGTGGTAAGCCTTTAAATAGCAAAGTAGCTCTCTGCCCCTAGTAAGGAGGTGAAAAACAACTACAGCTCTTAATGGAAGCAATGGCACAGTAGCAAACTTAGTGCAAAACCCCAACATTACTTTCACCCTTAACCTATTTATTTCTTTGTTAAGTTTTCTGATCAGTTTCCTTTCCTAGGGTGTCTCAGGAGGTTAAACTACTAAATATTCCAAACGTCTTCTAGAAGATCAATGCATTTACCAGTAAATTATCTTGAGATATTGCCCAAAGGGTTGTTGAAAGAAATTGAGTATAAAACTGTTGAAATATATGATGATGGCTTGTGTAATGTCTTTTCTTAATAACTGTTGAACAAACTAAAGGTGCACTGCTTTCAAGTTTAATTTCCTATTATTTGGTTCATTTTGCATTGGAACAACTGAAATTCACCATTCTAATTAATGAACAGTAAACAAAAGAAATTGAACTCCAAGATGCTGCTTCAAAATTTTGTTTAAAATGTTCATGGATTTACCACTAACTCAACTCCTGAGAAATGTTCAAGACTCAAAGGGGTTCAGTTCTCTCATTCTCTGTAATAATTAAGTAATGCCAACAACAGTTTATAAGTACTGCTTATATAAACCATAGAAAGTTAATCAATATTAGAAATATACATGCATAGTGTTTTAAGCATCCAGTTTCTCATACATAAATTTAAAAGAGAGAAGAGGACACAGATAAAAGAAATAATTTGAAAGTAGAGACTTATATGACTTATTTGTGTATTTGAGCTAAATACACAAATCTTTACTTCTCCAACAATTCCTTATCCTCAAAATTAATGTTACTGGGGGAGCTCAGTTAGGAAACTGAGTGTACCTAAATGGAAAAACAAACATTTATTTATAGACAAATAACTTATGTGAAGTATGCTTCAAAATATACTTAATGCTTAAAACAAATATGAGAGATAGATATTGCTTCCCAGAGGAGGACAATGAGACAGAAAAACCAAGTACCTTGCCAAAGGTCACAGATCTTCATTATGTGGTGGCACAAAGTATGTCCAGATCCAAAGCTATGTTATCTTTTTTCCCCCTCTACATTAACCAAAATCATTAATGATGCATATGAAGTTCAACTAATTTATTTTTAAGGAGGAAAAACAAAGAAGGATCTCCCTTGTAGATTTCTAGGCCACTTTTCCTTTCTATAACATCTAGTACAGTATCATAAATATAAGCACATTGTTTAAAATATATTTTAAAATATCAACAATATGAAGAATAACCCCCTAAAGAAACACCTAAAACAGCACTTTTGGAACAAAAATAATGGTACCTCCATCTTCAAATCAAGACATTAGGACAAACTAATGTAATTTCTGTTATCACTTAAGCATCAATTATTGGATACAAGAATACCAGTTTTAGGTTTATATTGTTTTACAATTACTAAGAAACTTATTAGGTTTTCATTATTAAAGACACTAACAACTTATTCTGCATAGAAAATATCAACTGGTGACTTCAAATCTCTTTAATTTACAAGATTGCTTATTATTTTGTGCTCTACTTCTTAAATTCCAAGATGTTCATATTTGCTATGTGGTTAATGAAGAATGATAATCCCTTAGAAGACTTATGAAACATGTTTTCATTCCTGATTTAAAGAAATTGTATCTTTCCTAATTACAACTTGAAATTAAGGGGAATAAGAAAATGTGGTTGTGGATTATATTGTTTTTAGGGGTGTATTTTTTTAATAAAGCAAAACCAAATTATTAGTGGAAATCACTTACCATGGTGGAATTGAAACAATAATTTATTAATGCCATGTAGTTAAGTCAGTTTTCAAAGCCGCCTGGCAGACAGGTTTGTCTGGTGTGTTTTATCAGCAGCACAAAACCAAAGGAAAAAAAAATAAAAATAAAGCACTGCCATCAACTACAACTCATAGCAACCCTATAGGACAAAGCTGAACTGCCCTATAGGTTTCCAAGGCTGTAAATCTTTAGAGAAGCAGGACCCCTCATCTTTGTCCTGCAGAGCAGCTGGTGGGTTTGAACCTCCAACCTTTTGGTTAGTAGCCAAATGCCTTAACTGCCACCAGAGTTTTGCACAGCACATGGAGATTTGAGGATTTCATTTTGAGTGACATATGCAAAATATATAGCTACTATAGGTATAAGGCATGCTTTTGGCTCCATTGTGAAACTATAGAAAATTGAATATGCATGTTAACTCTTATACTTAAGTCTGAAACATTACCAAGGTTTGTAAAAATCCTACCTCACCTTCATTCCAATATATGGAAGTAAAATAAACTCAGAAAATTAATATTCTATTCCCTTGGCCTCAGTTTTACTTTCCCTTTCTCAGCTGAGTGAACAGATGAAAAACAAGTATGATTTACTTGGTTTTTTTATAGAGCAGAAACAAGGATCTCCCTTATAAATTCTTAGGGTGATTTTACTTTCTACAACAGCTAGTACTATATCATAAATATAAGCATATTGTTTTAAATTTATTTAAATAGATTTTTTAAAATCTATTTAAAATCCCTGTCTCTAAAGGATAATATTAACAATTTCAGAAATAAGGACTAAAACAGTCTAAAGGAAAGCTCAAGATTAATAAAATTCCAAATAGCTTTGAGGAAGTGTATACATAGAAATGATATGATATTTTATTTCCATATTCAGGTAAACACAATATGGTGTCCAGAGAAAAATAATTCATCTTATGAAGCTAGGTAACTTTCAGCAAACAAATACAACTAATTTCACTTAATTTAAATTGAGACTCTACATTACCTTTCCTTTATGAAAAAATACAAAAGACAATGTGGGAGTTAATGTATAATATTCAATATGGAATTTTTTCACCACCACTCCCTTTATTACTATCCTTCAAATATTCTTAAAAGCCACATCCATTTTCCTTTTATGCTTTACCAGAGGCTCATTATTTCTATGATAGAATGCAATTTTTACAGTGTTTAAGACATTGCCACTCTACCAAAATAAGAGCAAGTAGAATTAGTGATCTTCAAAAATGACAGAAATCATCTGAAGAAGCATCTTGTGGGCTGCCTTCTGAGGCAAATGCAAAAGCCACGGTTCTCTAGAGTTCACTGAGGTCAGCTTTCATGTTTATGTCAACACCTAATCATAACCAAATTCTGAAATGCTTACTAGGTTTTCATTATTAAAGACACTAACAACTTATTTGGTGAAACCCTGAAGAATTATTCTTAGGTTGGTGTAATTCCACAGAGCTCAATTTCTAAGTTACAAATATATATTCCTCATGTACATAATATGAAAAAAATTAATACTTGAGGGAATAATTGAATCGCAGTATTGTCAATATATTCTCCTCTTCTATTTATAACCCTAAGTGTCTTAGTTATCTAGTGCTGCTATAATAGAAATACCACAAGTGGATCACTTTAACAAACTGGTGGGGTAGTGCCTAAGGCATCTGACTGCTAGCCAAAAGGCTGGAGGTTCAAACCCACCAGCCACTCCTTGGGAGGAAGGTTGGGCCCAAGGAGGGGTTGCTATGAGTCGGATCCGAGTCGACAGCAGTGAGTTTGGTTTTGGGGTATTTATTTTACAGTTTAGGAGGCTAGAAGTCTGTACTCAGGGTGCCAGCTCTAGGGGAAGGCTTTTTCTATGTTGGTTCAAGAGGAAGGTCATTGTGTCTTCAGCTTCTGCTCCTGACTCATCTTCACTGGGCTTGGCATCTCTCTTCCCTCATCTCTGCTTGCCCTGCCTGGTTGGTTGTTTGTTTTGATCTCTTTTATATCTCAAAAGAGATTGACTCAAAACACACCCTACACTAATCCTGCCTCATTAACATAACAAAGTCCATTCCCAAATGGGATTATAACCACAATCATAGAAATTAGGATTTACAAGACATATTTTGGGGGAACACAATTCAATCCATAACTAGGGGAAAGAAATGGAAGAAGATAGAAGATATGGGTCCCCATAGAAGTTCTTCAGCTAATTCAATATATGACCTGCTAAGTCATAAAACTTCTATTAGCCTCAATTTTCCTCATCTATAAAAGATGAGAGTTGGACAAGATTATTTCTAAACTCCCTGCCATCACCAAAATGTTACACCTTTATGATTTTGTTACTAACATGTCTACAGAGGGGTCTTGTACTTTTATTAGTAATAATTTTGTCATGTTAAGAGTCAAGGAATGCTATATAGAGAAATGTGGAAGAGAGGAGTGTATTTTTAAAATCTGGAGGCCTAGGGAAAACTTTTTTATAAGTACCACCTTTACCAGTTAACTGAAGACTTACAGACAAATTTGAGGGAATTAGGAAAGAAAATGTTCCTGTGCCAAATAAATACTTAGTTTAATTTTTAAGGTCTTTTTCTCTTCATCTCACCTCAATTTTTCCTGATACTTTTATGCATTTTTCTCATGCCACTCAGGACCACTAGAATAATTAGGATTTTTTAATGTAAGCTAAGCAAATAAGTTCAATAAATTTAGAAAATAATACTGAAGTAGATATTTTAAAACTAATATAAGTGCTCTGAATGGGGGGCGGGGTATGTGGGCATGTAACAAGATTTTCTGACCTAACTGTAAGAGTTCATGAAGGAGTTAAAACCAAGAGAAAGGGTTGGGGGAGTTACAAGGAATAGAAAATGCAAAAGCAAGATGCTAAACAATATAGAAGAAATCATTACAAACTGAGTAATTCTCTGTGAACAGCTCTCATGGATTTAACAGAGCCTTTCTGTAGGATTTTGTACTTTCTGGTTGGTTTCTATTAGATTCCTTGAAACTTTAAGTCCTGGAATCTTGCCTGGGAGATTGCAGAAACCAGCTAGTTAGGCAAGAGGTCTGTATCATCTAATTATGTACTTGTCAGCCATTTTGCGAGGACAGAATGAGATGAAAAGAAAGGAACAAAGGAAGGAGGAGCAGCATGATGGTATTCTGTACGGGTCAATAGTTCAACAGAATCAAATCAAACCAACACAAATTATATCTGATCTACATGTTGATAGGACTTGTGAAATATTTCCAGGCCTAATATCTTGGGAATGTGTTCATTCCCTACTATCCTGATATTCTATAAAAGTTTTCTCTAGTTATCACAATAGGATTATTCCTTTCTTGCCTCTTGAATCCCCTACTCAGAATATTTTAGTATCATTATGCATTTGGAACTACTTGCTATGAACCCTTTCTTATGTGACTTCTGGGTCTCCATTCCATTTTAAACAAATTCTTCTCTACCTTCTTCTCCTTCACAAATCTCTTCTTCACCTCGTCTAACCTGAAAACTGGGTCTCCCTAAGAACTCCATTTTCCTCTGCACCAGATGCTAGGTACTGAGCTGTGGATAACAGACGAGGAGTCAGGCCCAGAAATGAGTGTCTGGTGTTTACAGATAATTTTCAGTAAAGTTCAGAATCAAAACGTAAAGATTATCTTTATGTGTAAGTATCATTATATAATTATATTCTAGCTTCTAGCTTCTCTTAGTGTAAGTAATTAGTTTAATTGTATTTTGTTCCACTTTTCAGATTAAGCTGTAAATAATTTCACTATGCACAGCACTCAGTTTCAGTTTACTGTTGTGGAAAAAATAAAATTGATTAAGGGTAGGGCTGCACCTATTATTATAATTGCTGTCAATAAGTTATATGGCTGTAAAAAAAATGGTAATAACTATAAACCAAAAACCAAACATACTGCCAGCGAGTCGGATCCAACTCGTAACAACCCCTCCTTGGGTTTCCAAGGCAGTATCACTATAGAAGATTGCCCAACCTTCCTTCCGAGGAGTGGTGGTGGGTTTGAACTGCCAGCCTTCTGGTTAGCAGTCAAATGCCTTAGGCGCTACACCACCAGAGCTCCTGGTAATAGCTATATGATAGATATATTTACAGTGACAAAAAAATTTTAAGGCGTAGCTGTTGGGGCTGCTTATGTAGAACGGAACACCTCATGGATTTGGTTCCTTGGTTTGGAGGTACAGGGTCATGGTTTCATGGGACATCCCAGTTAATTGGTGTAGTGCTTCTGTTCTACCTCCTAGTTCATTGTATAGTGCCTGGGGTCTTAAAAGCTTGCAAGCTACCTCCTAGGTACAACAATTGGTCTCTATTCACCTGGAGCAACAGAGGAAGGAGTCCTTAGGAATAGGAGGAAATGGATATGTGGCTAATTGCCTCCAAAAACAACTGCTTTCACTGCCATGAGAACAAAGAATGTGTGGTGTCCAGCAGGAGCTCTGGTGGCATAGTGCCTAGGGCACCTGACTGCTAATCAGAAGGCTGGTGGTTCAAACCCCCCAGCCACTCCTTGGAAGGAAGATTGAACAATCTACTTCTGTAGTGATACCACTTCAGAAACCCAAGGAGGGGTCAGTATGAGTCAGATCTAACAGTGAGTTTGGTTTTCTGGTTTTTATAGCTACCATTACTGACCATTTTGATCAAAGATTCTATAGAAGAATTCTAATTGAAAGGGGGGAAATGCAGGAAAGAATTTAAAATTCACATGGAATCCAGATTTTTCTCGAGTCATGGAGGCTAGATGAACCCCCAAAATTACTGCCCTGAGATAATCTTTAAACCTTAAACCAAAAACATCCAGCTAAAGTCTTCTTAAAACCAAACAACACTTTAGCTTAACTAGTAAAGAATGTCTGCTTTGAGCATTATGGTCTTTTAAGATCTATCTCTAGGGGATCAAATTGACAATAGCAACTTGAAAGATTAGATAGGAACCTTAGAGAGCAGTGAATTTATGTCAATGAGGGAGGAACAAGTTAGAAAAGGAGGGTGAGAATGGTTACACAACTCAAAGAATGTAATCAATGTTACTAAAATATACATGTAGAAACTGTTGAACTGGTGTGTGTTTTGCTGTGTATATTCTCATTACAGCAAAAATATAGTTATAAAATAAATAAATAAATCCTGAATCGACACACACAAAAAAACCATTATGCTGTTATACTTTTTATGTTTATATGAGATAATACATAAACAAAATAGTAAATAATTTATTCTTCTTACAGAATCAGACTAATCAGCAGGCTATTATCAACACACAGAGTTTTCTTGTGAAGGGTGAGTATTAGAAAGATGTAGGCCGCATGGCTCCTCATTCTACTTGTGAGTTCTGAAGTTTACCACTTTTCCTAAGGCACAGCAGGGGCTCTCAGTATCCCATATCCCCTACCAACATGCCACGGAGATATAAAATATAATTTTGTCTGAAATATTTTTTTATCCTCTACTACTCTAATCTCTGTGCTACTTTGACATTTATAGTCATCACAAATGGGCCTACTCCAGGATATCACAGTGCCTTCATAAATCCCATAATAAACCAAAGAATTTAATGTCATCCCTTTTCTAAGGAAAAACTAAATGACACTTCATTTTACATTTGCCACCAAGTAATTGTTATATCTGCATAATGATAGTGTTGGCCTCAGCAGTCATTTGAGGCTAACATATAGGAGTGGCTGTCAACATTAGCTCCTTATCAAAATCAACTGCAGAGATGTTTTAAAATTAAAATTTACTGATCACCTCCAGATCCACTGATTTATAATCTCTAGTTTGGGGATCCAGATTTCTGATCATTACTTTAATAATTTTTGCTCATAGTAAATTTTCAAGCAGTACAGAGCCAAAAAGTATTAAGTAAAAGTCTCCCAAAATTTCCCCATTCCCCCATTCTCACAACCCAGGGGAAAACACTACCATAATATTTTAAATTATTCTTCCAGAAATACAGGTACATACCACTGTAAATACCCCTCCCCCAACACATACATTTGTAAAGCACAAATGAGATCATACTATTCTGCAACTTGCTTTCTTCACTTAGCAGTAGATTTTTGACAATTTCCATTATCATCACATATAGATGCACTTTATTTTTCATGGCTGCACAGTTTTGTATTTTATGAAATGAACTTTAATTTTTAAAACCAGCATCAAATTGACAAATATGTAAATTGTTCCTTTTTACTACTACTATTGCTACTCACAGTGCTAAAGAATTTGTTTTTGCATATTTAAATAAGTCATCTGTAACAATTTATAGGAGCAAAATGAGCCAAAGGGTACATCTCTATGTGTGTGTATTATATGCATATAATCATTCAATACTTATGTGTATATGTGTATATAAGACACTTATCTCTCCATATTAATATGTGCATGTGTTTGTATACTTACATATATTTTCCATACTTATATGAGTTACAGGAGTAGAATTTCTGAGTCAAAGGGTACATACATCCATATATTTGTATCATTCCTTTCATATAGTATATACTGTATTTTTCACAAATAAAAAGCACCTTCTACATTTGTTTACCAACCACTCCCACCCCCAGAAAGTATTTTTGTAAACAGATATGCTATTTTTTTTTATAGCAACATGAAAAAAAAATGACATAGCAGTACTTATGAAAATACCTCCCAGGGGAAGAAGCAGTTGGCAAACAAGCTAGAAGTCACATGTTATTTATGAAAAATACAGTATTTCTTTTCATATGTATAAAAATATACCATTTGAATGTATGGAGAAAAATATATAGTATATATACATACATAAAGATTGTGAGGATGATGCACGACCAAGTAGTGTTTCATTCTGCTGTACACAGGGTCGCTGAGTCAGAGCCAACTTGATGGCACCTAACAACATACATACATACATACAGTCATGTATTTGTATGCCTATCTTTACGTACTTACATGAGTTGTAAGAGTGGAATTGATGTGTCAAAGGGTACATATATCACATATAGTTTTGATAGATACAGTAAAGTTGTCTTACAAAACAACTGCACCAAATACAATAATGTATAACAGTGAATGTTTTCTAACAACTTTACCATTATTGCTTCTTATTTTCACACCACTTATAGGTATGTCATTTTCCCTGGTTACATCTCTTTACTAATGAGCGAGATTGAGCACATTTTCATTTAATTTTTGCCCATTTGTCCATTTGTATATATATTATCTACTATAAATTACCTGTTAAAATCTTTACATTCTTTATCTTTTTATTGAGTTATCTAACTACTTATATATTCTAGAAATTAATATCTTGTCATATATATGCAACTAATTATTTATTTTAATCTTGTTCAGGGTGGCTTTTGTTTATACCTTTGGAGTTTCTAGTATGTCACATCCAATGTTATGTAAATTTCCCTGGAATTTTGATAATCATGAGTTATGTGAGGAAGAAAGCTAATATCCTGGAACATCATGTGGTGGTAGTTGGGGAAGAGAGCACAAGACAAAATATATTCAATATCTCTGCCTGTAGGATGAATTTGGTAATGCAAATCAGAAAATAATTTTCCTCCATTCAAAAATTCAGAGAATTGACTCTCAGTTACTTAGGCCAATGGAAGAGAGCAAAGAGAAGCTCCAACATTTGGTGATTATCTCTATGCACAAATGACCACAGTTAGCACATTCCCTGTAGACTCTGCCCTTTGCGATACAACAGAAAGAGCACAGGATTTGTAGTCCAAAGCCCTTCTTGATGATTCCAGCCCTGACACCTGCTGTCCATGAAGTACCCAAGATTTGGGTCCCTGTGGGCCTCAACTGAAGTCCCTGAGTGGTTCAAACAGTTAATGAGCTCAGACGATAACTGAAAGGTTGGAAATTCAAGTGCACCCAGAAATACCTCAAAAGAAAGGCCCAGGAAACTAATTCCAAAAAATCAGCCATTAAAAACTCTATGGAGCACAGTTTTACCCTGACACATGTGAGGTCACCATGAGTCAGAACTGATGGCAAGTGGTGGTGATGGGCCTCAATTTCCTGTAAAATAGGGGTAAGGATCTCAAATTTAAAGGGCCATTATGAGGATAAATAAGTACAAGTGAAAGTGTATACACATAAGAACATATAGCCAAAAGTAATTTTCTTTGGAAGACCGCATATTAGTAGTTTTGCTAGAGATTCATCTCCTATTGTGTTCTTCAAAAAAAAATTAAGCGCTCTGGTGGTAGTGCCTAAGGCACTTGACTGCTAACCAGAAGGATGGCAGTTCAAACCCACCAGCTGCTCAGCGGAAGGAAGAGGCAATATACTTCTGTAAAGATTTACTTCCTTGGAAACCCAATGGGGGTCATTATGAGTTGGAATTGACTCACTGGATGGCAGTGAGTTTGGTTTTGGTTTGGTAATATTTAAATTAGATAGAATTCCCCTGCATACCATAACTGACAGAGAACAGGTGTTGGATAGTAGGGGAAAACCAAGATGGAATTTAAAAGTTTAAATTTTAAAATTTACATCCATAAAACAGAAAGCTGACTGTGGACTCATGCTCTTACTCAAATGGCATTCCTCTGAAGTGCCAAGTCCCCTTACTCCCAGAACAAGTTTGTATGAAGAGGAAATCGTTATGGTTTAAGCTACACAGACTCAATCAATATAGAAAGATCCCTAAATTTAAGGTTTGCTGGGAAATTGAGGGTGAGCAGACCCTACATGATGATGAGATGGTAATTTCAAAGGACATGCAATAAGGCCCTCCTTATTGCCCACCATGGTCACAACTATTCACCCCAGGTCCAGCCAACTCTTTACTCCTTCCTTAAATGATATTAGCCTGGCCTCAAGCAGCATGCCTTCCTTCCCCCAAAGTCCTCTGTGGTGCATAAAACCAAATGTCCTAATTATAATGGTATGTTTTGACTGACTAGTCCATCTGCCCTATGAGGTTGGGGAGGGGTCATGGCTGCAGAGCAAAACAGCAGAATCCTGCTCCCATGAAACCTGTATCCTACTATGGGGGTCAGCCAACCCACATGTAAACAAATGCATAAACAAGATAGTTTCTGTGCTGCTCAATACTATAAAGGAAATAAACATGGTGATATGATGGGGCTGGAGAGGGGAAATATCTCTGAATCGGGATACTTGAGAACTGAAAGAGAAGAAGACAACCTTGTGAAGAGGGAGAAAAAAACATTCTTTCTAAGCAGAGGAGAGGGAGCTCTGGTAGCGAAGTGCCTAAGACACTTGACTGCTAACCAGAAGGCTGGTGGTTCAAACCCACCAGCCGCTCCTCAGAAGGAAGATGGGGCAATCTACTTCCGTAGTGATACTGCCCCCGAAACCCAAGGCGGGGTACTATGAGTCGGGTCCGACTAGACGGCACCTAACAACAACAAGCAGAGAAGATGACAAGTAACTACAGCACCGAGTACCGTGCAAGGTAAATTGAGTGAGTGAACCTTACCGGAGAAGTGCATTTGCAAACACTTCTACAGACATTTGCCCTGGCCGGCGCAAAACGTTACTAGCGGAAAGGTTGGTGGTTCAACTCAGCCCTTGTCACCTGGGCAAACAGGCCTGGTTATCAGCTTCTGAAAGGTCCCTATGAGGCAGTTCTACTCCGCACACATGGGGTCGCCATGGCTCAGAATGGACTTGAGGGTACTAACAACAGTCCCTAAGTAAGCCCGTTCTTCTGTCGCGAGTGTGAAAATGGTCCGCGACAATGTCACGTGATGAGGTCGGGTGGGGGTGGGGGAAGGAAGAAACCTGACGGTCAGCCGGGCCTCTGGAGTACCGTAGGGCCTTAGGCAGGTGGCCTGGCCACTGCAGACCTCCGTTTCCTCCTCTCTAAAGTGATGGGCTTGTCATCTGATCTCTAAGGCCTTGTTAGCTCTCAGGCTGTGGTCCCACGCCTGCAACTAGGCCACTGGGCCCGGGCACATGTCGGGGAAGCCACTGCAAGGCAGGCCACATTTCCAGGCTCCCCAGACTGGGCCTAGCTCGGCATCTTCTGGCACACACCCGCCAGGCCGGGCCTGGCTCCAGCCCGCAAGGCTCTGGCCAGAGGCAGATCGATGGCAGGCCCCGGGGTTGGAAGCACTGGGCCAACGCCGCCCGCCCGAAAACGGGTCCTGGGCTCGACTTCCCGTTTTTCGGGGAGCCGCGAGCCCGCGTCCGAGCTCCAGTTCCAAGGCCCGGGCCCGGAGAGGCTGCGCTCCGCCACCCGGCTCCTCAGTGTGTCCTCAGGCCGCCTGCGTGTCCTCAACTCACCCCTCCTTTATGCTGCGGCTTCCTTTCTTTCCCCTCCTTCCTGTTCCGAGTGGACCTTGGCGGGTGGGGAGCGATGAGGGGGTCCAAAAAGGGTCAGTGATGCGAAAGAGAGGAGAGAGGAGGCGGGGAGGCGAGCAGAGAGAGATCACTTTGGGGACTAGGGCAGCGAAAGGCAAGAGCGGCCAAGCGCCGGACGGAGGAGATTGCCGGCTGCTGCTCGGAGGACCCCCCGCAAGCAGTGGGACCTGCAAACTCCCGAGACCCGGAGTGTGGGGGAGGGGAGCGCCGCGGGGAGGAAAGAGGAAGAAAAGCTCAGATGCTTCGCTGGGTTTTGAAGATTAAAACCGAAAATAAAAATTGCCTCGATGAAGTGGGCTTGGCTGTCGCCTCCGCCAGGCCATCTCGGCTACACCAGGAGTTGAGAGCAACCGGCGCCCGAAGCAGCCGGGGACCCGGCTCGGCTCCGCCTACCTGGTCCGAGCGGCCGGAGTTCCAGAGGCGCCAGCGCCGCGCAGTGTCCACAGGTCGCGTGGGCTGCGTGCAGTTGTTCTTTTTATTTGAGCGAGTTTTCCGAATGTAGAAGTGAGGCGTAGCGGCCATTTCTTGCCAAACTGACATCCAGCCTACTGATTGGCGGGTAGCGCAAGGAGATGACCTGGCTTTTCTCTTTCTTTCTCTCTTTTTAAATTTCCCGGTTTGGACACACGGAAGCCGCTTGGCGACAAGCGCGAAGAGCCAAGGCAGGGGAGGCGCGGGAGCCGGGCGCGAGCAGGACAGGAGCCGGGAGAGCGCGGCCGTTCCTGGTAGGGGCGTGTCGAGCGACGGATGTTGCGAGGGGCGGGCCTGCCTGCAGAAGCGTTCAGGCGTCTGGCCTAGGGCTGTCACAGCGTGGGGCGTCCGCGCTGAAGTGGGAAAGGCGGGGAGGACCGCGGAGAGGGCGGGAAAGCGGCCGGGGGAGGGTGAGACACCCCGAGTGCGAGCTGCCGCGCGCGCACCCCTCTCCCAGCGCCGGGGACGCCTCTCCGCGCGCGCTCCAGGCGCAGAGCGGTTCTGAAGTGCCGGGAGTCTGGGGAGCGTGGACGCGCCTCTGCGGGCGGGAGACGGTGCGCGGGCTCTGAGCGAAGAGCGGTTCTGAACTCTGGGGCTGTCGAGGGAGCGCGCGCGCGCTCCGGCTGCAGAACGGTTCTGATGTCTCAAGAGGCCGGGAGCCGCGGGAGCGCGCCTGCGGGCGGGGGCGGCGCACCAGCTCTGGGAATAGAATGGTTCGGAGGTCTTGGGCGGTCGGGGGAGCGCGGGCATGCCCTTGTGGACGGGGGAGAAGGGCGCGGGGCGGCGCGCGCGCTTCGGGGGCACAGAGGTTCTGAGGTCTCAGAAGTCTGGGGAGCGCGGGAGCGCGCCTGCGGGCGGGGGCATGAGGGCGGGCGGGGGGCGGTACGCGGGCTCCGGCGCGCGGGCTCCGGAAAACAGCGCAGCAAGTGCGGAGTGGCAAAGGAGACTAGAGCATGGTGCGCAGGTTCTTGGTGACCGTCCGGATCCGGCGCGCGTGCGGCCCGCCGCGAGTGAGGGCTTTCGTGGTGCACGTAGCGGGGCCCGCGAGGGAGTGGGCAGCGCCGGAGCAGCGTGTCGCAGCCCTCGTGCTGAGGTTGGTGAGGAGCCAGAGGAGAGGGCAGCCGCCGCATCCTAGAAGACCAGGTAGGAAAGGCCTTCGACCAGTCCCGGGCGATCTCGGCACTTAGATGATTGTGTTTGGTGTGATTTAGTAAAGAGATAAGTCATCTTCCGGACCAGCGAGGAGGATCAGGTTGGGGCGGGGGATGGCTTTTTCCCTGTTGCTTAGAGGTGAGGCTCCTCTGAAACACTGAGCCGGGAACCCCCGTCACACGTCTCCTCAACCCTCTGAAACTGAGGAAGGAGGACAAGGAGATTCTAAAACCACTTTAGAAGTCAATGACTCCAGAATTTCCTGGGCAGGAGTTAGTAGACTACCTTCTCCCTTCTCCCCCACCCTCACCCCTACTCTGTCTCGCCTTTGGTTAAGACCTATTTCGAACTCTGTTTTGCCCAGGGTTGGAAATGATTGCTGACAGTGCCATCGTCTTTGCTTGCTGGAAGCTGCGTTTTTCACCCCAGCCATTTCAGTCCTCCGGCCTTCCAAGGGCAGTGGAATAGGCGCGGGAGGGTGGGGACACTTACAAGGTTTGACTTCCCCAAATACTAAGACTAATCGAAGAATCTGTAAATGCTACGAAGAGCAGAGACTTGTTTCTCTGGGATCGCTCAACCCCTTCTAGAGAGGGACTTTCGTGGGGAGTCAAAAGTTTCTTACATGGTGGCCAGAGCTATTGAAACTGCTCGGCACGATGCCCTGTATGTTTAACAGACCATAGAACTACAGTAAAATCCCTGTGGTATCACAACTGATCATATTTTAATCATCTCGGAGCACAGTGAACACTTAAAAAAAACACTGAGGCCTACTCTTTAAAAACAAAAGCCAGAGTAGTTTTTTCTTCTCGTCAGATTAATTTACACAGTTGGCGTAATTCCCAATGACCAGGATCATTGGGGGGGGGGAGAAATGCAGTTACCATATACAGACTCCTAACTAGAATTTGGATAATAAGCCCAAAAACAGTTTATCGAGGCTTCATTTTTTTTTTTTTTTAACTTTCTTTGTGGCATCATGTCCACAGGAATCTTCAAAAAGCAAAGGCTGGGGAGGCGAAAAAAAATTTACTGCAATGTTTGTGGTCTTTGTGACATGGAAATTTTAAATTGTTAAAACCATCAGTGTTAATTTGGTGCCCCAATTTCTGTTAGCAGAAACCTATGAAAAACTTATAGGTTGACTACACATTTTTCTAAGTATGATTCTGAAATTTCAGTTTAAAAAAATAGATTATAAAATATTTCAGGGTGCCTTGTTGGACTTGATTTTAGTTCATTTTGAAACATTAATAAGATCCTGTTTGTTCTTTAAATGGTTCTTTATCGGTACCAGCAACCATTTAGCCATTGTGATAAATAAGTGCTTGAATGTCATAGTTAATAGTACTACGTTCTCTATATAAGATTATTTCATTTAACATTATTATGTTGCTTCTAGAAATCTATAGTAACAAAGTAGACTTTTTAAGCTGTGTGAATAGTATAGTTATGCTATTTTAGGAATATAAAACATTCTGATTACATGGAAGTTAGAGAATATATTCATTTTATTGTTTATTGTGTAAAATGTTTTTAAAAATCTAAAAAATGACAGGTTCATTAAAGGCAGTCATTCATTGTTATTTAGGTATTATTCAATTTTTAGGAATGGTGTGTAAAATTATTTTTTAAAACATTTGCTATGTGAAAAGCCCTATTTTCACCAGGTGTGTGAAAATAGAACACGTGGTTGAATAGAAAAGGATATACGTCTTCAAAGAATGTGCAATTCTTGAATTTCATATTTGGAATTATACATATTCATAACCATCTGGGGTGTTAATTATAAATGATATGTGATTATATACTTCATATTAATATATATTATGCCTATAATTATATAGAGGTGCTAATGACTTTTGGCCTTACACAAAGTCTTGGAAGCTCCAACTACTAACAAAAATTCTTGTGTAAATTATTTTAATATTAATGCAAATATATAAGGTACCATTGTTTTAACATCTTTTTAAAAGTTTCTGGAAATATATTCATATGATTTTTATTTTTATGTGATTGGGAATATGTATAATAAAATTCCACATTATTAATTGCTTATCCACATATACATAATGAATTACATCAATTGATTGTTGCTTCTACTGTGGCATGTTTGTAAAATAGTCATGTTTGTATTATGAAATTAAATATTCACTGCATTTATTTGTATTCAGGAAGTCTCAGGGTGTTTTGTTTTGTTTCTCTCCCTTTAACAACATAATCCTTTCTGATGTAGGTACGTGGTAGATAGCATAAACCATTATTCCCAAATGTATACACGACCCCAGTTTACATGTGTTCTAAATGAACAATAACTCTTTCAGAAGCCAAGATCCAATATCAATTTATTTCTTTGGGGGTTTGATTTAAAAAATAATAATGATGATTGTCTTCCTAACGTCGAAACAACATGGGTTCTTGCTGTGTACATTCATAATGTTTTAGAGGTCTGTATTTACATGTTATTTCACTGTTATATTTAAGAATAACTCCCCCCCCAAAAAAAAAGACAAGAAAAAATAAATAACCATTTTCCCAATATGTAAACTATTTTGGTAGTCAGGTGACTCGAATTACCTCTAAAATACTTTCTTAATCCAGAGCTGATTTGGCTGAGTGCTTTTAAGCTTTGAAAGCCTTTATTCCTTTTTAAGCAACATGAAAAATTTCACTTGCCCCTTTCCCTACTAAAACACCCTAGGCCAGAAAATCTCTCCATCTGTTGAAGAAACCAACCAGATTAAGTTTTTGTGGTCCCTTTTTTCTTCAGTTTAAATTACGTAAACAATGGATATTATTTCAGTTTCTAAATATAAAATTACACTATTTAATTTTTTTTTAAAACTACAGTTCTCTAAATTCTGATTCTCATATACCTAATCACTGAGTTTGTGAGCATGTATTGCTTGACAGGATTACTGCACTTTCTTAAACAGCTCACTGGCAAGTAAAACAAATTTTCAGTGTGTATCAAGAACTTTTAAAATATCCATGACACTCTGATTTCATTTTTCCATATGTAGGCTTTATCCTAGAGAAAGATTTTGACAAAGTTTAATACACAAAGATAAATAGTAGCAAGAAATAGAAAATTGCCTAGAAATCTAGCAATAAGGTGGTATTAAAATATACTCTGGAATATTAGACAGTCATTAATCATCATCATGTTTTTTAAGAATATTTATTAGAATGTAAAATGCTGCATCATAAATTAGATTATTTAAACATATATTCAAAATATAGCAAATCTTTTACTTTTTAAACGTGCATGCTTGCACACTCTACTTAAATATTTATAATTTATTATAAATATTTACCAAAATATCTTAGGATAGTGGCAGAAGTGTCAGCAGTAAAAACACTTTCAAAGCCTTTGCTTCAGAAATAATGGTACTGATGGAATGAACTAAGAACATGCTTCCACTTAGTTGGATGGGGAGGGAGAACCAGCCAGGAAAATGAGTTATGCAGGCATCATATCTGTGAAGGTGGCTCCTGAAGATTTGGGGAAAACGTGAGGGGATTGGGATTGCAGACTCTAACTCAAACTGTGCCTGTTCATCACATATTTCCTTTTATAAATAAACAATGGTATCTGTAGCTATATTGTTGCCAAAGAGCCTGGGTATTAGGCCTTTGCTCACAGCGCTTGTCTCCTCAGGCTCCTATTTCTCCCCTCTGCCCTTTTTCCTTTCTGGACTACTTGCAGACCCAGCCTGGCAGCCTGGCGGAAGAAGCAGGTGGATGGGGGTTTGGGTGCCAGAGGAGTTCCCAGAGCCCCCAGAGAGCGCCTTTGTGAGGCAAGACTCTAGGCTGCTCGGACTTTGTTTCCTCCATCTCCCAGCTCTAACCAACTCCCTCCCCATCGTGGTGTCCCCTCCCCCGTGGAGCCGCTGCCAAATCCCTGAAGACTGCAGTCCAGGAATGTAATGGGGTGGGGGAAGAAGTTAGACCTTGTAGCCCATGATCAGAGATGGGGCCCACTTACCGCCCCGTCTACTTTTACACTCCTTTGGATCTCGTCTCCCCACCCCATGAATAACGGTAACTGCAGACTGGGCGCTAAATGTAGAACTGGATTGAGGCAGGGATGGGCGGAGGCAAGGGTGGAGCAGTCAGAGTTTGATTGGGTCGTGTGGATTCGAGATGGGCGCAGCAGTGGGACCAGCGGCATCTAGGCGGTATCGAGATCACCTCTTCGCTTGGAACCACCTAACCTTTTTTGGAGGGGGGTAGAGGTGGATCAGGTTCTCCAGGGGAAGTGTACTTTCTATAATCCTAACCCATGAATCCATTCCGTTCTCTCCCTCGTCTGGCGGAGACCTAGAAATGCTGTCTTTGCTTCCCGGTCTGCGGAAGCGGGAGAGTACCGAAGTGGCGGGTACCATTTTTCCAGTAATGATGGCTCCTAACTCTTTTCTTTTTATATTGCAGTTTTCCCCATGTTTGGAAACTATCCCATTCAGTTAAAATACTGAAATAAAACCATTGATTAGAAGGAAAAACACTTCAGTAGCTATTAAAGCAAGATCCACTTCTACAACAGCGTATGCCAGTTGATGGAAGAAACATTGGGAATAAGTGAAGGCTTTGTTCAGTGGGTGGAGGAAAGTCATTTTAAAGGCCCTGATCTCTCGCAGAAAATGCCCACCAGTTTGAGACCCAAACAGATTCACCGTATCCTAGCGCGTGCTATTTCAGTCCGTGGAGCCCGCTTGTATTTACCAAATGGTTGAATTTACTAAATGTCAGTAGCAATGCTTTTTTTTTTAAGGGGTGGGGGGTAATTTTTTAAAAAACAGTTTCAGCACATCCCAGTTATGTATTTATTTCATGATCCCTGAAATGATTGTTGTGTTTTAGCAAAATTACATAACCATGGGTATGCTCAAATCCAACTAACGTTTTTCATTGTAATCAGTGATTTTATATGAATGTTTTAACTAAAGGGGGGTAGTTTTCAAGTGTGAGGAAAGTTGTAATATACAGAGAAAACAGTTAATGAACCATCCATCATTACTGGAAAAATGGTACCTGCCACTCTTGGTACCCTTGAAATGGACTGGACACCACAAGATAACAATACATATCCTTAGAAAAGTAATAAAATTCAAACCATCAGCTGCAAGATTCAAATGCTCAAAGCACCAGAGGTAATTTTTAAAAGAGTAAATTTTAAAAAAAAATTATAAGTAACATATTGGCTTTGTTCATGATTATGTAAGTTTTATCCCAAAAGCCTTTTTTAAGTTCTTCTGATAGTTTTCAGTTTCCCCCTTCACCTCCAAAGCAAAATCTCAGAATTTGTTTAAATGGTTTGAAGCCTGGAGTTTTTGTTTGTTTGTTTGTTTGTTTGTTTAAGGAAGAAAAATAATTTAGAGGTTCAGAATTATACGAACAAAGATAAGTAATCGTTTAAGCAAATTGAAACTAATAAAATTGTGCAATCAGGGTAAAGTAAATAGAAGTGTCTTTGCCTGCTTATTTTAAACATGAGGGTAATGATAAGTCGAAAAGGTAAGACAGGGGTTATCAGCAGCATCGTTCCTTGGGCTGCTGTTCTGAGCACACATTTCTGGCCTCTTTTGAAGAAAGTCTGATTTGGTGTGCATCTATCTGCATTTAAGTACTTCAGAGGGATTCTCTTGCAGGTGGCTCATTGGGACACAGTTTGAGAAACATGGCAAAACAAGTTTTTTAAACTTGTTTTAAAATTGGGGTCCAGGATTTTAGGTAAGATTTAAAACTTTAGAGTCAGTCACACTTTGGGTGTCAAGAAGGACAATGGGAGTCTGAACAGTAAGTGGAAGAGCTTTTCAATAAATAGAGGAGATCCTTTATTACTATGAGATCCTTCATTTGAATTGGTAAGATTGGTCTCTTAGATTTCAGATATTTTTAAAGATCAGAATATAGTTGGGAGGCAGGGAGGACATGGCAGAATATACCTGTGTTATGTTTTTTATTGTAGTTTGAGTAAAAGTTTACAGAGCAGATTAGTTTTCCATTCAACAATTTATACACATTTGTTTTGTGACATTGATTGCAATCCCTTCAATGTAACAGCACTCTTCTCACTTCTTCCCTGGCTTCTCTGTTTCCATTTGTTTTTGTTTCTTGTACCTTTCTGCCTTCTGGGCTTCATTTTGGGGCAAAGACTGCCCTTTTGATTTCGTATGGTTGATTGTACTGAAAATGCAGTCCTCCGTGGTGTTACCCCCAAGGATCAACTTTCAGCCCAATATAATAGACTGGTCTATAAAGTGGATATACTTGTGTTTTAAATCTTTCAGCACTGGACATAAAATTTCCACTTAGGATATGGATATCTTATCTTTTTATGATGCTATATATACTGACTCCTTATTTACACAGATAAATCTCTCTCTCTCTCTCTCTCTCCCTCCCACTTTCTCTATATATATACACATACAACTATATACACACACACACACACACACATGCATATACATGTATGTCTGTGTATGGTATAACTATATACCATATATATATGGTATATAGTTGTTGTTATATGCCCTCGAATCAGTTCTGACCCTAAAGGACAGTGTAGAACTGCCCATAGGGTTTCCTGGCTGTGATCTTTACTGTTGCATGAGTCGAAATTGACTGGCTGACAGTGGGTAATCTTTACAGGAGCAGATCAACAGGTATATATATATATATATATACACACTAGTAATATGGTTTCTTTCATTTTATTATATAAATCAGATTGGTAAACATGGCAACCTAAAATTGTATAGTAGTGAAAACAAAGCATAGATATATGTTACAATTTTAAATTGTATTTATTTCTAATCAAATCAAGATTACAGTATAATGTGATAGTAACATACTATAGCAGTTATGGATAAAATAATAAGTCTTTGTGTCTATGTAAAAGCACTTTGACAAGGGAGAAAATATATATGAATAGTAACAGCTAAATGATAATTTTCAATCATAAAAATATGTCTTCCATGTTATAATCATAATTTTTTCCTTTTAAACTATAGTTTGTCTTATATTATGTTAATTACTTTGCTGATGAATTAGAAAAAAAAAACCTTATGTTTTGCTTTCCTTTTTCAAGTGCCACCATTTTCTTGCTCTGTAAAGCTCTCAGGCTGCCAGATCATCTGACTCAGCAATTGTACAACCTCTCTCCAGATTTTAAAGAAACAGCAGCCATTCAAAGAACAACAGTTAGTCCCCCAAAGTGAAAATTGTCCCCACTGTGTAGAATAAGTAGTATCTTTTAACTTAAAATAACTCTTAAGTGACTAGACAACATGCAACACTTCAAAATTTATTCCCTGCAATTTACATGCTGAATAGTTCAAGATGGGTGTATTTTATGTAACATGATTTTTAAAATAAGATTATAGAAACATTCCTAGAAAAAAAAAATGCTTTTTTTCCCTCTAAAACAATTATAAAGAACTTAACAGTAATAGAGATTTTCAGTTTATGTTATCTCATTTAATTCTTACACTATCCTTATGTTTTAGGTATTTTCTCATTTCATGGATTTGGAAACTTAGGCTCAGGTAGGTTGTATGGACTACATAATCATTGACAAGTAATTGGTATGCAATTGAACTAGGTGTGCTTCTTAACCCTTTACCACATAATAACGGCCTCTTGGTTTCAGTTCCATCTCTGTTAGTTAAATATTGTTTTGTAAGTGATTTTAACACCCTTGAGCCTTTGTTTTCCTCCATGTTAGCCATATATATCCCAGTAAATATTTTTTGACTAAGTTAATTAAAAAGTTCTGAAAAATAATGCAACATAATAACTGAAGTCCTTGTGGGGTCTGAAAGTCACTGACTGTATAATAAACCAAGGAACTTAACTTCTTTCAGGAATTTGTTTCTAACCCAGAATAAAGCAAATTGAAAACTCTCCTTTAAATATAAATTACTTATTTACATTTTGATTTAAAAGCAAGAAATGGGAAACCTCTGCATAAACATAGGAACCGCTTAATGTATGATAATGAAAAATCACTTTCTTGGAATTCACATGACCTGTAAGTAGATTGTTTGCTTTACTCACCAGCTGTGTGGTATTAGGACTAAATACTTAAACCTTCAGTGCTTCCATTTTCTCCTCTGCAAACCTGAGAAAGAACCTCACAGTATTCACATAATAGCTAGATAAATTGCTGCCTGTAAAGATACATTGTAAACTTTCAAGTAGCTACATTTCTTAGTTTTCTTAAATGCTTAGCTAAACTATGCCCTTAAGAGAGCACATTGGTTTGTTGTGACAGTAATTGCCTAGTTTATTAGAAGTCAATTATTTAGAGTAATGGATGTTCTTCAACTCAATATTAAAGAATATACATATCAATAAAAATATTTATTTAAATCTTTGGTCCATTCCAAGATGTCATCCAAACTCAGCATAATTTTAGCTACTTTTTTTACCTACACTTGTAGAGCAGCCCTATATGATGGCCTCTGGAGTGACTCTAAGCTCTTCTAGTTTCTAGTGTTTATAGTCATTAAATAGGGTAGGGTTTTTTTTTTATTTACTTTAACTTTTTATTGTGATTTGGGTGAAATTTTACAAAGCACATTCATTTTACATTCAGTATTAAGTAAATATTAAAGAATATTTATGAATTTCTGTTTTCTAAGGTAGGAAATTAAGCTAGTTTAGAAAATTGGGGGTGGCTGAGAGAATTATTGGACTGCCTTTAATTTATCAGAAAATTCAATAACCCAGAATAATAATATCTAGAGGAAGGAATCAAAGCAAATGGATTCTTAATTCCTTCAGGATGTTTGTCAGTTTGAATATCAGGATTAATAATTTTGGCATAGAACAATTCTAAAAATTCCTTAGCAAAGAAAATGCTATGTGTGTGTGTGTGTGTTTGGAGAGTGGAAACAAAGGGTGAGAGACATAAAAATAATTATCTTCAGAGCCATCAAAATGTCTTTATTAGGGGTGACCTTCAATTATCTTATGCATATTTCAAGATGCTAGAAGTAGGATAGCAAAGAGATACAATACATGAAATATTGTACTATCTTAATGCTAAATTAAGTGTATAAGTCAATGCAGAGTAAACAAAATATATTGTCATCATTGTTTGCAAAAAAAAAAATGAAGTCTGAAAGTTATGATCTTAATCATAAGAAAGAAGGTAAAAATCCATCCTCAACCCAGAGACTCAAAGGAAAACATGAGTGGAAATGTCAAATCTGTAAGTGAAAGGTGCTAAAACATAAATGGGAAGCATTTTCTTGATTTAATCATGGTTGATGCATTTCATTATGGAGTTGATTCCTTCCAGGGCAGTTTAATCACATATCAGATGACCAATATGACTTGAGGACAATTGCTCTGACACAAATTTTGCTTATGAACTTTTATAGTATCAAACAAGAGCTTAGTTAGCTTCAGAACTCTCAGGAGGGGAGTGAGTCACTAAGCCTGCAGGCTTGGGACCGTGGTCATAGGGGACATCAAGCTTAAAACATTGCTCTACATCCTAAATTGGTGAGTAGCAATTGGGTTCTTAAACACTTGCGAGTGGCCATCTGAGATGCAACCGTTGGTCTCTCCTCATTGGGAGCAAAGAAGAGTGAAGAAAACCAAAGATGTGTGGAAACAGTTATTCTAAGGAACCAGTGGACCACAGGAACTTCAGCCTACATGATCCTGAGACCAGAAGAACTAGATGGTGCCCTGCTACCAAAATGCCAACCACTCAGAAAGGATCAAAATTTGAGATCTTGGTTAGAATGGGAGAAAATATGTGAAACAAAATTCAAAAACAAAAAAGACCAGAATTACTGGTTGGATAGAGACTAGTGAAAACCCAAGACTATGGCTCCAAGTCAGCCTTCAGGCCTGGAATTGGACTCACTCCCATGGCTCACCTTTCAGTCAAACATTAGACAGGTATAAGAGCTAAACAACTATACCAGGGAGAAGCACTCCTTAGAACAGTCAACCATGGGAGATCAGAAGGGCAGCATTTGCACAAGGAGGAAGCTAGGCAGGCAGGAATGCATAGGTAAGGACATCAGGAAGAGGTAACCACAGGGAGGAGAGCTGCTACATTATGGGGATTGTAACCAGTGTTGTGAAACAAAATATATATGAACTGTTGAATGTAAAACAAATCTGCTTTGTAAAATTGCACCCAAATCACAATTAAAAGTTTTTAAAAAAGAAAAAACTTTCAGGAGGCCAGGATAGGCCAAAGAAAAAGAAGCATAACAGTAGACTATAGAACCCCAAAGAGGCAGGCTACTTTTAAAGAAGGACTGGGACCAACCAATAATCCATTTGAAGAGAAGGTTTATCTCTGAATATAGATGATACTCCATATTCTGGGTCATAATAAGAGCCCAGCCAGTCCACTATGATCACTCAATTCCCACTCCCAAGCGTGAAAACCATATTACTTCTCTCTGAGTTTCAACACTATATCTGCATTCTAATAGCACATATATATCTTGGCAACATATGCAGAAATGGGATATTATATGTGTTTGCATGAGGGAGACCATTGATGAAACAGATTGAAATAGATTATCTAATAGCCAACACATTGGACTCAAACATACCAACAGTTATGAAAATGGCACCAGACAAGGCAGTGTTTCATTCTGTTACACATAAGGTCACCATGAGTCAGAGCTGACTTGAAGGTAACTAACAACAACAACATTTGTGTTCATAAGTTAGTAATTAAGAGGGTCATGTGTGTTTCAAAGGAGAAAATCTATCCAAAACAAAGTTAGCCATGTTATAACAAAAGAACTCCCATAAAAGCCCTCCTACCAAGCAGGTAGCATAGTGGCTAAGGCACTTGACTGCTAACCAGAAGGCTGGCGGTTCAAACCCACCAGCCACTCCTCAGAAGGAAGGTTGGGCATTCCTACTTCCGTAGTGATTCTGCCTCAGAAACCCAAGGAAGGGTTGCTATGAGTCGGGGCCGACTCGATGGCAAACAACAACAACCAAGCAGGTAGGACGTTGGGAACAGAGGTTTAGAGGATGTAAACCTCACTATTCCATGGTTTTGCTGTAGTTTCCCCATTGTACTTTCCACTTGAAATGCAATCCAAAAAGCAGAAATAGTGATGATGGGTGGTAAAGAATGCAGAGGAAACGTTGTTGAACACAGTAACACACTCCAGTGTGGCTTCCCAAGATTCAAGGGTTTTTTGTTTTGTTTTGTTTTATTGTGGGCATTCTTTTGTTATAACATGGCCATCTTTGTTACAAAGAACTCTGTTTTCAGGGAGTTAAAATTCAAAGAAGTCACACCTTTCGGAAGGATGTTTGCTTTTTCAAGCTACAGATACCCGCCAAATGTACAGAAGTTAAGGGGAGAAATAAAAAGAAATTGACTTAGATAGCTTAAGTGAAAAACATGATAGTAAATGTCCTACCTGTTCTCAAAGAAGAGTACCATGTTTTGTGCAAATAACACATGCATTGCACATTTTTTGCAAACCACACAACCCTCTCATGGATCACTGTCCTGTGTGTGCTATGTGCATTGTGTGTGTGTGTTGTTTGCAAAGCTATGGTAAGTTCTATTTATTGAGAGCCTACTGTGTGCCCAATAGTTTTACATATCTGTCATGCTTTATGACTCACAATAGCCTTATGAGGTGAGTTTTATTTACCTCACTCTGAGAGGTGAGGAAATGAAGGCTCATAGAACTTACGTAATGATTCATACCCACACAGCTGGTAAATGAGAAGTCACACCGATCTTAGTCTGAAGATTAGGAGTTTTTCAGTATCATGCACTGAATTGTATTTCCTCCTAGATTATTCTTAAGGATTTGGTGGGCATCCTCACCTACATCTTTCTAAGAGTAAGTAGCTGTGGGCATAGACTACAGAAGGAAGAACCAAACTCAGCTGAGCTGTACAGCAAACATGTACACCCTCTCCTAATTATCAACTATCTTGTTAGTGGACATTTCACATTTACAACAATAAGAAGAAATCTATCTGACTATTTTGCATATTAACCATGTACATCTGGCAGAAATGAATGCCAAGGTGCAAAGCAAGGGTAATGCTAGCTGTTAAGCTTATATGTCAACTTGGCTGGGCCATAATTCTCAGTGGTTTGGCAGTTAAATAATGATTTAATCATCCTTCATTTTGTGATCTGATGTGATCATCCTCTATTTTTGCATAATGCTGATTTTCAAATGACAAGCTGCTCTTTGAAACCTAACCTTGCCCGTAGTGAGAACAGGATGTATTGATTGGGAATGTGTTCACTTGGCAATGTACCACCCTTGAATTTTTTATCTGTAAGTCAAGGGGATGGCTTTTCTTTTTTCCTCTTGTTCGTGACTCTCTTTCCTCTGCTGCTCCAGGCAAATAGTGATCCATATGGGTTTTTTTTTGTGTGTGTGTGATTTGGGTGAAAATTTAGAGAGCAAATTCACGTTCCATACAGCAGTTCACATACACTTTGTCTCATGACATTGACTACAATTTATCACAATGCAACAGCTCTCCTCCCACTTCCTCCCGATAGTTACCTCTTCCCTGTGTCCATCCCTCCATGCGCTCCTGCCCCCTGAGCTGTCTCCTGGTGCATAAACAGCTCTACTTTCTCCCATTTTTCTCTCCAAGGAGTGTATCTACCTCAGGTAAATGTTCAGCTCCTATGCCTGTCTTTTGTTTGGCTGGAAGCCACAGGTATGGGTTCAATCCCAGACTTGAAGGGCATCTAGGGGCCATAGTCTCAGTGGTTCCACCAGGCTCTATTAGACCAGCAAACCTGGTCCCCCCCTTTTTTTTCTCCAAATGCTTTTAAGTTTTGTTCCACATTGTTCTCCCTCTCTATCCAGGATCTCCTACATAGATCCCCTCCAAGTGGTTGACAGTGATAGCCAGGCACCATCTAGTTCTTCTGGTCTCATATTTGTATAGGCTGCAGATCGCATGATGTACCAGTCGCTAGGACTAATTGTTTCCATGAATTTTTGGTTTTCTTCATTCTTCTTTGCTCTGGATGAGGAGAGACCCATCATTGCATCTAGATGGCTGCTTGCAAGCTTTTAAGATCCCAGTCTCTACTCACCAAAGTAGAAGGTGGGACAATGTTTTGTTTAGTATGTTATGCCAATTGAGCTTGATGTCCCCTGAAACTATGGTCCTGAGCCCACAGGTTCAACTACTCAGTCCCTCTGGGTAGCAGGCTGTGACCAAGAAGTGACTACAGCCTTGCCCCTTGTCAGCTCTCCTATACACCTGGGAATTCAGATCATACAAATACACTTCTAGGACCATTATCTGCCAACCCTATACATGGTCTTGGGTACACTCCTCAGTTCATAGCCATACATATGGGTGGACATAGTTCAGCCTGTCCACCCATATACCCACATTTGCCTCACTGACAATGCAGTACTGTATGTGCAAAAGGGTTCATCTTTGTTGTCTGTACCTCCATGTGCCTCTCTATGTCTTTCTCTTCCTTAATGCCACCATGTTGATCCCTCACATTTGGTACATTGCCCTTCTCTTCACACAAATCAATACTTATCTCTACCTGTCTAACATTGTTCCCTCCCCTCCCCTTCCACCCCTGGAAAGGGATGGCTTCTTGAAAGGCAATTTTGCAGTATGTGTCCAATGCCTTAGGGAGCTCTGGTGGTGCAGTGCCTAAGTCATTTGCTAACCAGAAGGCTGGTGGTTCAAACCCATCAGGCACTCCTCTGAAAGAAGACAGGGCAGCCTACTTCTGTAAAGATTTACTGCCATGGAAACCCAATGGGGGTCGCTATGAGTTGGAATTGACTCCATGATGGTGGATTTGGTTTTGTTTTGGTCCATAACTTTATACTCTGAAAAGCTACAATATTGTTTATAGTAGCAATTAGACACACTTTAAATATCTGACAACAGAGCCATCATTAAGTAAATTATAATACATTTTTTCAGTAGAATATTATGTAGCAGTTAAAAGTAATGTTTACAAGGAGCTTTTTTTTTTTTTTAAGAGAATTGTGGAAAATGCTCTAATGATAAGTGAGAAAGTTCATTTCAGAATTTTATAATATCAACCACATAAAGACTAAGCAAAGAAAATTATAGGAAGAAAATATTTCCAAATATTTTAACATAATTAATGCTTCCATGTAGTGTAATTTTCATTTTATGTAGGCAGTTTATTTAACTGTTTTTACATAAATGAGTGAGAATCAGGGAAAAAATTCAGAACTAGATTAAGTGACTTTGAGGGGATTTACATATCCAAATTTCTATCATGTGTGTCACCCAAGAATAATCATGCAGAAAAACAGTGGTTCCTGAAAGTGGAGATCTTCTCACCTTGGTTCGGGTTTTGCAACCTGCTTAAAGGTACAATCCTCAAAGAAATGAAAGCATTGCTAAGTTATCCACCATGTACCATACCAAGTAGACAACAAGGAAGCAGATAGAGTAGTGAGGAGACCAGAGACCTCCATAGAGGACTTGGAACCTCAAGTTTGAACTCCGTCTCCTTGTGCATAATTAAGCATCTGAACACACACACACACACACACACACACAGTGCTAATCCTTTAGTTTTCTTAGATGGCCAAATAGCTACAATGGATATAAATAATTCATCATAAGATATGCCTCAATATACAAAAGCAGACATCTACAAAAATGGTTAAGGTAGGAAGTGATTGCTTTTGTAGGCTGCAAAGATTGTTCATTTCACAAGAATCCATTCTAGAGACACTTTGGTAGTAAATTTCATATGTAGATTTAATAATCACATTTGTTTTATGCAAAGTTTAAGACACTTGCTAGGTCACATGCAATGTAAGTTATCCACAAAATGAGCTTGGGAAGGTGACATACATACTGCAGATTCTATACCTAGTTAGAACTTTGGAAACTAAGATTTTAAAATCGTCACTTAACTTTAATTATGCATTAAGTGCATAATGAGTTAAAGCTTTTGAATTTTGTACTTCTTACTGAGGTCCTGTCTGAGCAGGAAGAGATTTTGCAATAATTCTGAGTAAGAAGAGATAGCATAGAGCCCCTAGGAGTGCCTTACTCAGAATAGTCATGCAATAACTGTGCTATATTGAATTTAACAGAGGAAAATAAAAGGGAGAAACTTCTTCCATATTAAAATTCTGGAGACTTACTTTTGTGGACAAATTGCCCTTAGCAAGCCTATTTGGAGGTTTGCTCTACTTTCTCAGATTTCGGCCTTTTGTGTAAAGGCTTCTAACTTTCTCTTTGTGGGGGAAAAAAATTCAAGGAAAACTTCTCATTGTTTGCCATTCTTCACCCAAAAAAGAGCTCCTTTTCCACTTAACATACCTTTATCACCCAGATTGAGTACCAAGCCCTCAGTATTCTTACCCTGGGGCATTTTGAGGAGCACTTGTCTTGTTGGAGCTGGGCAACAATCCCTAAAGGTACAGTAGTTATTATACCCATTTTGTAAATGAGGAACTTGAAGCTAGAGGAGTGTATCACTTGCTTGAGATGAAAGACTAGGTGACAGAGCTGAGCCTGGGGCTCTCCTTTCCTCATATTATTCTCTCTAAATAAAGTGAGGCGCATGAATTATTCTTTCATTGTCTTGGTCTTAGAATAGTTTTCTCTTGTGCCCAGCATCCTCTCCTAGAGACAATCTTTTTAGGTTTTACAGTGTCATGCCTCTGGTTCCCCATTACAGGATGAAGACCTTGCTCTTATTTTCTTAAGGAAAATTCTAATTATAGGATCATCTCCAGATCCTGAAATACAACATCTTTTTCTGGCAACACAGGTCTGGGATGTTGGTTTTCAGAATGTTTCACCCCAGTCTTCCTTCTCTTATATTGTTAATATAGACTCACTCCCCTCAAAAGCCCCATTTCAATCAAAGACCACCTTCCTCCTCCAGAGAAGCAAACATATTGATGGTTGCTGATAATATATGCCCTTGTTTGTGGACCCTCCTCTCTTTGTATCTACATTAAATCAAGTGCCTTACATATAGTAGGTACTCAGTTACTCTTTATCCAATAAAGTTATGAATGATAAATCTCAAGAAAAAAACTTTTGTTTACTAACTTTTATTATGTTTACTTAATTAATTGAAATGGTTAATGCATGCACATAGTACAAAAATTTCCATTGCTTGACAAAACAGGCTATATATATATATATATATATATATATATATATATTTCAAGAGATAATGTATGTATATATTACTTTTAATCTCAAACTATATTGTGAATTGTTTTTAATAATAATAGTAATTGAATATTGGTAAAGAGACATATGCTTTTAAAACAGCTTTTGTATGTATTATCTCACTTGATATAACAATTTCCTTTATACAATGAGGTATAAAGGATAGAGCCCATTTTGAAGATAAGGACATAGAAGCTAAAATATAGTCTCAAAGGATTTCAGAGTAAAAAAAATGAAAACAAAAATCACTTGGTTAAATATATCAATCCAGAGTTATTTCTCCACCACCTTTTATTTTCCTAATAAAGTTATCCTGTTTATCATAGAATCACCTAGCCAATCCTCCATTGCCTCTTCAGAACCAAAACCTAATTTTAAAACATATCTCCTCAGATACCTTCCTGTTTCTTCTGCTGTGTTAAATTAATGTCCATATCTAATATCACTGTTCCTTGATGATAGCGTTCTGGAGCAGTACCATTGCAAGGCTTGCTTTGGTTGAAATGAAGTAGTCAGGTGCTCCTAGAGTGTCACCATCTCCATCCTCAGCTGTGTCCTTCAGCCAATGAAAAGACCTCTGTCTTGAGTCCCACTCAGGCCCACTCCAAATTTCTCTTAACATATCCCAAACTTTCACCGTACAAACTTCCTAACCCACCTCCTTATCCTCATTCTTTGCAAACAAACCAGCTTCTTTATTAATGGAAAGAAGTACCTCGATTCCTTCCTGCCCTGATGCTTTTTTCCTTTTCAAGTCTATCTGTATCTCCTGTGTCGGGTTTTTTTTTTTTTTTTTTTTTTTTTTGCCTCCCTGTGTATTGGATTCCATTTTTTATACCTTTAGGGACCTCAGGTCCTATTTCTCTTTTTTCTAACTGTTCTTTCTCTTCACCTGGCACATTCCTTCAGTGTATGTGGGTGCTTAGGTCTCTTCTGCCTTCCATCTGCTTCCCTTCACTGTACATCACCTTGAGCTACCATGACAAGCTGTGAAAGAATAATCTACATATGTGCCCTCACTTCCTTGCCATCACATTTACTCCTGGTTTTCCTTCTGACTCTGAGCAGCCCTTTTCAGGTTCATTTGCAGAAGCTTTTTCCAGCTTCTTGCCATATGTTCCAGTGAATTACATTCAGTTTTCCTAAACCTTCATGCCTTTGCAGTGTTCCTGTCTCTGCCTGGAATGTCTTTCTCCATAATTCCTTCCCATCTTTCATCTCCTATACTTTTCTTCAAGTTGGGATCAGCTGTCATACTGTCTAGGAAGCCTTTCACATAAGCCAACAGGATGATTTTGGCCCCTTTTCATTTTCTGGTGTCAACCTCTGCTTCCTTTTGCTCTTCTAAGTGCTTTATATGTTATGTTCCCTTTAAATTTCCAGAACAACCGTTTGCAAAAAGTACTATCACTATCCCCATTTTGCAGATGGGGATACTGAGAACCAAAGACAAGTAATTTGCTCAAAGTTAGAGAACTTTTAAGTGGAGATTCAAGTTTGAATCTAGGCCATTTGACTCTAGGGCCGAATCTAACCCCCCATGCTCTACTCCTAGCCTTGGAGCTTGTTGGATAAATAAATAAGTGGTAGTGTGTATTCTTTTTTTCCTTAAAAGACTAGTTAGAATTGAGACAGGTTTAAACTTCATAGTATAGATTTTCAAGACTGCCAAGATAGCAGAAACCAAGACCATGTCATTCTCAGAGAAGAGGAGAGGTAAGTGTGCAGATAACAATAACAACAAACTTCAGAACTTAGAAAGTTTTTTGATGTCCATCATCTTATTTCATACACCACGAAATACATTATGATCCCATTTTACAGATAAGAAAGCTAAGGCTGTTAGAGCCAGCACCAACATCCCTGGCATCATGGTTCATTTCTTCTGTAGTTTTCCCTCTCAGATCTGAACTGATATGGCTGAATAAATTGGCAAAATGAAAGGTTCTTTAGGGAAAAGAAAAAAAAAGGGGAAATATTTTCACGTTATTATTAAGTACTTACATAGATTTATTATAGATACAGGATCAATTTCCAGAACAAAAGGACCTCACCCAAGGATACCCTAATCTTTCAGGAGCTCTGCTCCAAGTGCCTGACCTAGTGAACACATGTCTAAAACCTGTTCTTGGTATTTCCAAAGCAGTCAACCTCTATATCTGTTTCTAATGCATCCAAGAAATGTTTTGTATGGTTCCATTCCGTGCTTCCTTCTCCAATATATTGCCTATTCACAAGATCTAAAGGGAGTCAGAATCAACTGGAAGGCAACAGGTTTTATCGTAAAATGTCTTAGCTAAATTAAAAGAATGTTAGATTTTGTATCTACATTTTGAATTGTTCAAATCATTGCTGCCCAGATATTTGAGAGATGCCTGGAGGAATATATAGAAGGCACAGTAGTGATAAACTGTAGTTTATATATATATATATATATATATATATATGAGATTTAACATCCAATAAATACTTAAATTTAAAAACTGTATGTTTTGTTTGACCTAATAAATTGAAGGTAAAGCAGTGTATTTTGGGACTTTAAGAGAAGTCAGACAGGGTTTGACTTTTAAGCAGAGCTGGGTAGGCCAACTAAGTATGTGCTGAAGTTACCAATGAAACCTAGCCAAGTGCACTGCCCTGGAGTGGATTCCAATTCATAGTGACTCCTATTGCGTTTCCGAGGCCATTAATTCTTTACTGAAGTAGCCCCATCATCCTTCCACGGAGTGGCTGGTGGGTTTGAACCACCAACCTTCTGGTTAGCAGTCAAATGCTTTAGGCACTGCTCCACCAGAGGTGTTAATACAATTTTTAAATGTAATACATACTTTTAAAAGCATGAAAGTAATAATCATAGGAAAAAAATAAAACTATTGTTTCCTTTCACTTATATTCTTTAGTTCTGTTTAACTTTTAATTAATGATGGGGGTGATGGAAGGTGCACCATCACCTTTTCTGTGATTAAGATCTTGTTGGCCTTCCTTTTCTTTTATATGCTATTGATAGGTCTATCCAAACATTTTCTTTTATGCCTCACAAGATTGTCAGCAAATCCTCCAAATGTACTATTTGATAGCTAACAGATACTGCGTGCTTGGCGTGTGTAGCACTATTCTAAATGCTGTATGTGCATCAGTAAATTTAATACTTAAAAAAAACCTGTGAAGTAGGGCCCACTCTTAACTTCCCTTTTTATAGCTAAGGAAAATGGCGTGGTATTTCCAGTGGGAAGGAGTTCCAGGAGTGGCCCCAGGAAGTGTAGGCGCCTGAGTGCATACTATGATGCGCTGCTCAACCCCGTCTCTAGAGAGCTAAGCACTTTCTCTAGTGGAGAAAGAATTGCTTATTAAAAACGGGGTCTGTCACCTCAATGACGCCCTCACCACTTTCCTATCTACTTATAGACCGACTTCTCTTCCACCCCTGTGAAATAGATCTCAGCTTCCGGTGCCAACCTTGATTGATATCCTGTTGATATTCTGTTTTATATCAGCCACCAGTACGGGGCGACCGTTAGACTCTTTAAAAGGAACCTTTGAAGTAAGCTTTCTAGAACAGTAGACTCGGAACGCTTAACCCAAGGACTAAATGGGGGAGAGGGAAGTGTGTGATCTGATGACCTGAAAGGAGGGTCGTCACCTCATAGTCACACCAGGACTACCGCTCCTCGGTGGGGCCCTTATTAAGAAGAGAGCATATGGCTTTGCCCGACTCATCTGAGTATAAAGAGGAAACAGTACTCTGCCTATGACATCAAGCTCCCGGGTTCGAACTTGACAGAAATCTCTGCGCAATTGTCTGTTACCAGGAGAGCGGCTTAGAGGGGAAGAAGGAAACTGGGGAGAAATTTGGTTTAGCTGTAGTAGAGGGAACTCGCTCAGAGACACGCTTGAGCTTCCGTTGTATCGGGGGAGGGGAGGCAGCACGGTGAGGGTGGGGCGGCAGGAGGACCAGGGGGCGAGTGAGGGCATGAGGAGGGTCCCAGGGCTCCCAGCTCCCGCCGCGTCCTGGTGCTCCGGGAGTGGACCGCTTCCGGCCGGGGCTCCCTCTCCGGGGGCCCAGGGCGGTGCAGCAGTTGGCCGCGTGGGGCCAACTCAGGGGGCCTCTTTGCAGCGCTTCAACCAGCGCTTCCCCCGAGGACACGTGAACGGTGCCCTTCGAGTGGAAAGACGCCGCGGCTCAACGGGAGGGGTGGAGAGGCCGATTCAGGGGGCAGCTGTGCGGAGCCTCGGGCGGTCAGTTCCGCCGCCCCCGAGGAGGAAAGCAAGGGGCGGGACGGTCACGAGAGGGAGGGCTGGGCCACTGGCGCTAGGCGGCAGCGGGAGGAAGGTGGACTCGAGGACGAGGCAGCGCAGCGACCGGGAGCAGCATGGAGCCCACTGCAGACAATCTGGCCACCACCGCCGCCCGGGGTAGGGCCGAGGAGGTGCGGGCGCTGCTCCAGGCCGGGGCGCAGCCAAACGCGCTGAATCGCTACGGGCGCAGCCCCATCCAGGTGGGTAGCAGGTTGGAGGCGGGAGGAGGGGATGGCAGGCTCCTTTGAGGAAGAGGTTTGCTGGAGAATCAGAGCCAGGTGGCCTTCAGATTCTTGGGGAAGGGGGAGGCTTCCTGTGGTGTTTTCCTGTGGAATTCAGGGTCCGAGAACTCCTCGGCAGGGCCCTGGGGCCGCAGGAAGCCCCGGGGGGAAACAGGGGGCACTCGAGGTGCAGATCCTCTGACGTGGTGTGAAGATCCGGAGAGGGGAGCTTCGGCGTGCTGGGGACCGAGGTTTAGTCTTTATCGGATATACAATCTACGAATGTTGAGATAAAACGCGAAATTTTAAAGAAATGGAAGGTGCTAGGACTAGGTAGTCGCAAACGCACAGATCCCTCCCTGAAGAGGGGTTACTGGAAGATTAGTTAATCTTCATTACCAGAGGGACTTGGGTGAAAATCTACTGCCGATATGTTGGAATAAATATCAGCTGAAATAATTCAGAAACAACTACATATAGTGTTTATTTTTAATTTACATGAGTAGGGAAATTGTAGACATGTGTTAAAGAATTTAGAACATAAAAACCTATATGGGGAAAAAAAAAAAAAACCTTCGGTGTGATCCCGCCTGAGACAATGTTTCCAATTTAGGCTGGGGGGGGGGGGCACTGTGATCTCTCCGGAGACAATGTTACCAATTTAGTTACCATCTTGAGAGTATTTCCAATTATTTTTGCTATTATAGCTATCTTGATATAGATTAGTTGGGATAGAGTTTTCAACTGAAAAGTTTCATTTCTCTCCTCCCCTTCGACTGTGTGGGTGGCTTGGCGGGAGGGGTAGCAGGGAGAGCTGTGTGTATTTTGCTTTCACTAACTTCCTAAATCTCAGATTAAAAACGAATTCTTCCTGGCAGTCAACTAGCCTAATTTTATTTCCAGTGGTGACAATGAGTTCTGGTTATGAAAAATAAAATTTTTGTAAAACAAATGTACACTGCAAAAACAAAAACTCCCTAACACAAAGTAATATAACTCGATCTCACACTTAACAAATGAATCTTCCTTTCTTGAATCTATACTACAAAAATATATGTTACACACTTTAAAGTACAGGTGTAAAAATAAAATTAAAATGCCTTAAAACTTGAGATTTGTGGGACCTGAAGTGGGGAGAGATCTTGAAGCTAGAGAGGCTGAGTGGTTGTAAAAGAAAAGTGCGAGAGTCTCTTAAAAATAATATCAGATTCATAATTTACCATCCTCAAAATTCTTCCAGCAACCTGGAGGTTCCGAGTTTGGCCTTGGAGTCCTGAAATATGTTACAAGAGACTTCATTTGTGTAGATACAAAAAAGGAAAAAGAAAGTTAACAATTACTCTTGACAAAGTTAGATAATTACTCTTGATAATTACTTCTATCCTTAGGAGGGTAAGAACATGGGGGCAAAATGACTTGGTTTAGAACCACAACCACATTTGTTTTTAATACAGGATACTTATAAAAATTCTTTTAAAACAGCTAGAGTCCAATTAGGGAGCTCTGGTGGCCTAGTGCCTACGGCATTTGACTGCTAACCAGAAGGCTGGTGGTTCAAACTCACCAGCCACTCCTCGGAAAGAAGACTGGGCAATCTCCTTCCCTAATGAGTAGTGATACGGCCTCCCTCCCTCGGAAACACAAGGTGAAATCTCTATGAGTCCTATATGACTCCACCACCGCAGTGCATTGCGCTTGTTGCGTTAGAATCCAATTAATTTCTTTATCAATGAATTTTAAACACCCTACAAATACTAGTTTTATTTATTTATTTTTGTTAATTTTGGATTGCTAGCTCTGGTGCAGTCCTAAGGCATTTGCCTGCTAACCAGAAAGTTGGCAGGTCAAACCCACCAGCTGCTCCGTGGAAGGAAGATGGGACAATCTACTTCCATAAAGATTTACTGCCTCGGAAACCCAATGGGGGTCGCTATGAGTCAGAATCAACCCGATGGCAATGAGTTTGGTGTGGATTTGGTTTTATGATTTAAATGCCGGGTTGCTTGAAAGATTAGATAGGACTGTTAGGGTACAGTTAATTGATGTTAATGGTGGAGGAACAACCCAAAAAGGAAGAAAGGAGGGTGAGAATGGTTGTACAACTGGAAGAGTGTAACCTGCGCCACTGAATGGTACATGTAGACACTGTTGAACTGGTGTATGTTTTGCTGTACATATTCTCAACAACAACAAAATAAATAATTGTAAAAAAATGGCAAGGACAAAAAAATTGTATACCATGGAAAATTAGAATTAACTCAAGAATTTAACATTGGCTTAACCTAGAAAATCTATTTAGGGTTTCATCACATTAATATATCAAAGGAAAAAATTATCTCAATAAACACATGACAAACATTTTATACAAATAAATACATTGCTATATGACAGAAATAGCTTTATAAATCAGTGAGGAAAAAGTGTGCTATTCAATGAACCAAAAAACAAATTGAACCCACGGCCATTGACTCATAGCTACCCTCATTGGGTTTCCTAGGCTGTAAATCTTTAGGGAATTGGGTCGCCCCATCTTCCTTCCATGGAGCGGCTGGTAGATTTGAAGAGCTGCCCTGCTGGTTGTAAGTCAAGTGCCTTATCCACTATACCAAAAAAAATAACCCTTCATATTGAAAAAAGGAAAATTGAATTTCCAGTTCACATCATATACAAAAGTAAATTCCAGGTGGATTAAAGACTTACTTATGTAAAGCAAGACTTTAAATTTTTGAAATACAGGAAAATGTTGTATAATCTCATAATAGGGAAGAATTTCCTTAAAAGTTAAAAAAAAACCTTAAAGTTAATGATTTATTAATTTGATTATATGGAAAAAACCTTTTATAGGATAAACAACACATAAAATTATGAATGTAAGGCATTACTGCATATATAGCTCATAAAAAATGGTATGGCAGAAGAAAGGGAAATTTATATAAATTAATACATAAAATCCAATTGATAAATGCATCAGTTATGAACAATTTACAGAAGAAATCTGAATACATAATAGGTCATCAGGATATAGCATTAAATCACACTCATCACACTGAAAAATAAAATATTGGTAGTTCCAAGTGATAATGTGGTATAATCAGAAAATTTAATGAACTATTGATGAGGTAGTAATTATTACAGTCTCTTTATTAGCTATCAGTCAATAACTAGTTAAGCTAAAAATATGCATATCCCATGAGGTAGCTATTTCAATTCTAGTTATATTCCTTAAAAGGAACTATTGCACAAGAGTACCAAGAGAATTTATCAGGGTGCTCATTGGAAGATCATTTATAGTTGCTAAAAATTTAGATATCAACTAAATGACTTTCTGTAAAGGAATGTATAAATAAGTTGTGATATAATAATATTATTGGAATCCTAATGCAGCGGGCAACATGAATGAGCTAGATTTACATGAATCAACATACAATAATCTGAAAACATAACATTTACTTAAGTGAAGAATGTTACAAAATATTCTTAAAATGTGATACCAATTGTGTATGTTTTAAATCCACAATGCTATAGTATCTATTGCTTGGAAACACAATATGGTAAAAGTATAAAAACATAGATGCACACACTACAACTTCAGGAGAGTAGTTGCTTCTGGGAACTGGGAACATTGATTGCTTTTATCTTTGATTTTTATTCCTTTTTTATCCAGTTTAAACCACTAAAGTAAAATAACATGTTGATATTTTAAAAAGTAAATAGTGCACATATGCGTAGTACAGTATTTACTATCTTTTCTGTATCTTTGCTATTTCAGATATAAAATACAGGGCATTACAATAAATGTCCAGTTAGTAGCTGGCTCCAAGGTGGCACTGAGGATTAAGCAGATAGCTCTGCCTACCTGTATGTCCTGGGAATCTTTCAGAATCAGCACTCTTAATACTGTGATATGAAGCATGAGAAAGAGGCACCTGAGAGAGAGATGAGGGAATGGTATGTGGGAGCCATAAGAAGGCATTTTTTAAAAAGTGAGTCACCCTGAGTAGCTAACTATAGAGCAGAAGGGAGTACAGGAGAGATGTTGGAAGATGAGACTATAGAGGAAGATTAGGTCTGATGTTGGTTATAGGTCAAGATTTGACATTTTAGAAAGGTGAACCACTCCCAGAGAGCTCTTGCTTCTAACTAGATGACCATTTTCCTCTTCCAACACAATCAGCTCTTTTATGTTTCCCTCCTCAATACACTCTTCCAATAGTTGCAAATTAACATCTACTGTAGTCACAGAATTGCATTTTTGGGAAGCCCTTAGCAGTCATCTACTGGTCTGATAGACTCATTTTATTGACCAAAGAATGTATTTATCATTTTGAGCATAAACCATTCTGAAAGTTTTTATCTTTGTAATCTAGGTTCCCTCAACCGGCTTTCTGCGAGAACTAATTCCTAGGAAAAAATGTTATGAAGGAATCTGTAAAGTTATTTACTGATAGAAATTTTTATGAAAGTAATTTAGTGATATATATATATATATATATATATACACACATATATATATATACACATACATATATATATATATACAGATGCTTAATGAATTATTTTTTATTGATTTTTAATTGTGAAAATTATTAATAAAAATAAATGCTTGGCTACTTTTCAGCATTTTTCATTAGGTAAAATATAAGAAAAAACATTCAAGACCAGTGTTTTTTAGTAATCCAGTTTATTAAGGTAAATTATCCTCATAGTGTTTTCTTTTTAGAAAAATAATATTTTGTAGTGTTTTAGGTGAACATTTACACAGCAAATTAGGTTCCCCTTTAACAATTTTTATACATATCGTTCCATGACATTGGTTACAGTTTTCACAGTGTGTCAGCATTCTTACTATTTCTGTTCTGTTTCCATTGATCTAGCGTCCCTTCCCTTCTTTGCCTTCTTATCTTTGCTTTTGGGTAAATATTGACTATTTGGTCTCATATAGTTGATTATTTAAGGGAGTATATAACTCATGGGTGATATTGTTTATTTTATAGGCCAATCTATTATTTGGCTGAAAAGCGACCTACTGAAATAGCTCCAATTCCAAGTTTAAAAGATATCTTAGTGCAATAGTCTTGGCAGTTCCTCTGTCTCTGTTAGCCCAAGAGGACTGGTTATTTTTGGAATTTTAATTTTGTTCTACATTTTTCTCCCATTCTATCCAGGACCTTCTATTGTGTCCCTGGTCTTAGCAGGTGCTAGTGGTAGCTAGACACCACCTAGTTCTTCTGATCGCAGCTTAGAAGAGGCTGTGAGTCATGCAGTCTATTAGTCCCATGGACTAGTTTCTTCTTTGAGCCTTTTATTTCCTTCATTCTCTTTTTGTTTCATATGAGTAGAGACCAATAGTTGTATCTTAGATCAAGACTGGTTTTATGACCAAAGTGAATGACTTGGTTGGATCAACAAAAACTGTGCTGCAATATTTTATTTTCTTTTTATAGCTGTAATTTGGCTCACATGTATTTTTCTTTGTCCTTTTAAAAACTAACTTAATTAGTTTCCCCACTTTTGCAGCAGGATTCAGCAACCATAGTATATAACTTATTATTTTTCCTTACTTTGGATAAATAAAGTAATTTGTATTTAATTAATCCAGAATGTAACTAAGTTATTCCTCTTTATGCAGTCACTATTCCCAAGCAAATCCTCTACAACTACCCATCATGTATCACCCATATTCTAAGGTTTCTGTGATTGTGGCAGCCATTTAAAAATTCTTCTTTGGAAATTTTTTTATTTCAAAGATGATTTAAGAAAAAAAAAAAAAACTGCCATCAAGTAGATCCTGACTCATAGCAAGCCCCCTTGGGTTTCTGAGGTAGTAAATCTTTACAGAAGTATATTGGCCAGTCTTGCTTCCACAGAGTGGCTGGTGGGTTTGAGCCACCAACCTTCTGGTTATCCATCAGATGTCTTAGGCACTGTGTTACCAAAGCTCCTGGAGCATCCCCATAAAAGAGTGTATTAGTTTCTTTTTGCTGCTGTAACAAATTACCAAAAGTTTGCTTAAACCTGCAGAAGTTTATTATGTTACAATTCTGGAGATTAGAAGTCTAAAATGGGTTCACAGAGCTATGTTTCTTTTGAGAGATCTAGGGGAGAATCCATCTCCTTTCCTTTTCCAGATTCTAGAATCCACCTGTATTCCTTGGCTTGTAGACCTTTCCACTGTCTTCAAAGTCACCTGTGTAACGTTTTCTCTCCACTCTGTCCTCTGCCTCCCTCCCTGGATACATCTCTATGACTGTGACCCTCTTATAAGGACACATATAATTATGTTGGGCCCACCTAATTAACCAAGATAATCTTCCCATTTCAAGATCCTTTACTTAATCACTTCTGCAAAATTCTTTCTGGCATGTAATGTATGCACAGGTTTTGAGGGAGTAGGACACAAACATCTGCAGGGAGATATTATTCCACCTACCACGGGAAGGAATTCTAAGGCTGGTTAGACAAACCCTCCCATTTTATACTTAAAGAAATTAAAATTCACAGTAGTTTAATATGTATGCAAAAAAAGTTTAATTTTAAAAAATATATATATATTGACAATTGCCACATTCTGGGTTTGGGAATGCAGCAGTGAATGAAACAAGATCTCTGTGGTTTAGATCATTTCATCTCAAAATGAGAAAAGAAAAAAGGCGAATGGTTAGGCAGTGGAAAAAGCCAGCTTGCCCCTCACCATTTTGTTGTTGTCTCTGTCTCTGGCATTGTCCTCCTTGGGCCTGGGGCGCCGCCAAAGTTTGGAGAATACACTGTAACTCAATGTGTACTGAGAGGCACACTGTGTTGAATTGGGGAAGGGGGAGGCATCTATATGGGGCAATTTACTACCGTAAAAATTTACAGCCTCCAAAACGCAATGGGCGTAGCTATGAGTCTGAATCAATTCCATGGCAATGAGTTTGGTGGCTTTTTTGGGGGGTGGAGTGGGGGTGGGGAAACTAGAGACCTGTAATTTCTACTCGCCGCTGCATTGGATGGCTGCGATGTCTATCTCGGGCTTCAGAAATAAGCATTTCTTTACATGAATGCTGCCCTTGCCTGTTGCCTTGACCGCTCTCTTCCCCCCCCCCCCCGCAGGTCATGATGATGGGCAGCCCCCGTGTGGCCCAGCTGCTGCTGCTCCACGGCGCCGAGCCCAACCGAGCAGACCCCACCACCCTCACCCGACCGGTGCACGACGCCGCCCGGGAGGGCTTCCTGGACACGCTGGTGGTGCTGCATCGCGGCGGGGCGCGGCTAGATGTGCGCGACGCCTGGGGCCGCCTGCCCGTGGACCTGGCTGAGGAACGCGGTCACCATGACGTCGCCTGGTACCTTCGTGTGGCCTCCGGAGACACCGAAGGAGGCAGCGGCACCTATGCAGATGCCGCAGAGGGTCCAGCAGGTAAGGGCTGCCCATGATCTAAGAATTTTAATCCTGAGAGCTTCTAGAACGCAGCGCAGAAGAAAAATTGGGGCCAGGAAGGGCAGGGGCTTGGATTTCACCTTAGCTCATACACAGGCAATCGGTGGTAGAGCCCAGGTGTCTGAATCAGGCAGCTTAGTTAGAGCTACTAATAGGAAATAGCCCTAAATGAATGTCCCAATACAAAATCTTAGTCCGCTGCCATGAGCATGCGTGTGCGCACACGCGTACACCACCACTGCCACCACCCAAACACACACCACCTTCACTGTAGCTCAAGGGCTAGACCAGAGCATTGAAGATCTAGTAGGCTAGAGGTCTAGCACTCCTCTTCCTTCTAAATTTGCTGGCCAGCCGCATCCAACCACCGGGCCTCAATTTTGCTTATCTAGGTGCCTGGCCAGTCCCACAATTTTCAAACCAGTTGCGCCTGGAGTTTTGTGGGAGAATCCTGCCATGCACCTGATTCCAATTTTTTGCACAAATCTACCAAATTCAACAGCCGCTTCATCCCTTCATTCCCCAGAGTTATCAAAAATTCCCTCAGGACTTCTGAGGAGCATATGGGACCAGAGCTCCCAGCCTCTGCCCACCAGCATTCGCATTACTCTCTGGGATGCAGATTCCTTTCTCGTCCTTTCCCCTGTTTCTTTGATAGGTCCCTGGGGTAGGGAGATGGGTATGTGGTCCTCTTTGCCTTGTCTTCTGTGTTCATAAGGCTTTTCTCTTCCCATCCCCCTTTCTGCCTTAAGTGCTAACTTTTAAGAATATATATATTTTTTCTTTTGAGGACTAATAATTTTTTTAAAATCAAGATATGTATAAATGAAGCAATACCTGGAACATGTGCAACTATTTACAGTAAAACATGGCTTTGAAAATAATGGAAACCATCAGAACTCAAGCAGTGCAATTGCTTCTTGGGCTTTAGAGGAGACCCAGAGGACTTCTTTTTTTCTTTCCTTCTCTTTCTCCCCAGCTTCTCCTCCCAGGCACCCAATTCATTCTTTAGTTAAGATCTAATGTCTAATCAATTGTGTTCTAGGTGCTGGGGATAGAAGACAAAATGTTGCCTTCATAGAGCTTATATTATAGGAATAGACTTTATGTGTAAGATCATCTACAGAATGAGTTTTTAAAACTAATGAAGAGCATAAGGACTGAAGTGATGAATGGGGGAGGAAATCGAGAAAGAGTGGTCAGAGAACTTGAATGGCAGGAAGAGAGTAGCCACGGGACAAAGAGAGAATCTGCCTCAAAGACTGTCTCAGGAATGAACGAGGTGGATTAAGGGGAGAATAAAAAAACCCTACTGCCGTGAGTGGACTCCCACAACGGAGTAGAACTGCCCCATAGGGTTTTGAAAGCTATAAATCTTTCGGGAACGCAGACTGCCTGATTTTTCTCCCGCAAAGCAGCTGGTGAGTTCATTTTGGTTAACAGCCGAGTGCTTGAACCACTGCACCACCAGAGCTCTTTTGAGGTGGGTTGGAAGGACGTAAAGATGGGCTCAAGGCCGCACACAAGCAGATTAGAGCGGAGTCAGAAGCCAGATTTTATAGCATAAAGCGTAGATTTTTGTTCTAGCTGCGCTGGGAAGCCATTGGCGGATTTGGGGTGGAGTAGGGGAGGGAGAATAAACGATTAGAATCCCCGGTTCCCATTCTGAGGAGTCTTAGGAGGCCTCTGGCTACCCGCGAACTAGCTTGGTCTGTGCCGGGTACCAGAGTGGCCTGGGATGCGCAAAAGCCAACGCGCTGTATTCACGTCCTGGAGCCTGGCGGTGGTGCTAGTTATATACTCAAATACTTTTCTCCTGCCACCCTGTGGCCGGCGGCCTCGCTTTCCAGGTCTGCGCCTAGACCGCCAGGGAGCGCGCAAGTGGCGGACCGCGGCGGTGGGCCCCGGGCGACGCGCTGCGGGATCCCGAAGGCTCAGGGAACTGCAGCTGCTGACTGGGGCTGGAGTCAGTGCACAAACTTTTTGCGGAGGGTTGGTGGATAGGAGAGGAGGGCGACCCAATTCCCAAATCTTATCTGCCAGTGCCTGAATGTGCGATTGGGGGCTACAAGAAAGGAAAATGGGGAGGGACGCGCTTCTCTGACTGCTTGTCTAATGCCTATTTTGCTTCCAGCCAATCTTAGACGTCTGCAACACTGAGAGTTGGGCGATCTCCGTCCCTCGAAGTTTGAGCGCATCGATCTTCAATCTTCGAAGTTTGAATCCTGCCGGCTGCTCATTCGCCCACCCGTCCCCAAATTCTCTCCAGCTTGCTTAGTGCCGGCACATTTTCAAATAGTAAATTTCTTCTTTACCTGTGCCTGCTTTTCCTTTCCCAAAAAAAAAAAAAAAAAAAATCCTTATAAATTGGCATTTCTACGTTGTTATAAAAGATAAGAAGAACAACACTGTCTCGGTGCCTTTCATTGAATCGAGTTTTCACGTGTACCCAGGCCCTGAGCCAAACCAAAACCAAACCAAAAACACTGCTGTGGAGTCTGATCTGACTCATAGCGACCCCTCCTTGGGTTTCCCAGGCGGTATCACTATGGACGCAGATTGCCCCATCTCCCTTCCCAGGAGTGGCTGGTGGATTTGAACCGCCAGGCTTCTGGTTAGCGTCAAAAAATGCCTGAGGCACTACTACGCCACCAGAGCTCCTGGTCCGGTACTTCTTTTTCATGGGGCCTCGCACCCTCTGGGGTAACCAAAAAAAAAAAAAAAACGCATTGCCAATGAGTCTGGAGTGGAGTCGGATCCGGATCCGACCCATAGAAGTAAATTAACCAAACTTCCTAGGCACTTCGCCACCAGAGCGCCCACCCTCTGGGTGCTGTTGACTTAATTACAGCCATTTTGTGAAATGAAGCGCCGAGGGGTACATGACTTTCCACGGGTCAAAGGACCTGAAACTGACAGAGCCAAGCCTCGAATAAAAACGACAAGGGTCTTCCATTCATTCACTCACTTATTTATCCAATAAAGATTTATTGAACGCCTATTCGTGCCAGGCGTCTAGTAGGGGAGAGGAGACATCAACTAAGAAACACAATCACGTAGCTGTAACTGTTCCAAACCAAAACCAAACTCACTGCCATCGAGTTACTGTTCATATAATAGAATCGGAGACTTCACTGTATATCACTTAGAAAAATGTTGCAGTTATAATATGAGACGTGTTGGGTTGTAAGACACATCCTGATCTCAGGGATGATCAAATGTGAAAAGTCAGGTTTTAGAAGGACGAAATAGGATAAAAATGGGGAATGGAAATTCCCAGGAGATGGCGGTTGATCGCTTCTCGCAAGCCCAGCCTTCTAGTACTGACAAGACTCTAGCGCCCCGAAGTTGGGTATTTCGACCAAGGCACGCGACGGTGGCAGGGCCAAGCACTGGGCTGGGCCCAAAGCTCAGTAACCCACAGGCCGAGATCTGGCTCTGCAGGTTGTGGGCCTTCTCGCGAACGACCCCTAAACCAAAAGCAGCTCTGACGTTTCTCCTCCGGAGCGGTGGTGCGACCTGGTGTAGTTCCAAAAGCTCCCACGGAGGGAAGACACTCCAGTCCGCGCTGGATTGATTTGTCTTCCTGGTCCTCTGTCCCTCCCTTCTTCCTTCCTTCCTCCCACTCTTCCTTTCTTCCCTCCCTTCTTTCCTTTACTATTTTTTAGAAATAGAGGTGCAATTCACATAAAATTATTGTTGTTGGGGGCCGTCCAGTTGGTTCTGAGTCATAGCGACCCTACTGTGTACAACAGAAAGAAACCCTGCAGGGTCCTGTGCCATCATCCTCGCTATGCTTCAGCCCATTGTTGCAGCCACCAAAATAAACTATTTTAAAGTGTGCCATTCTGTGGCATTTAGTACATTCACAGTGTTATGCAACCATCACCTCTGTTTAGTTCCAAATAATTTTCAACACCCTCAAAGGAGACCTCAGAATTCATTAAGCAGTCACTCCCTATTTCTTTCTCCCAGCCTCCAGTACCCACTAATCTGCTTTCTGTCTCTATGGAATAATCTACTCTGGATATTTCATATAAATAGGATCATATAATATGTGGCCTTTTGTGGCTTCTTTCATTTAACATAACTTTTTTAGGTTCACACACTTCCTGGCATGTATGTGCTTGATTGCTTTTTATGGCTGAATAATACACCATTGTATGGATTTACCACATTTCTTGCCTATCAACTCATCCATTGCTAGATACTTGGATTCCTTATACCTTTTGGCTATTGTGAATTATGCTGCTATGAACATTTGTGTGCAAGTATTTGTCTGAATACCTGTTTTCAATTATTTTGAGGCTATCTACCTAGGAGTGGAATTGCTGAGTCATAAAATAATCCTATGTTTAACTTCCTGAGGAACCACCAATGTGTCTTCCACAGAAATATACAATGGCTCCAATTTCTCCACATCCTGCCAACATTACTTTCCACTTTTTTTTTCATTATAACCATCCTAAAAAAAAAAAAATATATCCAGTTCTCATCCAGTTGACTCTGATTCACGGTGACCTCATATATGTCGGAGTAGAACTGTGTTCCATAGCATTTTCAGAGGCTGTTTTTTTCAGTAGATTGACAGACCTTTCTTCCAAGCTACCTCTGGGTAGACTTGACCCTCCAACCTTTCTGTTAGCAGCTTAGTGAGTGCACACTAAGTGTTTGTACCACCCAGGGACTCCACTAAATACAATACTAACCCTCCTAGCAAACTCTGCAGTCCTATCCCCACTGTAGAGCTGGGCACCTAACTTGTTTGTGGTCTAATATGTGGTCTGTCCTGGAAAAGGTTTTGTATGCATTTAAGAATATGTATTCTGCTGTGTTGGGGTGAAGCATTTGGTATATGTCTATTAGGTCTATAAACCAAACCAAACTCACTGCCAGCAAGTTGATTCCAACTCATAGTAACCCCCTTTGGGTTGGGTTTCTGAGGTGGCCAATCTTTACAGAAGTAGATTGCTCACTCTTCCTTCTGCAGAGTGCCTGGTGGGTTTGAACTGCCAACCTCCTGGTTAGCAGTCAAATGCCTTAGGCACTGCACCACTAGAGCTCCTTGGTAGGCTTATAGTGTTGTTCAAGTCTTCTATTTCCTTATTAATTTGTTTAGATGTTCTATCCATTGTTGAAAGTGAGGTTTTGAAATATTCAACTATTATTGTAGATCAGTCTGTTCCTCATCAGTTCTGTCAATTTTTACTTCATGTATTTTAGATACTCTCTTGTGTGATTCATATGTATTTATAATCATTATATTTTCTTGGTGAGCTAACATTTTTATAAATATATAATGTTCTTCTTTCTCTCATGTAGCAATTTTTGACTAAAAGTCTATTTAGCCTGATATTAATACAGTCACCCAGTTCTTTGCTTGCTTGCTTGCTTTGTTTTTGAACTGAATGGACAAATGTTTCTGATGTTCCAAGTCCTTTCCTCCATCAATCCCGGCATGTATGTGACATAGGGCACTCTCAGTGGCTTTGCATGTCTTCCAGCTCTATAAGTATCCCATCCTTCAGTGTCTCCGAACTTCTCTTGCTCTGACACTCAGTATCCCTTTCAGGTACCCATCTCTCCAACTATAGAAAGTTTGCCCTTCTCCTTTTCTCTCTCCACACACACACACACACACACAAACTCCTTCACTTGCTTCAGACACTCCCCTTGTGCAGTCATCCCTCTGGCCTCAGGGAGAGCATAGTCACCTTCTTTTTGTTGCTGTGGTTCTTTAGGGTCACATGATCTCCCTTTTTGTAGATATTTGTCTAGGTTCTAAGTCTGAATATCCTGTGCATATTGGGGAAGGCTGAGGCAACTTCCTGGTGGGTTCTTGTTGCTGTTGTTAGCAGCATACTGACTAGGCCCTACTCAGGCAAACTGATGCACTACTGAATCCAGGATTCCACCCTTGCGATTCCTAGAGTATTCATTGGTTGATTGTTTCTAAAGCAGATAGCCAAGTTTTCTTCCTAGCGTGTCTTAGTCTCTCCCAGCTCTGCCGAAACTTGCTGAACATCACAGAAACTCAAAAGCGGTGGGTTGTGCACAAAATACTCTGGGATTCTTCTAGCTGGGAAGTGTGGGACAGGAAGCCAATGGGATGGAGAGACCCTGGCTGAAGATGGGGAGGGGAGAGAGAGGGGCGGGGAAGGGGAAGGAGAGTAGGAGGGGGGGGGCGTAGCGGAGATGGGAATAGAGGGAAGGGGAGGGAGGGAGGGAGGTGAGGGGAAGGGGAGTAATGGCGGGGAGAGAAGTAGGGGAGGAGTCTAGGCACAGCCTTGTCAAAAGCCTGGCAGGGCCCACCAAGGCCTCAGGGGTCCGCGTTCAGAGGCCAGCCTAGCGGGAGGGATAGGGGCTTTCCCAGACTAACGGCGAAACTTGGACTCGAAAGCAACCTATGCAAGTGCAGACTGGAAGCAAAAGAAAAGGACCGTTTAGACCTTGTGGAGGGCATGTGGCTCGGCGGAAAGGGAGCATTTCGAGCCTCCCTGGTGCGCGCGCCGGATGGGTGGCCGGGCCCACTCTCTGTGCGCGTCGGGGAGCAGCCCAGGACTCCCCTCATCTCCAAAGTTTCCAGACAGAAACTGGTGGGACTGCCCTGCGACCTCCGCCGCTGCCACGTACCCGGAATGCCTCCGAGGCGGGCCCGGCAGGAAGGAGGTGAAGGTAGAAAATTACGCCAGAGCTTCATCATCCGGTATGCTGGAAGACTCCCGGAGTCAGAAACCCAAATGCAAATGGAGCATGTATTTTGATCCAACTACTATGTAAGGAGCATTTTTAAAAAACAACCCTCTTTTTTCCTTTCAACCTGAGGCCCAAGATTGAAATCATTATATTGCTCATTTCACAGCACAGGGAATAATTAAATTTTGTTGTTGTTATGTTGTTATGTGCCGTCGAGTCGGCCCCGACTCATAGCGACCCCTCCTTGGGTTTCCGAGGCAGTATCACTACGGAAGTAGGATTGCCCAACCTTCCTTCCGAGGAGTGGCTGGTGGGTTTGAACCGCCAGCCAATTTTACACAGCTTTTTAAAAGAGGGGAGCTCTGGTAGCATAGTGGCTAAGACACTTGCCTGCTAACCAGACGGCTGGCGGTTCAAACCCACCAGCCACTCCTCAGAAGGAAGGTTGGGCAATTTACTTCTGTAGGGATACCGCCTCAGAAACCCTAGGAAGGGTCTGAGTCGCATCCCGACTCCAGGGCAGTGAATTTGGTTTGTTTTTATTATAAAGAGCCAGGAAAAAATAAAAGAAAGAAAGAGGCAAATATAGCTTGATTTCCAAGTTGCATTGATGAGGGAAAAAGGAGAGATGCAGAACGATATATGCAAAATATCCCAAATTTTAAAAAATATGTGTATATGTTGGTATGTAGATAGTATATTTCTGAAACGATACACAAGAATTTGTTGATTGTTGCCTCGGGGGACGAGAACTGGATAGCTAGATACTGGGTGGAGGGAGATGCACTTTGTACTCAGTGCACTTTGCTACCAGTTTTTTAAGCAAAGGCATGAATTATCTAGTAAAATAACTAGTCCAGTAAGTCAGGCCCTGGTAGAAGGAAGTTTCCCCCCCCCCCCCGAAACTGACTACATTCTATTTGGTAAGAACAGGAACAAATTAAAAAAAAAAAAAAAAAAAAAGACCCACCACAGTGAGTTGGTTAGTCCCTCAGTTTCTTCCTTTGTAAAATGTGTGCAGTGCTGTTCTGTGGGTTGGATTGGATGTAAAGAATATGTAAACTACCATAGTGTGGAGACGTAGGAGTTATTCATTAAAGATTACTATACACTAAAGATTAATATACATTAAAGATTATTATACACACACACACACCTTCTTCCTCAGGCTTCCCAGTTTCTCCAAAGAAGTTTGCAGACAAACCCGAGCTTAAAGCCTGAAAAATTTAAGCATAACCAGTGCATCTTCACACCAGGGCAGGGCTCAGCATTAACAGTAATGTTAAATCCTATGACCCTTGGTCTTCATTTTCTAGACAAGTATTACCTGGTAGGTACCAAAGTGGATGCTTAGATACAGTAGTGAGCAAGACAAAATTTTGTTGCTTAAAACATATATATATATATATATATATATATATATATATATATATATATATATAATGCAAAGGGTGGCTGGTGCAGACAGTCTGCGCTTGGCTGGTAACCAAAAGATTGGTGGTTTGAACCACCCAGCAGTACTGCAGAAGAACCAGGGCTGGTGATCAGTTTTTTTTTTTTTTTTTTGTAAAGATTATAGCCAGTCCTACTCCATAGCTAACAGAGGCTCTCTCCAAATGAACACATCAATAAATAAACACCTCAAAAAAATTCCACAGTTACTACATGCATGCATTTAAATCCAAACACTGCAGAATCAAATCAATGTTTCCCTTCATTGTTATTTCCCTTCCCATTCATCTTACCAGAGGTAACTGCTGACATAAGCAAGGGGGGGGGGAGATTAATTTTGAATGTGTTGTATTTGATGAAAGTAGTTTTCTCTCTAAATAGGATCTATTTGCACTGTTCCATAATTGCCTAAAACCTTAGTATGTCAGAGTTAGAAAAATTCTCTTGCATTCTTTTTTAACTGATGCAAGTAGCCTATTGTAAGAATAAGTGCACCATTTATTTAATCATTCCCATATTGATGGGTTGTTGTTGTTGTTGTTATGTGCTGTGAGTTGGACCTGACTCATAGTGATCCCTCCTTAGCTTTCTGAGGAGTATCACAACGGAAGTAGATTGCCCCATCTTCCTTCTGAGGAGTGGCTGGTGGATTTGAACCGCCAGCCTTCTGGTTAGCAGTCAAGTGCTTTAAGCACTATGCTACCAGAGCTCCCTATTGATGGGTAGTTGTTTTCAATTTTCACTAGTATGAAATGCCCTAAAGAACTTTGGTATGTGCTCTTTTTCATATGTTCAAATATCAATTTTTTTCTTCTTTCTTCTTTGAGGCTATTACTCTATGATTATATATGTTTCAGATGTTTTCACCAGGCCATATTTTTATTATTAGTTTGCATATGGTGTTTTTCAACATACAGAATTTTGAAATTTTGATGTAGACAAATGTATCAATCTTTTCAAAAGACATAATTTTGTTGTCATGTTTAAGAAGATCTTCTCCATACACAAGACTATATACACATTGTCCTGCATTTTGTGTTAATATTTGACCTCTCAATATTTTATCCACCTGGAATTTATTCTGTCTATATGATGTTGTAATAGGTAGAGTTCTAAGATTTACCCCAGTGACCTTGCTCTTGTATAATCCCCTTCCCTTTGAGTGTATGTGAATCTGTGATTATGTCATTATATTTATGGCAAGGGGGAGACTATCTATATGGGCCCTATCTAATTGCATGATCCCTTTGAAGCAGAGAGTTTTCTTAGGCTGGTAGCAGAAGAGGAAGTCAGATAGATTCAAAACATGAGAAGAGCTCAAGTTCTGTTACCATTTGAAGATGGAGGGAGCAACATGAGAAGGAATGCAGGTGGTCATGAGGAGCAGAGAGTGGCTCCTGGCTGAGAGCCAGCAAAAAAAAAAAAAAAAAAAAAACCCTGGTGACCTCAGACCTGCAGCCTCAAGGAACTGGATTCTGCTGGCAACCCGAATGAGTTTGGAAGGAGATTCTTCCCCAGAGATTCAAGATAAGAATCCAGCAGGCTTAACCCTTGATTCTGTCCTATGAGACTCTGAGCAGAGAACTCCAGAACTTCTGACCTAGAGAACTGTGAGATAATTAATAAATGAGCACAGTAACTCCCTGGGTCTGACTTTCTGACAACTTTCAGTGGCATCACTAGGGTTAGTGTTACCCAGTGGGGTAACTCATGGTATCAGCCCCTCTATGGACATCCTTCTTTACCAGACCACACAGAATCCTCAGTAATGCTTACCATCAATTATAATCAAATAATCATATGTGATAAATATAATTGTAAATTGCTTAACCATAATACTTCTTAGATTACATGAATATTAAGAACAAAATTGTTTTATAAAATGTTTCTATGTTGAATTACAACATTATTAGTTACAACACTGTTGGTAACAGAGAAGAAGCCCTTTTTTATTTTTCTCCTTCTTTTCCTTTAATTACTACTTTGTTCTCAAAAAAGTTATTGATACAGGTTCACAAATACTACTGGCCACAATATTGTAGTTAAAACACCAGAAAATCTGACAAAAAGTCTGTAACTGTAAAAACACTGGCAGCAACAAAAACAACAGTGTGTACTTGTAATGAAACTACTTGATTCAAAGTGTCATTGTCACTGGGTAATAATGACCTGAGCTCATTAGGAGGTTCAAACAATAAATTAGCATTGAGTTTTATAGCCTTGTAGACATGCTGATACATGTAAACTAAGCTTATGAAAAATGTTTTTGTTGTTACAACTTACTACAGGAATATCATTGAAAAGGCTCAAAGTCTTTTCTTGCACTAAAGTAAGGCCAAATAAGAACTGTGTGCACTTGTTTTGACTTCCCTACAAATTCAACTTAAAGACTCACTTAGGAGCAGATATAGTTTGTAACCTGGGAACTTGTATTCTTTTAAGCCATTAAGTTTGTAGTAATTTGTTATGCAGTTATAGAAAATTAATTAATAACTTTTTGCCATCAAGTTGATACTGACTCATAGCAACCCATAACAACTCATAGCAATCAGTTTCAGAGTAGAATTGTGTTACACAGGGCTTTCAATGGCTATAATCTTATGGAACTAGATTGCCAATAGACGCTGCTGGGTGGATTTGAACTGCCAAACTTCCAGTTAGTAATCATGTGCAAACCATTTGTGCCACACAGGGACCTTGGAAACTAATAAAAGACCTATTTTTATTTTTTAAACAGATGGATAGCCAATTGTTTAAATACAACCTATAGAACAGTCCCTCCTATCCCCACCTATTTGAAATGCTATCTTTATAATAAACTAATTTCACATGCATGTGTGAGTCTGCTTCTCTATTCATTAATTAACTTGTGTGTTTCTGAGTCAATACCACATAATGAATTTTACAACCATATTCGTAACTATACTGATGAGCAGTTCTATCAGGGTGGCCTGTCAACACTTCAAAGTCATATGACCTCATAAACTGTCCTTTTTTTGTTGTGAATGGCACCACTGTTTTATAAGTTACTCAGACCAAAATTAGTGGTATTTTCCTTCAGTGTACACAATGTTGATAAAATGGTATTTCTAAAACCTCTTTATGATCAAATTACTACTTTTTTTTCTTCTTAAAAATGTTCCATGACTCTCTTTGACTACAAAGTTAAATCCATACTCTTAATCTTGCATTCCAGGCCTTCGATAGTCAGACTACAATCTACTTTTCTAAATTGATCCCTATTTCTCTCTTCTATACACCCCGTGTTTTTTAAACAAATTAATCTTTAATACACTTATTTTGAGGTCTCCTTGCCTTCACCCAAGGGGCTCTGGTGGTGTGTAGTGGCTAAGGCATTTGGCTGCTAACCAGAAGCTCAGCAGTTCAAACTCAACAGCTGCTCCTCAGCAAAAAGATGAAGCAATCTATTTCCGTAAAGATTTACAGCCTTGGAAACCCAATGGGGGTCACTATGAGTCAAAATCAACTTAGTGGCAGTGTTCTTTATTTTTTGCCTTCACCCAACCTGTTTCCTAACCAGAAATGTTGTTCTTTCTGTCTGTACCTCCCAAATCATGCTATTTTCATTGCACTTCTCCTAAACTAGGCACTTCTGGTTCCTGGTTTGAGCATTCTTGTATTCTTACACTGAACTCCCCCACTGTTTGCTAAGCTCTAAGATACCCCTTGGAAAAAATTCCTTTTCTGGGAATTGTGCCCAAGAGACAAGAAAGTTGGCACTGAGTCATATCCAGCATCTGCAGGGTGGAGAAGTGATCTTTATATATGCAGTCATCGCAATAAAATTCCACTGCCACTTTAATAGCTATGAAATCAGCTCCAACAGGACTTGATGTGCAGTAAAAATGAATAAGAATAAGATGTATCACCTGCTTTAAAGGCACTGACTATCTGGGGCATGAATTCTTGAAAAGTTTATGTAGTTATGGTCTTTTCCTAAGTGCAATTGTGAGCTAAAACATGCTGAATAACATATAGGTAATAATGTGACATGTTCAAAGGAATGAAATAATACTCAGGTTGGAGCTGTGGCAGCAGCACTGAATATGGAGGACAATCATATAATTTAAAATTGAATTTATAATTGTTGATAAATTAGTCTATGCAGCAAACTACAAATAAACATCCACAGTACTTGCCAAGTATTGTTTTACTAAAAGCTTTGTGAGAAACTGAAATCCACATCAATTTATCTACAAATGCTTAGGTATTTTAGCAGTCTGAATAAGTTATAGTTCATCTTTTAAAAAAAGAAAAGAAAAACATACAAAACATAAATATGAAGTTTAATAAATGATACGAGCAAACATCTATGTTCCAAGAAACTAGGTCAATAAATAGTATAACAGCATATTTCAAGTTCCAGGAATCCCCAAAATGTATTTTTCTGATCATAGGCACTTCCTTTGCACTAAAAGTCACCTCTGTATTAATCTTTGTAATAGTCACGTCTGTGGCTTTTTTTTTTTTTTAAATAGTTTTTTACCTAGGTATGCATCCTAAAAATATTGTTTCATTTTGTCTATTTTTACCTTTATGTAGATATAATCATGCTGGGTGTATTTTTTTGTTTCTTCTCTTACTTTATGTTATGTTTTCTGAGAAGCAGTCATATTATTTACATTGTTGGATAATTGCATATGAGTATGCCAAAAATTTGTTCATTCTTTCTATTATTGATGTGCTTTTGGGTTTCTTTTCACTTTGGGAGTTTTACACACCATTACTATAAAATGTTTTATGTGATGGAACAGCTGTTGAAAAGTTTTCAACAACTGAAGTCTTGGTGGGTTTGTTTCTGTTGTCTATAGTTTCTATTGATTCACTGCATGGAGTTGTTTTCATATATGTGCTTGCTTATCTTTGTAAGCTGATGATTGTCCTTGAAGAGTTAATTATAAAAATAATTTGAGAGAGGCCTGTTACAAAAGTGCTTGCCTCCAGAGATAATTTATATTTGTTCTGCCAGGTGCTGGTGGACACTTCTAGTCTAGGACTATCTTTAACCAAATTTATGGTTAAGGTTCCATAACCCACACAGGCAGTGTGAATGTGGGTTGCAAATTTCTGTATGAGTCAATTTACTTCTAGTTCCCCCTTACTCTGAAGGCATAGTTCTTTGGTACTCAGCTGACTATGGAGAAAGTCTCCTATTAGACACTTCACCATGAGCAGGCCTAGGCTTTTGGACAAAAAAGCCATTAAGACAAAAGTGAATTTTCTTCTGATCAGAAAATATCCTCAGGGCAGAAGATTTTGTGATAACGTATCTCTCTGGGTTATGACTTTCTCTTCACTGTTTTGGCCTAGTGGCACAAACAATTAAGTGCTTGACTACTTACTGAATTGCCTGAGAAGACAGTCCTGGTAATGTTTCCAAAAGGTTGTGTTGTTGTGTTGTTATGTGCCATTGAGTAGCCCCTGACTCATAGCGACCCCTCCTTGGGTTTTCGAGGCAGTATCACTACAGAAGTAGGATTGCCCAACCTTCCTTCTGAGGAGTGGCTGGAGGGTTATAGCCTTGAAAATCCTATGGCACTGTCCTACTGTGCACACATGAGTTTGTTATAAGTGGGAATTGACTTGACAGAAACTTACAACAATTCTTTACTATCTTGTTAGTTCTTCAATGAAAGACTTTTATTTATTTTTTTTTAAGTCTTCTATTCACAATTTTTAGTTGCCCCCCCCCTTTTTTTTGTATGAGAATTGCTTCAAGTAACCTAGCCCACACTTTCCGGAAACAGAAGTTCCTGGCTAAGTCATTCTGAAATGATTAATTCCAGAACCTGCTGCAGAGGAGAGAGTAAAACTGGATTTGGCTTTCTGCAATCTGCAATCTGCAAAGTACACAATTTTGTTAGCTAATATTTTGCCTTTTGTTAAATTCTAGTCTTATTTTGCCTACATTGGTCTGCAGACATATATATATATATACACCCTCATAGCTAGAAAGTTATTGTCTTGACCTGTAACAGCATGCTCTGCGTTTCCTCCTCCATCTCAGAGTTTCCATTATCATCTCAGTTCTCATCAGGAAAGATGCCAAATTTGCAGCCTGTGCCAAAGGCCAAACCCTGGCTACATAAATGTCTGTGCTCTTAGGCTTCTCCCTCTGTTTTCTTTTTAATCAGTTAAACATTAGTCTTTTCTGGCTCCTTCTCATTGTTTCATGACTCTATGATCACCATTCATTTTAATAACATAAATTTGGGAATCATTTTAACATTTTTATTATTTCTGGTCAAAAATACTTCCTGTTGAGACACCATTTCTCACTCTTTGGTCTGCATATAGACAATTTTGCTTTGCTTCAGTTGTCTTCTTAAATTTGAAACATGTAGTCATGCTTGAAAGATTCCAGAGGTAAATATATTCTATTACAAGTTACTTCACAGTTTTCATTGTGTAGTAAAAACATACAGGGCCATTTACACAGCCTTCTCTTCCAGCCTCTCTATTTCTGGGGCCTGTCATCTCTCCCTAATACCTTCATCCCTAAATACATAACATGGTAACAGTACTCCTGATAGATATATTCATACAATATGCTCCATATTTCTGTCTGCATTACAGGAAACAAATCTTGAATTGACGAAACTCAAACCAGGATAAGCTTCTTGCAAAGGACTTTGAAAATGGAACTAGCTAGTCTTTTGAACTAAGGCACTGCCATAGACTGGAGAACAAAGAAAACTTGTATGTAATGACCAGACTCAGATCCAAGTTTTGTGGGTCATAAAATGGAATCAAATTTGAGGTTAGAGTCTAAGAGAAATAATACAAAATAAATTCAAAATTATACATGGATTGTCTGAGTTCTCTCCAAAAACCAAACTCACTGTCATCAAGTTGATTCCGACTCATAGAGACCCCCATTGGGTTTTTGAGGCAGTAAATATTTATGGAAGTAGATTGCCCAGTCTTCCTTCCGTTGAGTAGCTGGTGGGTTTGAACTCCCAGCCTTCTGGATAGTAGTCCAATGCCTTAGACATTATGCCACCAGAGCTCCTTGTCTTAGTTCTTTACTCACTGCTGTCGAGTTGGATCTGACTCATAGCGACCCTTCCTTGGGTTTCCAAGGCAGTATCACTACGGAAGTAGATTGCCCAACCTTCCTTCTGAAGAGTGGTTGGTAGGTTTGAACCACCAGCCTTCTGATTAGCAGTCAAATGCCTTAGGCACTATGCCACCAGAGCTCCCCTTAGTTCTGCTATAACAGAAATACCACAAGTGGGTGGTTTTAGCAAACAGGAATTTGTTCTCTTACAGTTTAGGCTAGAAGTCCAAATTCAGAGTGCTGGATCTAGGAGCTGGGTGAGGTCCCTTGACGTTGGGCTTCAGCTCTGCCTCTTGTTCCAGGCCCACTGGAGTTGGAGGCTTCTTTTGATTCACATAGCTACTTGGCTGCTGAGGCTGATGAGCCCAAGATTAGCAGGTAACATGGCACAATCTCAAGATTAGCAGAAAACATGGGTGGCCACTGGTGCAAATCCAGGAACAATCCCAACATCAGCAGACAACGTGGTAAGCCACTAGTTCAAGTCCAGGAATTTGAGGTGAAGATTTGTCTAAATGTAGGATCCAAATGTGCTTAAAAGCTAGAGAACTTTTCCAAAGCTTCTCCATGTATACTATGAGCAAATCACACCACAAAGTTTACTCCCCTTTTAACAATTCAGCTGCTCACAGCAGATTCCACCACGCAGGTGATTATAGTCTCATTATTGGGAATAACTAAAATCAGCTGCGAAGCCACTCAAACTCATGGCCCAGCCAAGCTGACACACAACCTTAACTACTACATGGACCTTGAACCAAATTTGTGCAAGTGATGGTCTCTTCTGTTATTTTAAAGGTAAATCTGTCTCTGGTAGTGCTATAGACCAACCAACCAAACAAAAAACCCCCAAACAACAACTAAACTCAGTGCCATTTGCCATTGAGTCAATTCTGACTGATAGCGACCGTCACTGGGTTTCCAAGGTGGTAAATCTTTATGGAAGTAGATTGCCCCATCTCCCTTCCATGGAGCAGCTGGTGGGTTGGAGCTGCTGATCTTCTAGTTAGCAGCCAAATATCTTATTTATTTATTTATTTTTATTAAGATTTGGGTGAAGATCCACAGAGCAAATTCACCTTCCATACAGCAGTCCACACACACCTTGTCTCATGTCATCGACCAAAACCCACAACGCAGCAGCTCCCCTCCCACTTCCCCCCCGCAGCCACCTCCTCCCAGTGTCCATCCCT
>NW_006921803.1:5380935-5430166 GCF_000298275.1 Orycteropus afer afer
CCAGTAGTTTTTTGATTGAATCTCTTGGGTTTTCTAGGTATAGGATCATATCATCAGCAAATAGGGATAGTTTGACTTCTTCCTTACCAATATAGCAGCCAAATATCTTATCCACTGTGCCACCAGAGGTCCTTAGTCTTATAGATTAGCACTGTCCAAAAGAAATTTCTGTGATGGTGGACATGTTCTATATCTATGCTGATATGGTGGCTCCTAACCATGTGTTAAATATGGCTAGTGCAACTGAGGAACTGAACTTTTTAGTTTCATTAATTTAAACTTAAGTAGCCACATTTACTTAGTGGCTACCATATTGGGCAAGACAGCCACAGAATAAAGGTGTGTAGAGTGAAATAGATTCGTAGAAAATAGCCAAGAGGAGACACAGAGAGAGAGAACATTTCAGTTTCTTACAACATCTGGTTTCCAGTTGTATCTTCATCCTTTTTGTTATAATTTCTCGAGAGTTAATCTCTATTACTTGTAATCTAAAGATTCCTAATTCATATAACAAATTTATAAAAAGATTTAAATATTTTCATTTATCTGTACCCTTTTTTGTTCTCACCTTTTTCAAAACAGATTTCAGGAGGGAACTGGTAATAATGGGGATTTGGTTTGGTTTCAGAAAAAGTCTGGTTTCAAAAGAATTTGAGTGACACTTATTTGGGAATAGAATTACCCTGACAAAGTGTCTCCTGGAAGTATTAGCTATGCCTGTAGATTTATCTCTTTAAGATTGCATCTACTGGGTAGCACCTCATATTTAACACCTATTTTGAATAACCCCTACATTCTTCACGATGTTGTTGTTGTTATGTGCCCTTGAGTTGGACCTGCCTCATAGTGACACCTCCTTGGGTTTGTGAGGCAGTATCACTACAGAAGTAGATTGCCCAACCTTCCTTCCAAGGAGTGGCTGGTGGGTTTGAACCACCAGCCTTCTGGTCAGCAGTCAAGTGCCTTAGGCACTATGCTACCAGAGCTCCCACATTCTTCATAGGGACCATAAATATACAGTAGTTCACTGTAACTGTTTAATAAACAGCTCTCTGGAAAAAAAATATACACAAGCACATAAACATATATGTTTATTATAAATTTTACTGACATAAAGAATATGTAGCCCATAATTTACAAATAATAATAAAATAGGCAATACTCTTTAGTAAATTTTATATGGACTCATTCTGTGAGTCTCACAGAATGCTTTTGTTGATTTTTGCTAAACTCCGTATCTGTAACCAGCTTATGGTTGCAATTGTCAAATGAGTATAATTCTGACATGAATGCTGGTTGATATTTTCATTTACAAGTACATGAGATTTTAGTTAGCAAGTAAGAGGAAAATAAGACAACAAAGTTGAATGTTTGAACATGACTCCTTTATCAATGACATAAAAGACTTCTTTTCTGAATGGGAAAATAGTTTTCAAAACTATTTTTGAAAGAATAGTTTCTCAGTTTTTTGTATTATAGACATTTTAAAGTTTAATCTACATTAATACTTTCTCCATTACATCCTAAGTAGACAATCAACAAAATAATAACTCAAGCCCTGATTTGTAATGTTTGCTAGTATCTGTGGACTAAATATATCACCTACGGCTTGTTTAAAGCTACCAATGTGACATCATTGAACACAAAACTGGCAAACATGTGCAGTAACCCACCATTGTATTGTATTTCCACAATATGCAGTGGATAAAAAAAAAATAGACACAAATAACCTCAAGAGTATAGATAATAGTCAAATAATTAGGAAGTGATGATGTTGAGTAAGTATTTACTTATTACCTTTGTTTATAATATATTTAATTGTAACTTTACATAGTTGAATTTTTAATAATGGCTGTATTTAACAACTGGCTTGCAACATCCCTGAAAATTTAACAACTGGGTGTCACAAATTGGTATAAGTTGCCTTCAGCATACCACTGTACAAGTGCATGTGTGTGTGTACAGCTCCAACTCAATACCATATTGAGGAATGGATGAAGAGAATAGAAAAAGTAGGGTATGTAAGAGAGAAGAAGCCATATTAATAAATAGTTTGCAGTAAGAAATTAAGTGCTGTTCTTAACTTGAGCTGAGTGGTTAAAACAAAAGAGGTATCATTCAAACCTCCAAAGCTAATTGAAGTACTCTAAGACATCCAAACTAAGCTGTCTTTTTGTGTTTTCAGCAGGAGCTGGGCTTAATCGGGAGAGTAATGAAACAAGACCAAGAGAATCAGTCTGTTTTTTTTAAAAGCTTTATTTAAAAAAATAAGTTTATATTTATAGAAATATTAGAAGATATCACAGAGAGTATCCATAAACCCCTTACCAAGCTTCCCCTATTATTAATATCAAATTGTATGGTACATTTGTCATAATCACTGAACTAATATTGATACATTATTACCATCTAAGTCCATATTTTAATAAAGTTTTCTTAGATTTTATTTAATGTCTGTTTTCATTTCCAGGATCTCATCTAAGACACCAGGTTACATTTAATTACCATGTGTCCTGAGGCTCCTCTTGGCTATGACAGTGCCTCAGATTTGCCTTGACAATTTTGAGGAGTACTGGTCAGGTGTTAGTAGAATGTCCATCATAGAGCTGCACTCCATAGTGTGTTGATGGCTGTGACCCTCAGGAAGCAGATCACCAGGCCTTTCCTCTGAGGTGCCTCTGGATGGGTTTAACCATTTGCACCACCCAGGGACTCAAAACCAACCCAAAAGCAATCAAAAGGTAGGAATAAAGAGTGGAAATCAATGAAACTGACAACAGAAAAACAACAGAGGAAAATAATGAAACAAGCAGCTGATTCTTTGAAAAGATCAATAAAATTGGCAAATCTGTGACAAGCAAGATACTGACAAACCTTTGTCAGCAAGACTGAAAAAAAAAAGTAGACACAAATCGTTATCAGGAATGAAGTAGAAGCTATCTGAAGGCCTAAAGCATCAAAGGACAGTAAATGCTAGAAGAAAACCTCTATACACATCAATTTGACAACTAAGACAAAATGGACTCATTTCTCAAAAAATACAACTACCGTAACTCACCAGATATGAAATAGATAATTTTGACAACTAGAGAAATTGAATTTGTAATTTTAAAATTCCCAAAAAAGAAATATCCAGGCCCAGATGGAGAATTCTACTAAATATTTAAAGGAGAATTGACGCCAATTCTACACAATCTCTTTTAGAAAATAGGAGAGAAGGAAGCACTTTCCAAATCCTTTTATAAAGCCCATATTACCCTATTACTAAAACCAAACAAGGACGGTACAAAGAAATGTTATGCACCAGTGTCCCTCATGAACAGATACACTGAAATCCTTAACAAAATACTATCAAATAGAATTGAGGAATACAGAAAAAAAGATTATATACCATGACCAAGTGGGGTTTATTCCAGGGGGTCAAAGCTGGCTTAATATTTGAAAATCAACAATGTAATCTACTAAATTACCATGCTAAAAAAGAAAAATCACATGATCATATCAATTAGTGCAGAAAAATCATATGACAAAATTCAACACCTATTCATGATACAAACTCTCAGAAAAATAGCAACAGAGAGAAATTCTCTTAGCTTAAATAAAAGCATCTACAAAAAAATACAACTAACATACTTAATGGTGAAAGATGGAAGGAATGCTTGAGACTGAAAACAAGGCAATGATGACCACTTTCACCACTTTTATTCAACATAGAGCTTGAAGCTCTATCTAGGACAAGAAAAGGAATAAAAACTGTACAGATCTGAAAGAAGAAATAAAGCTGTCCCTATTTGCAAAGGATGTGATTGTCAACATAGAAAATTCCAAGAAATCTACAAAAATCTTATAGTACTAATCACTTGAGTTCAACAAAGTCACAAGGTACAAGATAAATATGCAAAAAAAAAAAAAGTTGTATTTCTATCCCTAGCAATGAACACACGGAAACCAAAATTAAAAATACAGTAATATTCACACTCATTCAAAATAAAGGAGAAAAACTTCAGTATAACTCTAATAAAACACATAAGGGACTTGTATGCTGAAAAGGACACAAGATGAAGGAATGTGAAGAAGGTCTAAATAAATCAAATAAATGGAGAAACATATTTTGCTTAAGGATTGAAAGACTCAATATGGTAAAGATGTCAATTCTTCCCAAATTGATATACAGGCTTAATGCAATTACTACAAAATATCAGCAATTTTTTTGTAGATATGGACAAGATTGTTCCAATTTTATACGGAAGTACAAAGAAACGAGAAGAGCAAAAACAATTTTGAAAAGAGTAAAATGAGAGGAATCACTCTATCCAATTTCAAGACTTATGATACAGCCACAAAAGTCAAGGCTGTGTGGTGGGAGAATAGATCTTTATATCAGTGGAACAGAACAGAGAACCCAGAAGTAGACATGCACAGACATGCTCAACAGATTTTTTTTTTTTTTTTAACAGAAGTGTAAATGCCATTCAGTGGAAGGATAGCCTTTTCAACAAATAGTGCTGGAGCAGTTGAACAACCTACTTCCATCCTCTGCCAAAGAACAAGGACCTAAATCTCACACATTATACATTACTTAAAAAAAAAAAGCAAAGATGTTAGTTACTTTGAACACTAAGGTGCTCCTGCCCCAACCCATGGTATTTTCAGTTTCCTCATATGCATGTGAAATGTGGACAATGAATAAGGAAGACCCAAGAAAAATTGATGCATTTGAATTATGGTGCTGGCAAAGAATATTGAATATACCACAGACTGCCAGAAAAATGAACAAATCTGTCTTGGAAGAAGTACAGGTGGAATGTTCCTTAAAAATGAGGATGGGGAGATTTCCTCTCAACTTTGGTCGTGTTTTCAGGAGAGACCAGCGCCAGGAGAAGGACATCATGCTTAGCAAAGCAGAGAGTCAGTATGTTGGTTCTCTAGCACTGCTATAACAGAAATACCAAGTGGATGGCTTTAACAAGCAGGGATTTATTCTCTTAGTTTAGGCAGCCAGAAGTCCAAATTCAGAGTACCAGCTAGAGGGGCCAGGTGGAGACCACTGGACCTTAGGCTTCAGCTTGCCACTTGTTCAGACCCACTGGAGCAAGCTAAAGTCTTCTTCTGACTCATGTAGCTGCTGGCTGCTGAGGCTGACGAACCCAAGCTTGACGGGTAAAACGGCAAATCCCAGGACTGGTGGGCATCATGGCAGGCCGCTGGTCATCCAAATGTGCCAGAAAGCTAAAGCTCAAAGCTTCCCCATACATACAGAAAACAGACCACACCTGAAGGCAACGCATTAGCTCCTCACAGCAGATTCCACTATGGAGTTGATTACATCACATCCAGTCTCATCATGGGGAAGAACTGCATCCAGCTGCCAAGCTGGTCAAAGTCACAGCCCAGCCAAGTTGACACACAACCTTAACTACCACAGTCAGCAAAAAGGAGGGAGACCCTCAGTGAGATGGATTGACACAGTGGCTACAACAATGGGCTCAAGCAGAGTAACGACTGTGAGGATGGCACAGGAATGGACAGTGTTTTGTTCTATTGTACACAGGGTCGCTGAGTCAGAACTGACTTGATGATGCCTAACAACAACAACCTCACAATAGATCACAGATTAAAATAAAATGTAAAACTAAAAAAAAACATTTAGAGAGAAAATCTTTGGGGTCTAGAGCTACACAGAATTCTTAGATTTAACACCAAAACAAGATCCATAGAAGAAAATATAGATTGAACCCCACTGTAAAAATGGCATGGTAGCATCAGACCATATCTAACGTCACCAGGTGGTGGGGGGCAGAGACTCAAGATCATCAGCCCAAAGGTGATTCTTAGGAGGTGGAGGTCAAATATACTTCCACCTTCTAATCTTTTAACCAATTCTGACACCAGTTCAGTCCTCTCATAGCACTCTATACTTCTTTGTTGGGTTCAATAATTAGTTGTAATGGCTACATAGAACTCACAGACATATTCAGTTATGGGGTTTATTGGAGAAGTAACCCTGGCCTTAAAATAGAGCTTGGAGAAGTAACAGGTTACTGAAATAGAGCCACTCCCAAGCTCTATTTTAAGGCTAGGGCCCAAAGTAGGTGGGCACAGAGGGGTTAGGAACAACTAAGGGAGATGAACTTGTCTGTCAGTTTGTCATCCTGTGGTGGTTTGCATTTTGCTGTGAGGCTGGAGGCTATGGCACCAGTGTTGCAAAATACCAGCAGGGTCACCCATGGTGGACAAGTTTTCATGGAGCATCCAGACTAAGACTCAGAAGAAGGAAGAAGCCCCATTTCTCAAAAAATTGGCCAGTGAAAACCTTATGAATAAGAGTGAAACACTGTTTGATATATTACTGGAAAACTTTACGAATAGCCCTGAAACATTGTCTGATATAGTGCCAGAAGATGAGCCCATCAGATCGGAAGACACTCAAAGTTTGACTGGGGAAGAGCTGATTTCTCAGAGTAGAGATGACGTTAGTGATATGGAGTAAAGCTTTTGGGACCTCCATTGGCTGATGTGGCACGACTCAAAATGAGTAGAAATAGATGCAAACATCCATTAATAATCAGAATGTGGAATGTACGAAGTATGAATCTAGGAAAATTGGAAGCTGCCAAAAGTGAAATGGAGCGCATACAGATCAATATACTAGGCATGTTGTTGTTGTTGTTGTTGTTATGTGCCGTTGAGTCAGACCTGACTCATAGCGACCCCTCCTTGGGTTTCCAAGGCAGTATTACTACGGCAGTAGATTGCCCCATCTCCTTCCGAGGAGTGGCTGGTGGGTTTGAACTGCCAGCGTTCTGATTAGTAGTCAAGTGCCTTAGGAACTATGCTACCAGAGCTCAGGAGCTGGATTATATAAAGAACGTGGCATCAGGATTGGAGGAAGACTCATTATCAACCTACGATATGCAGATGACACAACTTTGCTTGCTGAAAGTGAGGATGACTTGAAGCACTTACTGATAAAGATTAAAGACTACAGTCTGCAAGTATGGATTACACCTCGATATAAAGAAACAAAAATCTTTACAACTGGTCCAATAAACAGCTTCACGATAAATGGAGAAAAGATTGAAGTTGTCAAGGACTTTGTGTTACTTGGTTCTACAATCAACACCAGTGGAAGCAGCAGTCAAGACATCAGATGATGTATTGCATTGGGCAAATACGCTGCGAAAGACCTCTTTCAAATGATGAAGAGCAAGGATGTCTCTTTGAAGACTAAGGTGGGAGCTCTGGTAGCATAGTGGCTAAGGCACTTGACTGCTAACCAGAAGGCTGGCGGTTCAAACCCACCAGCCACTCCTCAGAAGGAAGATGGGGCAATCTACTTCCGTAGTGATACTGCCTCGGAAACCCAAGGAGGGGTCGCTATGAGTCAGGTCCGACTTGATGGCACACAACAACAACAACAACCCAAGCCATGGTATTTTCAATTACCTCTTATGCATGTGAGAGCTGGACAATGAATGAAGAAGACCGAAGAAGAGTTGATGCTTTTGAGTTGTGGTGTTGGAGAAGAATGCTGAGTACCATGGTATGCTAAAGGGACTAACAAATCTGTCCTGGAAAAGTGCAGCCGGAATGCTCCTTGGAAGCGAGAATGGCCAGATTTTGTGTCACCTACTTTGGTCATATTGTCAGAAGGAACCATTCCCTGGAGAAGGATATCATGCTTCGTAAAGTGGAGGGTCAATGAACGAGGGGAAGGCCCTCAAAGATGGATTGCAATGATGGGCTCAGGTATAGCAAGGATCATGAGGCTGGCACAGGACCGGGAAGTGTTTTGTTCTGTTGTGTATAGTGTTGTTATGAATCGGAGATAACTCGACGGCACTTAACCACAACAGGTTACTATTCAGGATCAGTAATGACCCAGAATACAATTCTTTCATGAGGACAGCTCAGGCAGGCCTATTCCTCAGCTCTCAGGCCCTGCCCTGTTCTGGTAAATGTTACAAAGCTCTTTAGTTCCACCATAAGTGCCTGGAGGCACCCCACTCCACTAGCAAGCCTCCTGTTCAAAGGTGCTCAGCTCTTTTGCTCCATAGATTGGCACACCCATTGTGCCCACCTTGCTCTGTGGCCTGGGAAGACCATTGCACCAACTCATGCTAGTTTCCTGTTTCTGCTACTGCTGTTTCTCTGCTGACACTTCTGTCTTGCATGTTACAGTGCTCTCTACTTAGTGTGGGAGGTTCTCAATGCAGACACCCTGGATTCAAAGGAAGTGCTCTGCTCCCAGTTCTTTTCAACAGTAGTGAGGTCCCCTCTCTAGCGTCTGGGATTGCCTCATTTAAAGCCTAACGAGATGGCAAATCTGACTAATCCCTTGGTTAGGGTTCCATACACCTTATTTGTATAGCTCCATCCCTTCAAGGTCCCAAGTATCTTATTTGCCTTATTAAAAAGCTGTCCAATCCCTTGGTGGGCCACAAACACCTTATTTGCATAGTTCCAGCCAATCATTTTGTCATTTTGTGAGTCGCAAGACCATGCATGGCTAGAAGGGCCAAACCCTCCAAAAAAACAAACTCACTGCCATTGAATCAATTCCGACTCATAGCAAGCCCCTTTGGGTTTCTGAGGCAGTAAATCTTTATGGAAGTAGATTGCCCAGTCTTCCTTCCATGGAGTGGTTGGTGGGTTTGAACCTCCAGCCTTCTGATTAGCAGTCAAATGCCTTAGGCACTATGCCATACTAAGTAATTCATTGTACTACATTCATTAAAAATTAAAAAATTTTCTATGTGAAAGATTCTGTTTTGTTGTTGTTGTTGTTGTTATGTGCCGTCGAGTCGGCCCCGACTCATAGCGACCCCTCCTTGGGTTTCCGAGGCAGTATCACTACGGAAGTAGGATTGCCCAACCTTCCTTCCGAGGAGTGGCTGGTGGGTTTGAACCGCCAGCCGTCTGGTTAGCAGGCAAGTGTCTTAGCCACTATGCTACCAGAGCTCCCATGTGAAAGATTCTGTTTAGAAGATAAAAAGACAAGCTACAGAGTGGAAAAATATTTGCAAATCACATATTCTACAAAGGATGAGTAAGTATCTAGGATATATAAAGAACTCTCAAAACTCAACAATTAAAACATAGGCAAAGGATATGAAGAGATTTCATTGAAGAGGATATATACACAGGGTCAAATATGACATGAAAAGATGGTCAATATTAGCTGTAGGGAAAATAATAAAACCTCATGAGATATCATTACACATCTATGTATAGGCTAAAATAAAATAATGGTAACACAAAATGCTAGTGAGCATGCATAGAAACTAGATCAGATGTACATTGCGGGTTGGAATGTAAAATGGTACAGCCACTCTAGAAAAGCCTGGCAATTTCTTAAACTAAACACACAACTATTATTTGACCTAGCAATTGCATTACTAGGCATTTATCCCAGATAAATGAAGACTTATGTTCACACAGTAACTTGTACACACATGTTTATAGCAGCTTTATTTGCAATAGCACCAAAACTGGAAAACAATCCAGATGTCCTGCAACACATGAATGGTTATACAAATTGTGGACATCCATACCGTACAATAGTACTCACCTATAAAAAGGAGCAAATTATTGATACAACCAACACAAGTGACAACCTGGATGAATCTCAAGAATTATGCTGAGTGAAAGAAACCAATCCCTAAAAGCTACATACAGTATGATTCCACATACAAATTATTCTGGAAAGGACAAAATCCTAGACATGGAGAACAGATTAGAAATTCCAAAGCTTAAGAAGGGGTTGGAAGCATTAGGAAAGAGGTTGTGACTACGAGGGCAACATGAGGAATATATATATGGATGCATTAAAACCCCTACTGGAAAAAATAAATGCATAGATATAAATACATTACTAGGTTGAAAATATGTTAAGTCAATATGGGCGCAATGAATTTGCAACTTAAGTTTAAGCCTCTTTCAGGATTGACTTTATTGATTTAACAGAAAACTTAGAAGTGGATGATGTATGATTATTGCTAAGGACATTCGTCATTTGTTTTGGTTGCCCAGCAGCAGAACCACTTTTTATGTTTGATGTATTCCTAAGCTTATAAGTATTTGGTTTATATGGGAGGGGTTGGAGAATGCTCATTTACTTAGCTAAAAATGCTAGATACTTGCTTTCCCAGATTCCTTTGCAGCTAGGGTACAGACATGTGACCCAGTCTACCAATCAGAAGCTGTGAGATGGAGTTTGACACTCTAGCTAGTAAAGCAAGAAACAAGGGCTTGAGAGACCACTAGCTTTGCAGGTGACAGTATCAGTGGCACTGAAAGGAAGTTTTACCCCCACATCAATTCTGAAACGTTTCAATGAATTTTTCCTAGTGTATCGCCTGTTTCAGCATCCCTCCTGGATTAAGTGAGCTAGGAGCTCTGGTAGCATAGTGGCTAAGACACTTGCCTGCTAACCAGAAGGCTGGCGGTTCAAACCCACCAGCCACTCCTCGGAAAGAAGGTTGGGCAATCCTACTTCCATAATGATACTGCCTCAGAAGCCCAAGGAGTGGTCACTATGAGTCGGGGCCGACTCGACGGCACATAACAACACCACAACATGCCAATGTTTAGTAAATGACTTTTTCTCTTAACATAGTTGGAGATGGTATCTGATTCTTGAATCTAACAATCCAGACTGACAGCTGCTTCTTATACACTATTCGCAGGGATTTAATGCGGACTTAAAATGTTGCCTCATTTCCAGTCATGAGCACTGTTTTTATTTATCATTTCTATTCTTCCTAGTAGCTAGAAAGCTCAGAATCAAATTCAGAATTTGACCATAGTACAGAATACCTATTTTGCTTTTGCCCTCATTTCTATTTAAATTGTATCATGATGTCTATCGGTTAAGCAGCCTATCAGAAAACTCCCTGCATCTCTTCAGGCCCTCATGAGCTCTCCATGTTCTCATTACTTCCTGTGGAAAGTCCCTGGAACTCAGTGTTCTTTCCTTCCTCTTGTAGTTGCAACCACTGCCCCTCCCCCCACACACCTGGCAAAGGTTAAGGTAGCTTCCCAGCCTCCTCACTCTGTTCTTTTTGACTCCTAGTAAAAGCTCATTTACAGGTTTTACAGTTAAAGCCATAGGAAAAATTACAGCAAAATTTCAGTGCCGAGATTCTGAAATCTGGCCATTTTATAAGGCTGATGTATGAGTCTTTCTCAAGTTTTACTTCTTCCTTTCCTATCTTGATGCCTTTTATTTTTTTCTTGCCTAGCTGCCCTAGCTAGAATCTATAGTACAATGTTCAAGTGGTGAGAGTGGACATACCTGTCTTGTTCTTAAGGGGAAAACCACCAGTCTTCACCATTAAATGTTAGTTTTGAGTTATAGATGCCCTCTATCAAGTTGAGGAAGTCTGTTATTTTTCTTACATTTTTGTATGTTTTTGTCATGAGAGGGTGTTTAGATGATCACATGGGTGTTTTCCCTCTTTACTGATGTAGTCTATTACATTCTTTGATATTAAGCAGTACTTGTAATCCTGGGCTAAAGCTGTTTGGTCATAATGTACAACTTTTTAATATGCTGCTGGATTCAGTTTGCTAGTATTCTGTTGAGGATTTCCAAAGAAAGGTGATCCAACAGAATGTGGAAATTATCAAACACTAACGTTAATATCATACTCAAGTAAAATTTTGCTGAAGATAATTAAAAATTGGCTGTAGCAGTACATCAACAGGCAATTCAAACCAGAAATTCAAGCCAGATCTTGGCCAAGAGCAGAGAATACCAGAAAGATATTTACCTGTGTTCTATAGACTAAGCAAAGGCATTCCACTGTGTGGATCATAACAAATTATGGGTAGCATCGTGAAGAATGGGAATTCTAGAACACTTAGGTATGCTCATGTAGACCAATAGGCAATCATTCAAACAGAACTAGGAGATATGGCATGGTTTAAAGTCAGGAAAGGTGCACATTAGAGCTGCACCCTTCCACCCTATTTATCCAATCGCTGAGTTAATAATCTGAGAAGCTGGATTATCAGGAAGGACCAGTTCCAGAAAAGGACACTATGCACAGTGGAGGGTTAGAGCAAAAAAGAAGACCTTCCATGAAATGAACTGACACAGTGGCTGCAACAGTAAGTTAAAACACAGCAACTATTTTGAGGACAGTGAAGGACCAGACAGTGTTTTCTGTTGTGCAGACACTTATGAGTCAGAACTGCCTTGACAGCACCCAACACGTTTTCCCAACCTCTTACCCTCTCACTTTTGCTTCAGAGTAATTTTTGACCATTTGTTCTCATAAATATAATCATCTTTTAAAGGAGCTCATTACTCATGAGTGATATTATTTTATGAGCCAATCTGTTATTTAGCTAAAATGTAACCTCAAGGTATAATTTTGGTTTAAGGTTTAAAGACCATCTCAAGATGACAGTCTTGGGGAAGCTGTCTCGTCTCAACTGGTCCAGTAAGTCCAGATTTTTTAATGGTTTTTAGATGGTGCATGTTCCCCTGAAAATGTTGTGCCCAGGACTGGAGAGTTTACTGGATGTGACATCAGAATTCAATACCTAAATAAGAATGAGGTATTTTATCTTTTTTTTACACAAACTATTTAGCAGGCCAGGTCTCCTCTAGATTCCACTCCTTAAGATGTATAAACGAAGGTGTAGATCCTTATGGTAAAAAGTGTCAACAGTAAAAAAATTTGTCCAGTAGATAATAGGTCCCTCAATCCTTAGTTCAGAGGTTGTCACTTTCTTTCCACAACTTTCTAAGAATATAAGTCATAAAAATGTTATTGACATGCCCACACAAACTTAGTTTATATGATTTTCTGTTAATTCCTTTCATCATGGAGAATGATGCATAAAGAAACATCTTTATTCTTTCTGACAAGTGCATATGGTTTGAATTGATACACAGTGGTTTATTTAGACCATCTCACATCAGTAAGAATTTTAAGTATTGCAACATTTTTCCTATTATAAATAACTCCAGGATATGCTTAGGTTGACTCACTATTTTCAGGTCTCAAATGTAACCTGCTGTTCTCTAGCCTTCTGTACTTTGTTGTTGTTGTTAACGTTCTGCAGTGCAGTAAAATACATATATGGCTTTTCTAGACGTAAGTCTTTGTAAACTCTGTGGTGGAAAGTTATCCACCTGGGGTATTTCTGTTGCAAGTGGCATGAAGCAATCTTCTGGGAAGTTCTCTCTCTCTAGGGGTATAGAATTGGGATTGGTTAGTTTGGCCATCCTGCCAGGCTCAAAAAGGAGCCCTCCTAGAGGCAGAGGGAATCTCTCTGACTGCTGGCTAAGAAAGACGGACTGCTGAGAGAAATGTGTTCCTGAGAGATTTGAGAGACACATGCTGCTGGCAGAGAGACATTGAGAGACACACGCTGCTGGGAGAAACACAAGAGACACATGCTGCTGGGAGATACACAAGAGACATGCACTGCTGGGAGAGAGACTGAGGGTGATTGTTGGCTGAGAGGCTGAAAGTGTTCCTGAACTTGCATTGTAGCTTGCTGCTTTCCTAATAAACCCCATAATCTGTGAGTTCTGTGTGGCCACTGCAGTGAATTATCGAACCCAGTAGAGAGGTAGTGGGTGCTGTGAGAGAACGGTTAGTGTCAGGGCTGGAGGGAGGTGGCATGTCTGGCCTCACAGGGATAGGCCTTGGGCTACTGATGGCGATTCTGTCTTCCTCTTGTGGGGTTAGAGGAGGTCAGAATATGCAGCCTCCCTGCCCCTTTGGCAACTGCATATATACAATTTTCGCTGTCGTCCCCCAAATCATGAAAACCAATACCAAACAGAACAGCAGCGTATCATGCCAATGAAGATTTCTCTTTAGATAGATGCAAATCCATTAATTAATAACTCAGCACTTTTCCAAGGAACTAAATCACCAAGACAGAGCTTTCCCAGATTTCCTACTATGCCCACAATCCATTGGGAAAACTTGGAAATGCTCAAAACTAATCATAGTGTTAATTTAGTACCTAAGAAAAAATTTTTAAAAAAGGTTAAGTGTCATTGAAGTTAATGTGTCTACAACAGCAAAAAGATGCAAGCAATTTCAGTGCCCATCAACAGATCAACAGTTAACTATGATACATATACACAATGGAGTTTGCTGTAACATTAGAGTAATGATGAATCTAAGAAACACATAACATGGACAATAACATGGACAAACCTTACTGATATGCTGAATGAAATCAGTAAATCACAAAAGGGCAATTATTTTAAGACAGCTACTGTAAAGTTAAGAAAAGGTTAATACACAGAAAGAACCATTCTTTGAAGAACAATTCCTCTCACCAAGGTGAGAGGGTACGATGTAGTAAATTACACAGCATGGCTTTTCTAGCCATAGTCTTTGTAAACTCTATGGTGGAATTTGCCATGAGCAACTGAGTAGCTCCTTATTGTTAAATTTATCCACTTGGTGTATTTCTGTCAGAGCAGCATGAAGGAATCTTCTGGGAAGTTTGCTCTCTCTTAGGAGTATACAATTCTGATGTTGGGATTGGTTACTTTTACTATCCTGCCAGGCTTAAAATGGGCCCTCTTAGAGGCAGGAGTCTCTCTGCTGGCTGAGAAAGATGTGCTGAGAGACACACTGAGAGAGACATGAGAGACACACACTGCTGAGAGAGAGATGTGCTACTAAGAGAGACTGAACACGTTTCTGAACTTGAATTGTAGCCTGTTGCTTTCCTAATAAACCCCCTAATCTGTGAGTTCTGCGTGGCCACTGCAGCAAATTACTGAACCCAGCAGAGAGGTGGTGGGTGTGGTGGGTGCCATGGGAGATATGGTTGTTGTCAAGGTTAGTAACAGGGCTGGAGGATGGTGGCACGTCTGGCTTCCTAAGAACGGATAATTCTGTCTTCCTCTTGTAGTTAAAGGAGGTTAGAAGATGCCTTCTCCCTGCCCGTTTTGCAGAGGGGAAGAAAGAAAAAATCACCAACTAGAGGATAGACATATATTAACTTGGGTGAAGGGAAAGGCAATATACCAAGGGGTGTTGTTATGTGCTGTCAAGTCGGACTCGACTCATAGCGACCCCTCCTTGGGTTGCCAAGGCAGTATCACTACGGAAGTAGATTGCCCAACCTTCCTTCCGAGGAGTGGCTGGTGGGTTTGAACTACCAGCCTTCTGGTTAGCAGTCAAGTGCCTTAGGCACCATGATACCAGAGCTCCTATACCAAGGGGTAGGTCTGCACAAAATGATCAAGGCAGTGGACACATAAGGAGGAGGAAAAGAGTTAAAGGCAGCAAAGGTAAGTATTATATACACAATCCTTCAGTAACAGTAATAACAGTAATTTACAAGTGGATAGATACTCAATCTGAACAGGGGTGGGAAGGTGAATGGGATAACACCCATGAATATGTATAGATTTGACAGAAGCTATCTCTACCTACGTGGTTATATGTGCTTCAAATATATCCATGAAAGTAGTTGGAGCATAAAGGGGACAAAGTTATGAAAACATCTTAGTCATAACCAAATACCTTGAGGGAATGAGTCACCGGGTATGGGCACTAAGGTCAGTTAGAAGAACAAAGTCCACAAAAACAATGTTCTGCATCCTACTTTGGTAAGTAGTGACTGAGGTCTCAAAAGCTTGTGAACAGACATCTAAGGTGCAACTATTGGTCTCTCCCTGTCCAGAGCAAAGGGTGAAGAAAATCAGACTTAGGAAACAATTACTCCAAAGGACTAATGGAGCATGCAAACCCCAGCCTCTAAGACTCTGAGATCAGAAGAACTAGATGGTGCCTGGTTACCACTGCTGACTGCTCTGAAAAGGATCACAACAGGAGGTCCCGGATTGAGGGTTGAAAGCATCACATCAGGGAATCCAAGAGTCATAATCATGTGACACCCAAACAGCTCAATATGAATGCAGGAGGGTAACTGGTTTTATTGTTGACAATTTGTCACTTATTATCTTCAAGGCAATCTCATAGACACAAACACATTGACTTTACAGATTCTTTAAAAAGACAAAGGACATATCACTAAAGTACCCTGTAACAGAAGAGTGAGAAGAAATGCAGTATTCCCAAATGGGAAGAAATCTCATCATAGAACACTTTCAAGAACAAAAAGTATTCTTATAAAATTAACAATAAGCACAGAGAAGTAAAGTAAGCTTCCATTTCCTTTTTCTTTATTAAAAACCTCAAATCACCAACTCATGTAAATTAATTCATCAACTCATAAAAGGAGTAGAAATAAAAAGTCCAATATCAATTAAAAAAATATTTGACACACCATAATGTGTGTATATAGCCTCTTAAACAGTTTAGCTTTTAGACTGACTCAGTATTGAACACCCAGCCTTTTTCAGGAAGTCATGCAAATCCAAGTATCATTCTGTGTGGCCATCAACAATCCTCTTTTTTTTATTGAACAAAGACATCACTTCCTTAAATACTTCTTAGTGTGATCATCTTAAATCTGACATCATTACCAGACACAGTGTTTTAAAGAAGTCCATTTTTGACTTTTAAAACAAACAACTTTACTATTTGATTACATTCAGTTTAGAAAAATGTGAAGATACAGAAAAATATAAAGAAAATAAAAATTATCCAGTATCCATCTTCTAAATATGATAAAAGATTATATATATTTCTTTCTAGTCTTTTCATATGGTTACACAGAATTTTAAAACAAAGTACTGTACATGCTTACATATCCTTTCTGCATTTCATATCAATAAAGTAACCATTTCCTTAGAACATGTAATATCAAGTGAAAATGTAATATTCAGCTGGCTGCTGCAAAATCTAATTACAGCTAACCCATAATATACTTTTAATTGGTGAATATTGAGACTTTTGATTTTTGGCTATTGTAACTAATACTATATTGGACATCTTTCTTTATACACAATTCTGATAGTTTTGAAAACATAAATTCTTACAAGTACCTAGCTCAAAGAGTATATTTTTTAAGCATCTTGATACATTTTATCAAACTAGTGTCCAGAAAGACTACCAACTTACAGCCACATCAATACATAGCCCAAGAGTCCGATTTCTTCTTTATATTCCTTGTAACATGGGAAACTGAATGTTACCCATTTCCCTTTATTGGTAATTGGTATCTTGTCTTTTTTCTAAAATGTAAGATCTTTCTGTATGCTTACTGGTCACTTGCTTTTCTTGTTTTTTGAGGCAGTCCAGTCTTGTAGAAGGAATCGCTAGTAAGTGCCATTTTTTGTCTTTCTTCTCACATTCTTCCTAAGCAAGCAAGGCCTTGGAAGCTGTGTGTATCTTCTACGTCCTTTCAAATTTAGCAGGAATTTCCAAAGTGACTGGAATAAGAAAGTCTTCTTTTCTCTTGGGCAGCCATGCTATTTTAATGTCTTGGTAGTAAAACCGAAAACTGGACCATACTCTGAAAGAAAGTAGGCACAGATTATGATGAAGAACTTACCAGCAGGCAGTGGTTCTCATGCTTGGATGAGAATGGTATCACCTGGGGTGACTGTTAAAAATCAGATTCTGATTTGACAGAGTGAGGACCGATGGGACAGGCACCTTGAATAATAAGCTCTCCAAAAAAACTGTCATTTCATAGCTCAAAAATCACTAACCAGATGTGATAGGCATAATTCTTCATTCGTAGATCCTCAGATTCCTTTCCTGTAGAGTGAGGTATTAAAAATGCTAATTTCAGAGGATTGTTCCGATTCTTTCTTATTTCAATCCCCTTTTATAGCTATGAGGAGGCACTTTATAAACCATTCACCAGGCAGGGTTATGGTTTATGCAACCTCTCCTTCCATGTGGCAGACCTGCTTTGATTCATAGCCAATGCACTGCCAGCACAGCTACCACCTGTGTGTCAGTGGCAGCTTACTTAGAAAACAAAAAACAACAAACCAGCCAATGAAAACCCTGTGGATCACAATGGTCTGATCCCATTGTGTATGGGGTCCTCATGAACTAAGAATGTAAGAATTACTGCTAACAACATTATACATCTTATTCCACTGTAAAAAAAAAAAAAAAAAAGTCATTAAAATTTTTAATGTGTCAAAAAAATCCAAACACAACAGGATATTCATCACAGCAAACCTTACATATCTCTGTAAACTATAGTTTGGCATACAGTGGGTGCTCACTTAAGTATTTCTGAATTAAATTAGTGAGTGAGTGAATGATTTTATATCTCATTGTTCAGAAGACTGAAATATTCAGAATAAGAGATTATTATCATTCTGTGTCTTACTGCAACAGAATGGAGGCTACAATCTTCAGTTTTATCTAGAGCAGTAATTCTTCATTTTCTCCCTTCAGGTTATATATTCCTTTCAAGCATTTGATGAAAACTATACATACTAAGCCTCTTTAGGAATGCATGTATTCAAAGACACACAATTTTACACACATTTCCAGAAGCTTCAGAAAAGAAAAAACAGAACACTGATTTTTAACATCCCATCATTTTTACTTGAATAAAATTAAGCTGAAGTAAATAAATCAATTGCTCAAGTATTTACATTCAAGAAACTATGACTAAATGGAGCAACTGAATTGTACATGTATAAAATGGTAAAAATAAATGTTTTAATATATATATATTCACCACAAACACATCAAAACAAAAACATTATTGTATCTTGCAGGTTTCCTATGTGCAATTATTATAACTTCCCCTCACATCAGCCTCAGCAGTAGCAAAAGTATGAGTCACATTTTCAGCACTTTATTACTCAGTCAAGCAAAAGTTAGCTGTTGCACTGTATGCTCTTTACACTCAACAGAAAAACCTAATGTAAAAAAACCCCAAAAAACAAAAAAACAAAACCAAAAACCAACAGAAACTAAATCTACGTGGTCATTCCCTAATTCACAGAAATTAATTTCCTTTGTTTCTCTTTTCTTCATAATAATAAGGGCTTCCCTTTCTTCAACATAGGATGAAACACTTCATGGGAGATAGGGGCTATTATTTATTCATTAAGCGATCTCTATCTCCTAGGTATACAGTGTTGAAATCAACAGAGGTGTTCTCTGCTGCTTCTGGACAAAGTCTGGTGGGGAAGGTATATTACGCATTCCAATGCTGCTGACCTCGTTTGTCCTAAAGACACACCTTATGGCAGTGGAATGCTGGGGCACGCTTGACCAGCTCTAAGAGCCAACTGTATGCATGTTTCCCAACTAATCGGTGACTTCATGTTGCAAATTTTGTATCAACAAATGTGCTGGAACATTTATACCACAGAAATCAGCAAACACTGTAAATCAGTACCATCTCCAGCAGTTGTCCAGCCTTTACCACATCAATGTCACTAAATCTGTAGATCTCATTTGGACTCCTAGGTGTTAAGGCAGGCAGGGAGGGCTTGTATCAATTTTTCAAATCTTTTTTCAACCACTGCTATAACAACAACAAAAAAACAAACTCAGTGCCGTCGAGTCGGATCTGACTCACAGCGACCCCTCCTTGGGTTTCCGAGGTGGTATCACTATGGAAGTAGATTGCCCAATTTTCCTTCCAAAGAGCTATTGTTGTTGTTGTTGTTATGTGCCGTCGAGTCGGCCCCGACTCATAGCGACCCCTCTTGGGTTTCCGAGGCAGTATCACTACGGATGTAGGATTGCCCAACCTTCCTTCCAAGGAGTGGCTGGTGGGTTTGAACCGCCAGCCCTCTGGTTAGCAGTCAAGTGCTTTAGCCACTATGCTACCAGAGCTCCTAAAGAGCTATAGAATCTTAAAATATATGTGCGTTCTAAGAGATCCCAAGATGCACTGGCTACCTACCCTCTTCGGATACAGGTGAGTGCAGTATCAATTTTAGGCAATTCCTTATCTAGTGTGGTTAATCAAGAGAGTCACATAATGTCCAAAGAAAAATCATGTATCTTTGAGTTTATCAGTCAGTTTAAATTATATTCTGTGGATTAACACTAGAGTTGGGATGCTTCCAATCTATAATACAGCTCATATTTTATCATTAATATCTTCCAAACCAAAACCCAGAACTTAGGCTGATGCAAACTACTGTATTTTTATGGAAATAACACGAGTTACACAGTATCATTTCTGTCACCTGCACACCCCTCCCCCAAGCTATTTTCATAAATGTGCTATACCATGCATTATATGGGTGGGGGCAGTATTTCTGAGAAAAACACCTCAAGTAGGCATTCTTGGCACCATTTTGGTACTGCTATGTGTGTCTTGACTTTAAAGGCCTGCTGACACTTTGCATGGATCTTTCAAAGAGGAAATAGTTCTGTGCCAATGTAAGCTATTACGTTTGATTGATGGAGAAAGTACTATCAATTATCTGAAGTAAGACTAAGGGATACCATACTATGGCACACTAGATAAACAAAACCATCCGCACTTTATCCCTCAATGGACTTGTATTACCAGCCAAACATGTTGTTGTTGTTGTTGTGTGCTGTTGAGTTGGACCCGACTCATAGCGATCCCTCCTTGGGTTTCCGAGGCAGTATCACTATGGAAGTAGATTGCCCCATCTTCCAGCCAAACATATGACCATTCAATTTTGCAAATAGTCAACATGGTAGTAAATGGCATGAAAACTTACTGAAAACATCTTGGAACACTAAAGCACATGAAGTGAGAGAACAAAGGTGAACTGTGAATAAGAGAAAAACGGAGCTGAAAGCTCTATGGTATGGTCTGATGGTTCAGATACTTACCTTCAGGTTATGGAGGGTTTCAGACCATTCCATGGACCCTATCTGAGGTATGGTAGTGAGAAGTAAACTTTTGGCTTTATTGGCATTTTCTTTCAGGGTCTTTATGACCCTATCTACTGAAACCTAGAGAAACAACAGCATAGGACATTAGTGATAATTTCAATTTCCACTCCTTTCTACAGAACACATTCGTACTTTTTCCTTAGTCCCAACATGATCAGGGAAGTCAGTTCACTGTAGTTTCAATTCTCTGGGCCCTAGCTCTGCATTTATACATCAGTGCAGTTTAAAAAAAATTCTTTTTAATTTTTAAAATGCATCAATGTCATCTCTGAAAAGCACTGAAGGGTTTCCAGTATGCAGATCTTAGAGAAATGATCTCAGATGTACAATGTATTAGCATGGTTGCTACACTGGATAACCAAGAGAAGATAAACATATTTGTTTTCAGAGATGTATTCCAGTTAATAAAAAGAAAAATGATGGAACCGAAATTATCAGTGTTTACAGCCCTTAATGAATTAATGATTTGGCTGGTAACAAGATGACCATACAGAAATGTAACTAGTAACTATGTGAATGCTTCTTGGGGGAAGAACAACATACTGGTGATGGCACATGAATCCAATGAAATCTCTAGTTCCAACTATCAACATACAGAAAATACAGAGGATGGAAAAACATGTTAAACCTAATGGGATGATCTCAGCAATACAGACTGTCAAGTACTTCCTAGGACAAATGACCTAGCTATCTTTCAGGACATTTCTGTTAACTGGAAACTTGGAACTTCTGTCTGGACATATTAAGATATTATTGTCACAATGAGTGGGATAATAATGTGGGTATGTAAGCTACCTTCCTAAGCAGTTATGGGTAAAATTATGAATGGGAGCATAGATGAAATATGACCAGCCATAGGTTGATATGCTAATGGTTGAAGCTGGTTGTTGGATACAAGGAAACCTGTACTTTTGTGTATGATTAAAATAATTTCCTAAGGAAAAGGTGAAAAAAATTGTAAATAAACAATTGACTGCCAGAGGCAGAGTACTTCTCATGCTTCACTATGCTAGTCGGAAATCCAACATTCAGGGGCACAAAGATTACACTTTTCTTTTTATTTCCTTTAATATAAAGTCAAGATTCCTCCCACCAACACTGAAATATGTTTAGGAAAAAATGATGAGCACCGAAACAGAGGTGAGCTAGGTGCTGTGGGCATACATAGCGGAGACCAGCTAGCTAACGGTTGGGTATAGAACCAGGGATGCTTTAAGCTGAGTCTTGGAATGCACGATCACAAAGCATCCTAGAGATTTACTTTATACTTATTTACACTTTTCCTGTCACTGATAATCAAACCCACTGTTCAAAGTCCAGCTCAAATTTCACAAACTTTAAGGAGTTCTAGTAGCACAGTATATAAGGCATCTCATTGCTAGCCAGAAGGCTGGTGGTTCAAACCCACCAGGCACTCTGTGGAAGGAAAGAAGACTGGGCAATCGACTTCTGTAAAGACTGACCACCTTGGACACCCAATGGGAGTCACTGAGTCAGAATCAACTCCATGGCAGTGGGTTTGGTGTTTCCCTGGTACACCCCACACCACTCCATCATAAGCACCATCTGATGACCATGCTCCTGTAAGCCAGCATTATGCTGGTTGGTCTACGTATATATTTTTGTTTAATTCTCCTAATAATCCTGCGAGCTTGGAATCATAACTATAACAACAATTATCATCCCCCTCCAGTTTACATTTCTGAAATTATAGTTTGTGAAATTTGAGCTGGACTTTGAACAGCATGTTAAAGTATCAGTCACAGGAAAAGTGTAAATAATAGGCTAAATTAACTTGCCTATTGTCACAATGGGCACAATTAAATGGAACGACTGAAATTTGAAGGTGGGTTTATGGAGTTTCAAACCTTATCATGCTAGGTTGCGTTATCTTGGTTTAAAGCATAGTGACTCACATGGCCGGCCGAGATGGTGCTGTCTTTCATCTATGCCTTTCTTGTGATATTCAATAGTATTTATCTCTGTGCCTTACCTCTTGCACAAAGCTTAGTTTCTCTGCTCCTAACTAAAGTAGTTCGAATGACTGCTTTTCAAATCTCCCTTGGTCTACTAAGGAAAAGCTCTGCAAAAGAGAAGAAAAATGCTACTGGACTGAGCACAAAGCCACAAACAGGCAACAATCTGCTCCCAACGCAATGCAAGAGCTGGAAATCCCTGTTGACTGGAAAGAGCTTCTCAACACCATCCCTTAAGTTACCAGAACTGCCAAATCTGATACTACATTGTGACTTAAAATCAGGATTTGTAAATCTCTTACAAATCAAAGATGCTGGATTAATTACAAAACACATTGGTAACTTCCAGCATTATACAAAGCAGGTCTGGTCTTCTTAGAGAAGTTATAAAACTTGGGGATTAAAAAATTCACAGGCAGAAAGAATATAGTCAAAAAGCTAAAATGTGGAACTGGGAAGAGATGAAATTTTCCCTCAGAATAGGATCTAAAATGTTATCAAGGCCTCGAGAACCTTCTTTATTCTTCTTCATATACAGAAGGCATCCTGGGAGTTAGCAATCATTACACTGAGGCATCAGGATGAGGCCTTCATGGAAAACAAAGAATCTGTGTTCATCTACAACCCAAACTCTGTATACACGATGGACAGACAGCAAGAACATTTCACTCCATTTACATGAAAATGGATGGCAAAACAAGCACCTCTCTGAGATGGTGCAAAGGGTTCCCTTGGAGAAACAGCACTTCCCCTAAAGGAGCCCAGAACTACCACTCCCACTTCTTCCTTACTTCAAGATTCCTTGACTGTAGCTTTGTCCCTTTCTCTATTTTAAAATGAGATAAATGACAGGAGAAATGATTTAGTTTCTTCAAATAAAATGCAATGAATGAAAAAGAGGGAGGTGATATTAAAACACACTTAGAGGCACTGTTGATCCTGGGATAAAAGTATCCTTTTTTTCCTGTGAACATCTTTGTTTCCACCTTCCAAAATGGGAGTAATAGAAAATATTACCTGATGTCAGTGCATAGAAAAGGTAACTACGAATCTGTTTTGTCTTCCCACTACTGTTTGGATTGGCTTTCCAAAAATACTCTATTTTCATGTCAATATTTACATATTTTATCTCTTTCCATACATACACATATCTTTTAATAGAAATGATAGCATGATAGAATAGGTGTGCACCTTGCTTGTCTCTTGACAATTCATCCTTTCTTATCAGCACATGAACCTTAAAGAAAGGTACTTTCTGGAATTAATGCAATAGAAACAAATAGCTGAGACACTCTCTTAACTGGTTTTCATGGTACTCAGGAACCCACTCACACAGCCTCAGAAGAGAATTCCACCTACCGCTTCCTCATGCTCCTTCCAGCAATCGTAATCTGTTGCCATGGCAATACTTGCATAGCAAATCCCAGCCTCCTTAGCAAGAACCACCTCTGGAACTGTAGTCATATTGATAACATCTGCCCCCCAGGTGCGGAACATGAAACTTTCTGCTCTGGAGCTAAACCGAGGCCCCTCGATTGTGACCATTGTCCCCTTGGAGTGACATCGGAGTCCTAGCTTCTTAGCAGTCTCTATGAGGACCTGAAAGAGACAGAACCACAAACTCAAAACATACGAACATGTGAACAGCTTAAGCTTTTATTTTTCCTTGATGTTTAACAGGTCAATTAATTAAAGAAGTTCAGAGAAAAACTAGAAAATGACAGAAAGGTCTTTCCTAGACCCCTACCTATTTATATAATCCTGTTTCCTTTTCTTCTTGCACATAATGCTCACAGCTAGAAGCTACACCGATTTGTTTCCATATCCCAGGCATTTGTTTTTATCTCATTAACTTCTTCCCAATGTTAAGACACTTAGTTGGTTTATGAATACAGGCAATTTTATAGTCTTAGTCTTATAGTTAACCTCTAACGCTAACCTGAGGAGCTTCTCATCATTCACATCTCCCTGAAGAGAAGTCCTGACAACTGTTTCTAGGCTCCTGACAAGTTCCATTCCCAATGCTCTTTTATACTAAATCTGAAGATGTTTATAAAAGCTTTTCAGGTGAGAAAGTGATTTCTTCATTTGTTTCTTTTTTGCCTGTTGCCTCTCCAAGGGAATATGGTGAAAAGAGAATGGGGCTATGCTGATTTTTTGTCTTAGGAGAAACTTACCTTGGCATCCGTTTAGTGACAAGGCTTTGCATGGGTTTTAGAAGCATTATTAAAAAGCATAAACACTTTGTGCAGTATTTTAATTAATAACTGGCATCTAATCTTCAGGTTATTAACTTCCTCTTTTCTTAGACCGTGTTTCAGTAATTCCTTTTTAATTTAAAAAAAAAAAAAAAAGTCTTTTAAACCCAACCGCTAATCTATAATACACACAGTAGAAAACTCACTTAACCTCTGTATGTCTGACTTTTCTCATCTGTAAAATGGGAATAATAATGCATAAGGGAGCTCTGGTGGTGCAGTGATTAAAGCATTTAGCTGCTAACTACAAGGCTGGTGGTTCAAACCTACCAGCCAGATGAGGCAGTCTGCTTCCCTAAAGATTTATAGTCTTGGAAACCCTATGGGGCAGTTCTACTTTGTTTTATAGAGTGCCTGTGAATTGGAATCGACTCAATGGCAGTGTATTTGGTTTTGGTAATACTGCCTAACTCAGAGATGCTGTTTAAGGATTAAATGAGTTCAGTTATGCACAGCACAGAATTATGCTGGGCACACTGTGAACACTACATAAAAGCTAAACTTGTCTTCTCATACTAATTATTAATGGCAGCATCTTCACATTTATAAAATAATTGGCAAGGTTTCCTGAGACACCATATAAATTGAAGCCTCTAAGTCAACAGAAAGCTCCAATCTGGGCCAAAATCATACCTGTATCTGCTTTAGCATAGGAGAAAATTAACCAATTGTCTTAAAAATAATACTATGCTATGGAACTAGGGGAGGTTTTTTTTTTTTTTTTTTTTAAATATTTATTGTGATTTGGGTGAAAGTTTACAGAGCAAATTAAATTTCTATACAGCAGTTCATAACACATTTTGTCTCATGACATTGACTACAATTTCCCACAATGTAACAGCTCTCTTCCCACCTCCTCCCAGTAGTTACCTCTTCCCTGTGTCCTCCCCTCTCATGCACTCCTGCCTTCCTGAGCTGTCACCCTGTGCAAACATTGCCCTTCTGGTCTTCCATGACTGATCGCTCCAAGGAGTGTCTCTACCTGATGTAAATGTTCACCCCATATGCCTGTCTAATGTTGAGCTGGAACCACAGGAGTGAGTTCAATTCCAGATCTGAAGGGTAACTAGGGGCCACAGCCTCAGGCGTCTCACCAGACTCTATCAGACTAGCAAAACTGGTCTTCTTTTTTTAAAAAATGATTTTGAGTTTTGTCCCACATTGTTCTCCCACTCTATCCAGGATCTCTCATATTGATTCCCCTCCGAGTGGTTGACAGTGGTAGCTGGGCACCATCTAATTCTTCTGGTCTCATGGTCATATAGGCTGAGGATCACATGGTCTACCAGTCCCTTGGACTAATTGTTTCCATGCATCTTTGGTTTTCTTCATTATCTGCTCTGGACAAGGAAAGACCAATTGTAGCATCTAGATGGCTGCTTGTAACCTTTTAAAACCTCCATCTCTACTCACCAAAGGAAGATGTAGAACAATATTTTTGTGTAGTATGTTATGCCAGTTGAGCTTGATGTCCCCTGCAACCACAGTTCTGAGCCCCCAAGTCCAATTACTTGTTCCCTCTGGGTAGCTGGCTGTGGCCAAGAAGCCACAACCTTGCTCTATGTCAGCTCTACTATACACCTGGACATTCTTATAGCACATACAAATAAGCATGTAGAAACACTGTCTGCCAGCCCTATACATGGTCATAGGCACACTGCCCCCTGCCTAGACATACCCAATTATTCAGCCTGTCTACCCATCTATCCACCTATAGATCAATGCCTGCCATCACTGACAACGCGAAAAAAGGGTTCATCTCTGTTATCTGTATCTCCCACATATCTCTGTCTTTTTCTTCCTCAGTGCCACTGTGTTGATCACTCATATTTGGTTCATCACCCCTCCCCCTCACCCAAATTAATACTTGCTTCTACCTATCTAGCAGTGTTCCCTTCCTTCCCCTCCCACCCCTGGTAACCAACAAAGAAAGTTTCCTTCCATATACAAACGTTTCTTTGACTTTTTACAATAAACTAATGCAATAGGAAATAGGGGAATTTTAACAAAAGCTTTGGCAATTGCAAATTTAGAACCATAAAAAACCATAGACAGTGAATAGCTGATGCTACCTTATTTCCTTATTTTTATTAATCTTATGAATGTGAAAATAAAATCGTAATTTATCACAAAACTTTTCCTCAAGAGGACAGGTTATCAATAAAGGCCTAAATCCTTTTTTTTTTTTTCCCAAAATTAAGATAAAACCAGTCAGTCCTGATTTCTTGAAATGTTTTTAAAGATCATGAAAAACCAGATTGTGTATCTTGGCCAAAGTTCAGAGTGCGTCTAGATACATGTACTGATACACGCAGGAAGATCACAGCTGCTGCATGCCAGTCCATGTCCTCAGATTCATTCTGGGAATTAGGTACCATGGCCCCTAGGAGGGGGCATGGAGGAGGCTTCCGGGGGTGGGTGTGCCAGTCACGCCTTGCCAGAACTGGCACTTTGCACTATCAAGAGCAGATGAGGCCACAGTAAGGAAGCAGAAATAAAACAGTGGGCAGGGTGAGAGATCTGGGGGCCCGAGGCCAAGATGATTTCATTTTTTTTGTCCTGAGTAATGAGAATGGAACGAGCCTCACAAAGGTTCTGGCAGCTTTAGATCACAAGACCAAATGTATTTAATGTGTCACAGCTTTCATGCACTTGTTTCATATCCCCTCCTAAAACGACCAGAAGCTACATTAGGTTTTAGAATAATACTTGTACATGGCACAAAATGTAAGCAGAACAAAAGGAGTTTTTCTCCCACCCCTGTGTTTTTAGGAACCTAGTTTAACTTCAGGAAAACCACTGTTACCTGATTTTCTATTAACTTTCCAGAAATACTTTATTTGCATGTAAGTATCTACATATTTATCTATTTACGCATACACACACACACACACACAAACACATTTTAGCACAATTGCTAGGGTATAATACATCTGTCATGTACCTTGCTTCCTGACAATTCATCTGGATAATTCTTGCTTATCATGACCTGAAATATGTAGATATTGAAAGTAAAAAGTGATAATTACTACATCTACCCTTTCCATTTTTCAGACAGTATTTAAAAATGTCTTTTAGAGCATATTAAAAAAAAAAATCACACCCACTGCCATCAAGTCAGTTCTGACTCATAGCAACCCCCACTGGGTTTCCAAGGCAGTAAATCTTTACGGTAAATTGCCCTTTCTTCTGCAGAGTGGCTGGTAGGTTCGAACGGCCAGTCTTCTGGTTAGCAGTCCAATGCCTTAAGCACTGCACTACCAGAGCTCCTTTTAGAGTATGTAAGAAGAAAATAATATTCTGAAGGCTCATTTTTCCTCAACTGCTTTCCGTAATATTTTTTCAGTCCTTATAAAGGATGTGTGGCTTGGCTAGAGTACTATTAGCTGAATCAGTTTGGTCTCAAGGGAGGCCAAACTGCAGCCCTGGAAACTTAACCCAACCACCACACTGCTGGCACCGTGATTAAGAGCTCAACTCTAATCGAAAGGTCAGTGGTTCAAAATCACAAGTGGCTCTGTGGGAAGAAGATGTGGCAGTCTGCTTCCAGAAAGATTACAGCCTTGAAAACCCTATGGGACAGTTCTCTTCTCTGTCCTGTGGACACTATGAGTCAGAATTGATGCACTGGTAATGAGTACGTAGGTCACTGGCTCATCCCCACTTACCTCTATACCTACTTCCCTATCAGCTCTATCTGGGACAAGATCTCAGATTTATATTAACATGCAAAGAATCTCCCTAGCTTATTTCTTACAAAACTGCCTCAATTTTGAAATGCATAGAACATTTTTTCACACTAAAATCCTCCCAGAGGGCAAATATTACATGAATAGATTTGTGCTGCAAAATTAATCATCTACTTAATATATGAAGGTGCTAAAATTATCTGAATGATTACATGTATAGGTATTTAAATTCCCTAGTCAATGGAAGAAATGATGAATTAAAAGAGCTGAACAGATGACTTGAAAGGGTCGCTTGAGAAGACAAAGTAAAGTATTATAAGGAAATGTGCAAAGACCTAGAGTTAGAAAACCAAAAACAAAGAACACGTTTAGCATCTCTTGAGCTGCAAGAACTGAAGAAAAAAATTCAAGCCTTGAATTGTAACACTGAAGGATTTTATGGGTGAAATACTGAACAACACAGGAAGTATCAAAAGAAGACAGAAGGAACAGAGACTCATGGTATCAAAAAGAGTTGGTCAATCATTTTAGGAGGTGGCATATGATCAAGAACCAATGGTACTGCAGGAAGAAATCCAAACTACACTGAAAGCACTGGCAAAAAACAAGGCTTCACAAATTGACAGGATAACAATTGAGATGTTTCAACAAAGGAATGCAACACTGGAAGCACTCACTCACCTATGTCAAGAAACGTGGAAGACGATTACCTGACCAACTGATTGCCTGAGGAAAGAACAAATCTGTCTTGGAAGAAGTATAACCAGAATGCTCCTCAGAAGCGAGGATTGTAAGATTTCTTCTTATATATTTTGGACACGTTATGAGGAAGGACCAGTACCTGGAGGAGGACATCATACCTGGTAGAAGAAGGTCAGAGAAAAAGAGGAAGACTCTCAACGAGATGGACTGACAGAGGGGCTGTAACAAGGGACTCAATCATAGCAATGATTGAGAGGATGGTGCAGGGCCAGGCAGCGTCTTGTTCTGTTGCATACAGGGTCACTATGAAACTGAACCAACTTGATGGCATCTCACAACAGTAAGCATACTTGATAAAGTAGATTTTAATAGGAAGTTTATCTCTGACAATAATTCTGACCTATTAGGATGTACCAGACCCTCAAACCTGGGATTGTAAGATTAAACGAACACCTAAGAAATTGTGTGGTCCAAGAATTCAACTTTTGGGTTGTGGTAGCCACTTTTGCTCCCTGGGAGCTGAAATGTGAATTCTAATCTTAGACCACTGTTGGTCTTGGTGGGACTGCTTACTTAGTTCTGAGAGTTTATTATACCCTTGGAGCTGAGACCGGGTAATAAATAGCCAAACACAGATCAAAGATAAAAGATGTCATTCTGACAATTTTTAGATTATCAATAACAATAATAAAATTTAATAAAAGCAGTTATCATTCACTGGATGTTTTGCTACTGATAGCATTGCTCCAAGCACTCTGTACACATGGTTTTCTTCCTCATAACAGTTGTATGAAGCACAAGCTATCATTATCTTCATTTTATAAGTGAAGACACTGAAGCTCAGAGATATAAAGTAACTTGTCCTATGACACACAGCTATTAAGCTGAACAGCAAAGATTTACTCTTGTTACCTGGCTCCAGACTGTATACTCTTGACCAATATGCTATCCCACACTAAATCAGTTAAGAGGTTTCCTGAGAGCAAAAATCAAAATGTATAAAAAAGTAGATTGCAACTGAGTGGTTCAGCTGGCAAATGTTAGAGTAGTTGAGGCATTAGCCAAAGAAAACCAAATATCAAAACCAAACCAGTTGCCAGAGTCGATTCTGACTCATGGAGACCCCACGTGCTCCGCAGATTCTGATTGGCTAATTTTTTGCATGTAGCTCACCACATCTTTCTTCTGAGGCACTTCTGGGTGGACTCAAATCACCAACCCATGGGTAAGCAGCCGAGCGCTAAACGATTTGCACCACCCAGGGACTCCTAAAGGGAAGTAACTCTTTACAAAACCTTGCCTAACCTTCCCCTTGAGAAAGAGAGTGGGACCACCTTACTCAGCCAATTACTCTAACTCTAGATGCCACCCTAAGCCCATATGGTGTATTTCAATACACCTCCCAGAGAGACTACAAACCTCTCTCGTCTTGGGGCAGAATGGCTCAGCCATTGGAATATGGCACACTCCTCTGGCACAGGAACGACTCCCATCATAGAAGGTCTGAGGCCTTATGGTAGTCCTACAAGATAAAGTGAAAAGGTTTTCTTGTTTGTAAAGCCATCTCTCCATCACACAGGGACCAGTGATTCCACTGTATCTAGACCAACATCTTGGTCCTAACTCTTGAATCAATAGCTCGGGTTAAGTTAAAGACAACTGGGGAAAAAGCAGCTTTGGCATAGCACTTGGCTGTTCTGGTTCTGGGCTGTAATAATGTACAATTCACAAGGAATTCAAGTGTCTGTGATCTGGATCCCATGACAAGCTAACCCTAACCACACCTGTAAGTACAACTCAATCGTGGGCTCAAGGAGAACTCTGAAACATTTAAGAAACGAATATAAAAGTCTTTAATCATGACAGAAATAGAGGATTATTTAATGAATCCCATGTACCTATCACCCAGAGTCAACAATTTTTAAAATTCTGTCAAACTTGCTTCACCTGTAATCTTTTTCAAGTCACAAATCTCAGATTTTATGTCACTCTACTTTAGGATCCATCAAAACATGTGAATTATTTTCCATCACAAAGTCACAGTCACACCTTATAAAAATAACAATAATTCTTCACTATCACCTGATATCAGGCCATATGCAAATATTTCATCAATGGCCTCAAAAAAATCTTTTTCTGAAAGTTGTGTTGTTAGTTTCATGGTCCAGACAAGGTCTACCTTGGCATTTGATTGTCATGTCTCTAAAATTGAGAATAATTCCTACTCTACCCAGCCCCCCAATCTTATGTCACTGACCAAATTAAAGAAACAAATTATTGTCCTGCCCCACATTCTGGAATTTGCTTCTTTGCTTCCTCATTCAGCATCAGTGTATTCCTCTAACTTGCTAAATTAGTTCTAAAGCCTCTTAGTTCAACTTTTTGATAAAACATTTTTGAATCAACAAAAGAAAGGCTAATATTAATCCTAGTGCCAAATCACTCAGCTCCTTCTCATCAGAAATTCTCAGAATAAATCACTTTCTATGTCAACTCAATTGTTCTACACTTGAATGCATGAGTGTGGTGTAGTAAATTATTTAGTGTGGCTTTTCTACCCATAAGTCTTTGTAAACTCCAAGGTGGGATTTTCTATGAGCAACTGAGGAGCTCCTGATTGCTGAAGGTGTCCACCTGGAGTATTTCTGTTGGGAGTGGCACAAAACAATGTTCTGGGAGGTGCCCACTCTCTCTCAGGTGCTTAGAGTTCTGATGCTATAATTGGCTAGTTTGACCACCCTGCCAGGCTTAAAAAGGAGGCCTCCTGGAAGCAGAACTCTATCTGACTGCTGGTTGAGGAAGACGTGCTGCTGAAAGAGACACGGGCTCCTGAGACACGCGTTGCTGGGAAAGAGATGCAAGAGACACGCATTGCTGAGTGAGACACCGAGGGACCAGCACTGCTGGGAAAGAGACTGTGAGAGACTCTTGGCTGAGGGACGGTGGGCTGGGAGAGAGACTGAGCGTTCTTCCTGAACTTGAGTTGTAGCCTGGTGCTTCCCTAATAAACCCTGTAATCTGTGAGTTCTGTGTGGCCACTGCAGCAAATTATCGAACCCAGGAGAGAGGTGGTGGGTGCTTTGGGAGGAACGGTTGGTGAAAGGGCTGGAGGGAGGCAGCATGTTTGGCCTTGCAGTAATAGGCCTTGGGTTACTGCTGTCTTCCTCTTGTGAGATTAGAGGAGGTCAGAACATGTGGTCTCCTTGCCGTTTTTGCAATGAGTAAGACAGGAAACGGAAACTCCTCATCTTCCCTACAGAGGGAAGGAGAACAGGGTAGAGATGGGGTAGGGGAGAGCCAACAGGGGAAAGCCAACAGCGGAAGGTAAAATGGCATCTGATGTCCTCTTCCTTGGGTGTGAAACAGCATTAAGAAGTAGTTTTACTGGTCAAGAGAGAACAGCGCACAGCTGGCTCACATCCCTACCAAAATGAACCCATTACTTCCATTCCCTTGCATGCCAAGCAGTAACATTAGCTGGCACTAAAGCCGTCTCACCCAGAGATGAGGCCTCAGCACTCTGGAGGAATGAAAATCTTGTCCACGTTTCTCCCAATCCTTTGTGTCTTAAGGAAAAGGCTAAGTTATCCCAGTGATGGGGCTGAAGAACAGGTCAAATGACTTAGCAGTCCAGGTAAAGAGGTTTTTCTTTTTTGTAAAACACACCAATAAAATGGTGTCATATATTTAACTACAGCTTTGGCTTGGGTTCAGCCTTCAACGAGTCAAGTATTAGCAGCATCCCTACATACACCCAAGATTAGTATGAAAACAGGGCTGCAAAAACCTCCGACGGCTCTAACCAGCAGACATCCATGCGGGAACACCCCATCTTACTTATCTCTGTCGCTTCTCTCTTCTATTCCTGCCCTTCTTTGCCTAGTTATTTCTCCTTCTGTTTTGAACTTTTACCTTAAGATACAGTATTTTTTACACTACACTTTGTTACGTTACATACATGTGATATTTGACTATGGTGTCTCAATTCCCTCTCTCAGGTGGAACATTTGATATTTTTCTCTATAAACAAAGCAAACACCTACATGACTTTTAGCATAATCTGATTCTCCATTTTCCAATAATTAAAGATGGTTTTATTTCACCCATTTACAAGGATTAAAGGGGTAGAATCCTCATTTTTCATGTAGGAGTCCTGGGTTCAATTCCTGACCAACGTACCTCATGCACAGCCATCACCTATCTGTCAGTGGGGGCTTGCATGTTGCTACGATGCCAAACGGGTTTTAGCAGAGCTTCCAGACTGAGATAGACTAAGAAGAAAAGGCTGGCAACCTACCTCCAAAAATGTGCCAATGAAAATCCTACGCATCACAATCATCTGATTGACAAACAACCATCAGGAGGGTGCAGGACCCAGCAACATTTCATTCCATTGTGTCACCAGTCGGGGTTTACTTAATGGCAGCAAACAACAACAGGATTAAGTCAATAAAGATGTTCAGAATATCCCAAAGCAGCTCAAAAAGCGAGATCTGGGCTAGAGATAGAACTGGAAGCAGCACCAAGAAAAAGGTTAAACAATAAAAAAATAACTGATCTGAGGATCGCACCTCAGAGCACCCAAGCTTGTAATGAGCAACAGAAGAGGCTGGCTCCCAGGAAGAAATGCAGGCACTGAAACCAACTAATGGTTCAGGGCTATACTGTCAAGACGCTGGAAGGGAGGGTGCAGATGAGAAACACCTCTCCACTCAGTTTGCCCACCTGTGGCTAACCTTTGTGGTTTTGTTTAACTAATTTGTGTCCATGCATTCAATGAAATATTTAATGAGCTAAACTTATCAAATCACTATAAACTGCAACACACACACACTCAGCATAAAATAGGCGGGACTGCTACTTATGCTGAAATTGAGATCGATGGGGCTTACCACCACAGTTCAGGTGAGTGGGGAACACTATCCATGGGAAATTCTAGCATGAAAATATGTGTAACTTTATGAAGTCCTGCCTTCCCTTCTGTTCATCACAGAGAAATCAGAATATCTCACATGTCAACAAAAGCTCAGAATAACTGCCAGCAAAGTGCTCAGAGAGACTTCTGGACAGGAGGCTTACCACCTGCCAGTTCATGCCACAAAAATACTTCCAAATTCCAGCCAAGATTGCAATTCACCCTCAGGCTGAATTTTTTCAGCGGTATGGAGAAAATCTACTTTTGTACCTGGATTTTGAATCTTACTGAATTTCTGTGTGGTCTTGAGCAAATGAGTTAACCTGTGTCTGTCTGTTCATGAGGTGAGTGTTAGCAATCCCCCCACTTACACCCCTGATTATATATGAAAACCAGCCGTTGTTGAGTCAATTTTGACTCACAGCAACCTCCTGTGCGTCAGAGCAGTACTGTGCTCCACAGGGATTTCAGTGGCCGATATTTTAGAAATAGATCAGGCCTTTCTTCCAAGGTGCCTCTGGGTGGGTTGGGTGCTTCAACTTTTTGGTTAGCAGCCAAGAGGGTTCACAGGGGCTCCTTATATGAAAACATGGCCGCAAAAATCTCAGGGAGCTACATCTCAATAGACTTTGAGGCAATAATACCCCTATCTTACATGCTAAATACGAGTCTGAGGGTGGATAACAGTACTTGTTGCAAAGTTGTTACTACTACTATTGCCTTCAGGATTAATGAGGAATAGATCCATCTGTTGGCAGTGTTCCCTCAAATCACAGTACAGATGAACTTGAGTGCAGAGAAGCAATCTTTTTAGAGCAGGTCAATGGGAAACACCTGCAGACAGACTGTAAGCTTCTTCAAGTAAGAAGCTAGGGCTACAGCAGTGACCTGGTGAGCACCTTTCCCTAATAAAAGGGGCCCCCATCAAGAGATAGGCAGAGTCCCTGGGTGGTGTTAATGGTTAAGCACAAACTACTAGCCAAAAGGTTTGTGGTTCTAACCCACCCACAGGCACCCTAAAAGACAGGCCTGCTTCTGAAATGTCACAGCTTTGAAAACCCCATCGAGCAGTTCTACTACGTGCACACCTGGGATTGCCATGAGTCAGAATCAACTTGATGGCAACTAACAACAGGCTGGAATCTATGTCCCAAATGAACTGAATTCACCTCAGGCAACATCAATCTCGCTAGGTGGAAGGACATCAACAGGAAAACATGTTCCAGCCTGTGGCTGACACAACTGGGAAGGATCATACACCTCCCACAACAACCCGTATCAGGGACAAAAGATTCAGGGGTGGCAGTTCCATTCCACTGCATAGTGGAAGTGGCATATTGTGGTAAATAGAATAATGGCCTTCCTAAGATGTCGGCATCCTCATCCCCAGAACCTGTGAATATGAGACCTGGCATGGCAAAGGGGAATTAAGGTAACAACACAAAGGCTTCTAATCAGCTGACCTTGAAATAGAGATGTGACTCTGGATTATCTGGGTGCGTCCAACACCATCATGAGTCCTTAACTGTGGAAGGGGAGGCAAAAGAGTCAAGACTTGACCTGCCATTGCTGGCTTTGAAGGGAGGGAGCCACAGGCCAAGCAATGCAGGCACTGTCTTGATGCTGGAAAGGGTGACAGAATACCTCCAGAAAGGAATACGATCATGCCGACCAACGTCTTGACTCTAGCCTGGAGAACTCAAGACTCTTGACCTTCAGAATTGTAAATAATACATTTGTGTTGTTTCAACTGCTAAGTCCCTGTCAATCTGTTACAACAATGGGAAACTAATACACTTAAACCATTTGAGATAGGGTTTCTACAGCAATAAATGCTGAAGGTCTGCCTCTACTTTTGCTTCAACCAGTAAATTCTCCTAGCTAGGCACATGAGCTAGGCAAGGGGAATGCTGATTTCACTTGACTTAGGATCCCACTGGAAGCAGACTTTAGGGCCTGCTTAACTGGCTGGCTTCACCACTCACTCACTAGCTGTGTGACCTTGGGCAAGTCACTCTGACTTGCACCTCATCTTTACATGGTCAATGTGAGGAGTGAATAAGGTAACACGCGAGGGCCCAGCAACAGTAACTACTGTTTATGGAAAATCTGTTTTTTTTTAACTTCTCATCTGGCAACCCCAGACTATGACACTGTTACGTGGCTTACTCAGAGTTACCCAAAAACACTGCCTGAGACTGTGAAACAAGGATATATGCTAGGAGAAGTTGGCACACACACACAGGCTGTGGAAGGGTGAATGTTGGGTACCATCAACAGGAGTGAGGTCGAGACAGTCAAGGTGGAACACTGGGCATTTTCAGACACGGGGAAAAGAAGCCCACAAAAAGGGAAAGAGAGAATTATGGGGTTATTGCTTGATGGGTACAGGGTTTCTGTTTGGGATGATGAAAACATTTTGGAACTAGATAGTGGTAATGGTTGCAAAACACTGTGAATGTAATTAATGCCACCAAATTATATACTTAAAAAAAATGTTTCAAGTGGGAAATTTTAGGTTACCTATGTTTTACCACAATTGAAAAAAAAAAATAATGCTGGGAAAAAAAAGTCCAGAGAAAAGATTGACTGGTAGGTTGTTTCTTGAACTGAGACTCTTAAAAAGCTATTGATTAAAATTTTTCCTTTGAAGAAATGTGGAGTTACAAACAAGCTGAGAGAAAAGACTTGGCCCACTGCAGAAGCAAACACACCCACAAACGTTTGAGGTTTCAGACAAGCCTCGGCATGCAAAAACACGAGTCGATGTATTGGCAAAGCAGGGCAACAACTGCTCATAAGGAAAGTGATTCAGGGGAACTAATTCTACCTCACAGGCAGGCAGATATGTACAGTTTTTAAGAAAACCACAAACAAACTCACTGCTGTCAAGTCAATTCAGACTCATAGATAACTTACAGGACAGGGTAGAACTGCCCCACAGAGTTTCTAAGGCTGTAAATCTTTATGGAAATAGACTGTCACACCTTTCTCCTGTGAGCAGCTGGTGGGTTCAAACTGCTGACCCCATGGTTAGCAGCTCAGTGCTTAACCAGTGTGCCACTAGAGTTTCCACTGCTAGGAATTTACCCTATAGGTATTTAAAAACAAAAACAACCCTCCAGGTACTATGTATAACTAAAAATGTTAGGACCAGTATCTCTATACAAGCTCCCTTGTGCATGCATTTATCAAAGTCAAATACCAAGAGGAGGATTTACTGGGGCAATGGACATGCACATTTAAAATCCTGGCTCTGATATAGGTGGCAAGTAACAATCTCTTTGGACCTCAGTTTTCTGACCTGTAAAAGGGGATTTTAAGAGCTTAAAAGCAGCTATTAGTGTTATTACTAAGCAGCTTGGTTTCACTGCTCCAGGTTAACAAATCCTTTCTTCCAGCTTCATGACGCTCCACAAGATAGTTATTCAATCATTGCCTAAGGATGTTCACTCAGGAAACAATATGCACAGATCCTCGAATAAAGGTTTAAAAAATGCACCATGTGGTGCTTTTATTCTTAGGAAAGAAACTATAAAATGGGAAGGTTGGCCGGAAAGCCTGGCACATCTAACTGCTGAAAGAGAGGGCAAAGGAAGATGGTGAACTTGGCCTAGTTACGTCCATTTTCTCCGTAAAGGAGGTGCTTTTCTCGGTTAAGAGTGCAGGAGATGGGCAGCAGGCTGGCAAAGAAGAGCAAGGGTTTAAAATAGCTGCTGACAGGAATGACAGAAGGAGCTAAGCAAAGGCTTCTAGTGTCACCCTTTACCATAAAACTCCATTTCTACTCATGGCATCCATCTTCTGCCCAAGAGATAGGAAGAGACTGACTACATACTTGAGTTGAGAGCACACCCAACCCCTGGGGCCAGTCCTTTACAGGGGAAGACAGAAGAACCTAGAAGCAAGGATGGCCAGACTTTTGCTTACTTTGGACATGTCAGCAGGAATGCTCAATAGCTAAAAAAAAAATGGCACCACGTTGGTAAAGTAGAGGGTCAGTGAAAACGAGAAACCCTCAATGAGATGGATTAATGTACCAGACTCAACCATGGGCTCAAACACACAACGATCCCGAGGACAGTGCAGGACCAGGCAGCACTTTATTCTGTTCTACATGAGGTGGCCATGACTCAATGGCAGCTAACAAAACAAAGCCCTTCTAACTATGACATCATGGGGAAGGCCCAGGCAGGCCTCTATCTTTGGGAAGGAGAGAAAAACAGACATAATCCCCATCCCACTGTTTACAGCGGGACCTTCCTGGTGAGTATGTATGTATCTCCAAAACTCTTAGGAATTAATCCAACACCCTGATTTTGCAGATAAGACCACCAAGTGACAAAGGAATGTGAGGCAGAGCAAGGAAGAAAAGTTGGATTTCTTCCTTTCTAAGCTGGGTTGTCTTCTGCTGTATCCTTCAAGTACTACCTAGCCAGGGCCTCAGGCACAGCAGGTCAACATGTTGCCACACTGTACAGAAAACACTTGGCCAGGCACTAGGAATTACATCCTGCCCCCCCCCCCTTTAAACTTTAAAGGAATATTTATTTTGTTGTGTAAAAAACATCCTTATTTACAGAATGTCCCTAAATAGGGGCCAGAATTAATTTTTTATATTTTTCATTTTTATTTTTAAAATTATGGCACAAATCACGAAGCAACACTTCAATTAGTAAATAAAGAAAAAATCAGAAAGAGAATCACTTTCAACCACCATAAAACCAAAACCAAACCAGTTGCTGTGGGGATGACTCTGACTTTTGGTGACCATGTCTGTGTCAGACCAGAACTGTGACACTCCACAGAGTTTTCAACGGCTGCTTTGTCAAAAGTAGACTGCCAGTCCTTTCCTCCAGAGTGCCTCTGGGTGAACTCAAAATCTCCAATCTTTCAGTTAGCAGTAAACACATTAATGCTGGCATCAACCAGAGACTCCTTCATCTACCGTATTTCCTTCCTATTTTTCCAAATATAATCCAAGAGAAGGGCATTACATATGGGCAGCATTCTGAAGCTCAGCTTAGACTGTCATAACCAAAAAAACCAAACACACTGCCGTTGAGTCGGATCCAACTCATAGTGACCCCTCCTTGGTTTTCTAAGGCAGTATCACTACGGAAGTAGATTGCCCAACCTTCTTTCTGAGGAGTGGCTGGTGACTTTGAACTGCCAGCCTTCTGGTTAGCAGTCAAATGCCTTAGGCACTACGCCACCAGAGATTGTCACAGACTGAAATTAAATGGGAAAATCCGCAAATCCAAGTTCTCTCAGATAAAAAGGAATAATCTCTAGAAAACCTTTTCCTTTGGCATCTCTGTTGTTATTACTGGCAACAGGGGCCACTATTAAATAGGAGGAACCCTGGTGTCACAGCAGTTAAGTGCTCAACTACTAATCAAAACATTAGTGGTTCAAAACTATCAGCTACTCTATGGGAAAAAGATATGGCAGTCTACTTGTATAAAGATTTACAGCCTTGGAACCCTATTCTGTCCTATAGGGTCATAAATTGACCCAATGGCAATGGGTTTGGGAACCCTGGTGGTGCAATGGTTTAAGTGCTTGGCTGCTAATGGAAAGGCTGGAGGTCTGAACCCACCAGCCACTTGTCGGGAGAAAAACATGGCAGTGTGCTTCTGTAAAGAAGCAGACTATGGGCAAGTTCCACTTGGTCTTATTAGGTCAATCTAAGAGTCAGAATCCAATAGAGAGCAAAAGGTTTTTTTGTCATAGTTAAGTAAGATTGCCTGGGTAATGCGAACAGTTAATGAAATTGGCCGCTAACCAAAAGGTTGGAAGTCTGAGTCTACTCAGAGGCATTCAGGAAGGCCTGGCAATCTAGTCACTGAAGACCCCATGGAGTTGCCATAAGTCAGGATGGATTTGACGGCAAATTGGTAATTGAAAACAGAAAGAAATCTTATCTGTTTCTTTACTGAGCAGGTTTGCTAGGCTTACCCTGAGATGTTACTAAGAGTGACAGGAGTTTAATAGGTCCTACTGCCTGCATTTAAAAACAAAACAAAATAAAAAAAACCTAAATAATGTTGCTATCTTTTCTACCCAGTTTAAAGATCTAGTTGTTTCTTTTAATGCTTGCATACTATGGTGAACTGAATTCCTTTTGGGGATAATAATGAGGATTAATGGTGAGTAAAGAGAGGTCATGTACAGAAATTTCTGGAGTCCCTTACCCATGTGCCTTGTGTGGCACAGTTAATAATTTGGGGTGAAAGAAAGGTCATACCACTAGTCCTCCCACATAGACAAATGTGTGTTAAGTATCTAGCAGCGATGAGATAGGAAATGGAGGGCCTATATACCAGGAAGAAAACAGGAAGAGACAACAAAATGCCTCATGCTTTAAAAAAAAACACAGCTAGTAGGGAAGCAGTATCGCTTCACTCGAGTGTAATAAAAAAACCTCACCAGAATCTACAATTCCTCTTATGTAAAGATGGAAGAACAAGGGGATAGGGAAACTAATTACTGGAAATGAACAATCCAGAACAAAGTTAATGAGAATTTGACACACTGAGAAAACTGTAACCAATGCCACTGAACAATTTGTGTAGTAATTATTAAATGAACTAATTTGTTGTAAATTTTCCCTGAAAACTCAGTATTAAAAAACAATCTCACTAGAAGCCTCTTTTTGCACCACTTTATAATGTACCTTTAAAAGCAAACGCAGTCATGCTTCTAAACTTCTCCATGTCATGTCTCAGAATTTGGTTAGGCTGATGGGGTGCCCCTGCCAAGTCAGACAGGAGATGGCACAGTAAGTACCCGGCTTCATAAAATACCAACCCCAGATCCTCCTGGGCTCATAGGAGAGAGAGGCATCCTTACATGTGTGAAAGAACAGGTACCACAGTGGGAAAGGTAGAATCCACCAGCAAGTGAGAGACAGGCAGCTCTTTCAACTGCTCTCTGAACAGTAGCAAAACAGACAAAATGGAGGGTGAGAGGATGCCAGGGTGAAAGTACATATAAAACTAACCTAGAAAACCTTACCAGAACCTGAGAGTGGCTGGGCTTTCAGAGTGCTGTGCCTGTTGCACGTGGCAAAGCCAGATTCTGGGTAGGGGAATCTACTTTGACTCTTTATGAGGTCTCTCTGTCTCCCTCACTCACCAGTATCTTCCCACAGGGGACCCAATGAGAGCCAAATGCACCCTGCATGTATAGGAGAAAAATCAGTCAGTTGCTGTCAAGTTGAGTTGCCTTTGACTCATAGCAACTGCATTGTGTGTCACAATAGAATTGTGCTCCACAGGTTTTTCAATGGCTGATATTTTGGCAGTAGACTGCCAGGCCTTTCTTCCAAGACACCTAGGGGTGGATTTGAACTGCCAGCCTTTTGGTTTGCAGCTGAGCACTTAACTGTTTGTGCCAACCAAGGTCTCTGCGTGCACAGGAGAGGAACGCTCCAATTATTAATTACACAGAATATATCACATGAGGATTTTTTTTAAAGTATAAATAGCATCACAACTTTCTTAGAAGAAAATATCATGTAAACAAATTCTTTCTCCAGTTCAAATGGACTACTTAATGACTGCCAGAAAGTGGAACAAGTTCCGTGTTTTACCTCAAACTGTCAAATGACCTGTGGCTTGGGCCAAGGTAAAAGAAATGGATTAATCAAACACCATATAGCAGGAGGTGTCCTGCAACATCAACAAAAACAAATAATACCTACAGTGGCCCAGCTTCCTACAAGTTCTCATACTCTAGGCAGGAAATAAGGATATGGCAGAAATCCCAATTTTAATTTCTGATTAGTAAAGAATATCACACATGGAACCCTGGACTGAGGGCAGAGAAAAGTCAGGAAGCTTTGTCACCATGCAATGCAAAGGCAACACACCCTTCTGGTATGCAACTTCCACACCAAGATACATCTTGTGCTCCACTACTGCCCTAACCACAAAGAAAAGATGATTGTTTTTACTTTAAATGTCAGCCAAGTCATTTCCTTTGCATGTTTGAGAAACAGACATAACACTGACTACACCCCCCCCCCAAATACTTGGAACCACCACAGGCCTCCCCACCTGGTCTCTTGTCCTGCTGTCTCAAGGTCAGTGGTACACGGTTCCCCTCTCTCACAAGGGGACAGGCTTTAAGACATTTCATAGCTGGAATGTGGCATGAGAAAAAGAAGGATGCTCAAAAAAAAATGACCTTCTTTTTGAACCTCAGAGTTTTGGGGATTATAGGTGATTTTAACTAGAGAAAAGAAAGTAGTAAAGTTTCTGATGGCGGGGGGAGGAGAAAGTTAACAAATGGTAGTTGGTGTCTTTAACATCTGACCTCATTTTCTTAAAGAGCTTCTGACCTCCCAGATTCCTTCAAGGCCATATTTCAATTTTAGATTAGAAATTTAGTGTTTTTATTTTATTTTTTTTTAAAGAAAACTATGAAAATCAGAGCCACCTGTCACACTTAAGTAACCATGAGCTCTCAGAAACACACAGCATGCCTGACATAATAGGTTGGTATTTCTCCCCTCAGGTGGGCACTGAAGGTAGAGAGAGTTCTGCCATCTAGAAAAGAGGAGCCATTAAAACACTGTCTAGACTCTGAAAACCACTTTGTTGTTGTTGTTGTTATGTGCCGTCGAGTCACATAACCACTTTAGGACAAGGATATTTTCTCTACGATAATGTGCCGACAAAGCTATAGCAATAGGTCAATGAGTGTGTTTCCAGATCAGCCCTCAGCAATGCAAGGCAAAGGAGACTGACACCATAGAATTCAACTGCTGACTTGGAAGAGGGTAGGCGAAGTGAATTGTCCAAGGCCATAGAGAAGCAAATGCAACCTCCTAATGCAGTGTCCCTGCACCCTGTGATTCTATGACTTTGTGAAACTTTTAACTCTGTCACACCAGCTGGGGTTGTGGGTACAGCCGAGGGAACCTCAGGCTCACAGAAGTCTCTAACTCTCAGTTCACCATTCAGTGACCAATGACGGCACCAAGTGGTGGTGTCAGGAATCTGCCCCAATAGAGCAGTGTTTAAATTCCTAGGAATGGCCCACGATTACCTTGACCATAAAATGTGCTATCAGTATACACATGGAGGATATTAACCGTAAGGGCAAATAGTCCTGGTTTGTTCTCCTACGAGCCCTTCAAACACACCCATAGTGAATCATATACGTGCCCAAGCCTGATGAACTGGAAACCACATGCTCACCAGAGGCAGTGTCATTCAGAATGTGCCATCCAATAGAAAGACAACACGAGCCACAGATGAAATATAAAATTTTCTCGCAGAGACATTAAAAAAGTGAAAAGAAACAGGTAAAATTAGCTTTAATATCTTACTTAACCTAATGTATCCAAAGTACCGTAGCTGCAATATGTCATCAAAATAAAAATTATTGAGATTTCTTTCTTTTTTTTAGGAACTTACTAGGTACTTTCCACCATCTGCCCATCAGTTTGCTGTACTGTAGTGGCCTGTGTGTTGCTACTAAGCTGGAAGATATGCCATTGGCACTTCCAGTATCAGTCGAGTCATTCATGGGTAGGCAGGTTTCAGCCAAAGCTCCAGGTTAAGATGACTAGGAAGAAATACCTTGTTCAAAAATGAACTAATGAAAACCTTTTGGACCACAGCAAAATACTGACCAATATGGTGCTGGAAGATGAGGCCCCAGGCTGGAAGGCACTACACAGCAACCGCAACAGTGGACTCAAATATGCCAATGATCAAGACGGAGCACGAAGGGCAACGTTTAGTTCTGTGGTACAGGGAGTAGCCATGAGTTGAAGCTGACTTCATAGCCACTAACAAGTGTGTATTTTATAATTAAATGATATCCCTTATGGGTCCTCCTCTTAACAGATCTTTTCCCTTGTTACCAAGTGATGTTAACTAACCAACATGCCCCCACACAGCAACAGCACTATTTACTATGCATGTAACACGTGCTAGATCCCACAAAAGGCACTTACTAGGGGACTCTGAACCTTTGTTCGGCCAGAGGCAGATTGTTGTTGTTATGTGCCATTGAGTCAGACCCGACTCATAGCGACCCCTCCTTGGGTTTCTGAGGCGGTATCACTACCGAAGTAGATTGCCCCATCTTCCTTCCGAGCAGTGGCTGGTGGGTTTGAACCGCCAGCCTTCTGGTTAGCAGTCAGATGCCTTAGGCACTATGCTACCAGAGCTCCTACAGAGGCAGATTATACATTACCGAAAACAGATACCAAAAGATTAAGTGCCAAGAAGAGAGGGGAGCCAGATCCAAGGCCGATGTGGGTTCTCTGCCTATCTCCATCTTTCTGACTTGACTGCTTCCTTGAAGGAACCAGTATATGAACTGGCTGTATTTATGACATGGGAGAAAAGATCTGGGAAATGCTGCAATATGCACTTACAGAGTTTAAGAAACAAATTCATCCCAGGCTTAGTACCCAATTCAGACTTTTCTTTCCAGACTCATACATAATACTATACAAAAGATGGATCATCCTGGACATGCAGTTTTGCATTCTGCTTTTGAAAACAATCATACAATCATTTTAAATCATTAATTTCTACATAGATGGACTTAGAAGGCTATAGAGATTCCAAGCAAAATATCCTCTAAACACAAATCTCAGTCTGCCTCTCTGCCAATAATCATGTCCATTCAATCATTCAAAAATACTCAGGCCACTCTCACTGAGGCACTGCTCTGGGTGCTGGGGGCTAGAGTGGTAAATGGGACAGGTAAGTCTTTGCCTTCATATAGCTTAGCTTCTGGAGAGGAAGCTGGATAATAATTAAGAAAACAAATCATAGGAAGTCAAGCACTAACCCACGACAGGAAGGAAGGGCAGACACATACAATGACTTTAGTCCATCTTCTATTACTTGTTAGACTCAACCACATGAAAGTGTCAATACTCGACCATTTAAGACCCACAAAATGGGCAATTTCATATGATCCCACCTAATGCAGTTTATTTTATTTATCCTACCTAATGCCATCAAGAAACAAGAAGGCTTCCAATGGACCAGAAATTATAATGAACTCTTGAAAGGCAGAAGATACAGAGAACTAGATTCAATCAATCACTCTTGGGACCTCTGAGTGCTAGGAGAGCCTCTAAGGGTATAACAAGCTCAGAGATGACCGCTATGAGGAGGTGGGCTGAATGTCAACCACAACTGGAGTCCTCGAGTAGTCTACACCTGGTGGCACCCCACCCCTCAACCATGGGGCCAAGGAGCAGAGCAGAGGCCCCTATCTCATACCTAGGAGACTGCCACTTTCCTTTGTGATTTCTTCAACTACTTCAAAATGCAGAAAAGGCCCAGGAGTTTGGCAGTTTGTTACTGCTTAACTCTTTGGAAAAGGACTTGTTATTGTTGTTGTTATGTGCCACTGAGCCAAATCCGACTCATAGCGACCCTTCCTTGGGTTTCTGAGGCAGTATCACTATGGAAGTAGATTGCCCAACCTTCCTTCTGAGGAATGGCTGGTAGCAGTCAAGTGCCTTAGGCACTACGCTACCAGAGTTCCCATGGAAAAGGACTACTATATATTATTTGTGCAATCAAAAAATAAAAATAGTCCTGGCAGCTGACCAACTGATTGGTCTTAACATTATGAAAAGAAACAAACAGATGTTTCATGCCTCCTGAGAGGACGTTGAAGTATTCTTGTCTGGAAATCAAGCCCAGTTCTGATCAAGCCCCCAGAGCTACCTACCAGTTTACAGGAATACAGGGGACACAAGACAACACTAAATGACACTTAGAGTTGCAATCACTTAGGGATATTTAGGTCCCTAGAAATGCAGAACGAGGGGAGGCTCTGCAGGACAAAAAAAAAAAAAAAAGGGAAAAAGAGGGAGTATAAACTGCTGACCAAAACGCTGACTAGGCCCATGTGTGTATGAGTGGACTCCATCTGGATCTTTATTTGACCAAACCAACTGTGAAAAAACAAGTTTGTATGACATTAGAGAAAAGGAGATCACTTCCCAGATATCTGATATTAAACAAATATTAATTAATGTGTGTTTTCAATGGGCTTTATCTTTCAGAGTTACACACTGCAGTGGTTAATTGATAATTGTCAAAGCTGGGAATTAGGAACTTGTGAGTTCATGCTATTATTCTATGTTGGATTTGTTTAAAAATCTTCACAATAAAAAGCTTAAAAGCACTCTGGGGCCCCACCCTCCCCTCTGTCCTAGGTTCCCACAGATCAACCTGGGATGGTGTCTTGGGTCTCCAGTGTTGCTGTAACAGACATACCATGAGTAGATGGCTTTAGCAAACAGGAATTTATGCTCTTACAGTTAGGAAGCTATAAGTCCAGATTCAGAGTGCCAGCTCTAGGGCTGGGGAAAGGCCCCTTGACCTTAGGCTTTAGCTTTGCCTTTTATTCCAGGTCCACTAAAGTCAGAGGTGTCTCATAACTCAGGCAGCTGCTGGCTGCTGAACCCAAGGTCAGCAAGATGGGCACAGTCCCAAGATCAACAGGCACTCGGCACACCAATGGGTCAAGTCCGGGAACAATCCCAAGATTGGCAGGCAAGACGGCAGGCCGCTGATACGAAGCCTTGGCCAAATGCAGAACCCAAATATTCCAAAAAGCTAGAAACCTTTCACAAAACTTCTCCTTACATAATGGAAGCAGACCACACCCAGAAGGCTACTTAGCTGCTCACAGCAGATTCCACCATGGAGGTGATTACAATCTCATCATGGGGAATAACTACATCCAGCTGCCCAGCCATGCAAAACCACAGATTGTTCCCATTTGTGGTAGTTAAGGTTGTGCGTCAACTTTTACCAGTTGCTGTTGAGTCAACTCCAACTCTCGGTGACTTCATACATGTACGAGTAGAACTATGCTCCATGGGGTTTGCAATGGCTGACTTTTTGGAAGTACATCTCCAGGCCTTGCTTCCAAGGAGCCTCTGGGTGAACTTGAACCTCCAATTTCTCAGTTAGCAGCCAAATGTGTTAACCATTTGGACTACCCAGGGAATCTTACAAGAGCCCAAAGTGTGTACAGTGCTTGCCCACCTGTCAATGAACTGATCGACAATGACAATATCCCCAGGCTGAATCTCCTCCTTCAAGGAGCCGCAAGCTGTGGTCACTATGATATGTGTACAGCCCTCTTCCTTCAGAGCCCAGATGTTCGCCTGGTAGTTGACTTTCGAAGGCATGATGGTGTGCTGCCTCCCATGCCTATGGGAAGGAGAAAAGAAGAGGTAATGAGTGTGCCAACCCAAACCCAACCTGCCGCCATCAAGTTAACTGTGACTCACAGTGACCTTGCAGGACAGGGTAGAACTGCCCCAAAGGGTTTCTAAGGCTGCAAATCTTTATGGAAGCAGATTGCCATATCTTCTCCTATGAAGCAGCTGGTGGGTTTAATCATCAGCCTTTGGTTAGCAGCTGAGCACTTAACCACTGCACCACCAGGGCTCCTGAGAAGTGCTCAGGGCATTTAAAGACTTAGGAAACTAACTGACAGCCAAAGGTGGGGGTGCATGAACGCCTTGAAAGGATATGCATCATTCTGAGGCTGGTCTCCAAAACATGAGATTTTTTAAAAGAAATAAAAAAAATGAGAAGTGCCTAAGAACCACTGCATTAGAGGGTCAAACATTTCATGACTCAACATGTTTCAGTTCAGTTTGCAGGAATATAAAACACTCACCATGGGTCACATCACCAACTGTTTTCTCCCACCAAACCCAAAACCCTTGCTGTCAAGTTGATTCTGAGTCACAGTGACCCAATAGGACAGAGTAGAACTGCCCCACAGGGTTTCCAGACTGTGATCTTTATAGAAGCAACATCGTCCCATGGAGCAACTGGTGGGTTTCAACTGCCAACCTTTTGGTTAGCAGCCAAGCATTTTAACCACCATGCCACCAGGCCTCCTTTGTTTTTTTCTACAGTCTGGAAAAATTAAATGATTCTCCAGCAATGACCACAGACCAAATAAGGTTTCCTGAAATCTATTCCATGTGACCATCTAAAATTAATTTAGTTTTATTGGATTCAGAGGAGCCCCTTACATTTAAAAAATGTAGAGTAGCAGACAGATGCCAGGGTGGCCCCATGTTGACACTTGATACAACCCCTTCCTCTTGAGGTGGAACTGAGACTTCCCTCCAACCAATGGTGGCCCTTCCATGACTGGGCTCCACTTGGCAGCAAGCACTCTCCTGCTGGTCTTGAAGAAGACTGCTGTTACAATGTAAACTGCCTATGGAGAGGGCAACATGGCAGGAAGTGTGGGTGGCCTCTAGGAGCTGAGGGCCTCAGGCCTACAATGGCAAGGAACTAAATTCTGCCAAGAACAACATGCACTTGGCAGAGCACCCCAAGCTCCAGATGCACACTGTGCAGCCTTTTGAGCCCTGAGCAGAGAACCTAGAAAAGCCATGCCCGGACTCCTGACCCACAGAAACCGTGAGTAATGCATGTGTCATGTGTATTGTTTCATACAGCCAACTTTCTGATCATTTGTTATGCAGCAATAGAAAACTAATGCATGTAGTTTTGTTCATTTATAACCATGTGATAATTTTTTTTTTAAAAGGAAAATTACCTAAATTTGGGATGCATTTTTTAATTGATGGAAACAAAGATTGGGACAAGCAATTAAAGAGAATAAACTAGAGCAAGGGTTTCAATGAAAGAACCCTGAAAAACAAACAAACAAACAAAAAAAAAAACAACCCACTGCTATTGAGTCAATTCCAACTCATAGTGACCCTGAAGAACAGAGCAGAACTGCCCCATAGCATTTCTAAGGCTGTAAATCTTTAAAAAAGCAGACTGCCTCATCTTACTACTGCAGAAAGGTTGGTGGTTTCTAACTGCCAACTTTTTGGTTAGCAGCTGAATGCTTTAACCACCATGCCAAAACAGCTCCTAGGAAGAACCCC
>NW_006921803.1:5431106-5432624 GCF_000298275.1 Orycteropus afer afer
GTATGTATATATACACAATTAAAAGATGCCATTTGAACCATTTCTCCACACTAGGATTTGCCTTAGTGAAGTAAAAGAAGTCTAGATTTGACTGATCAGCTTAATCATTCAATAAATATACACTGAGCCCTCTGTAGGCACAGAGATCAGCAGGACTCTGAAGTCTGCCTTGGATGCCTACGTAGGTACCATTCAGCCAGATCTATTTGTAGCAGGCACCTCAAGGATCTGGGATGGCAGACTGGTCAAGGGGCTTTGGCAGGTTCAAGAATAGGTGTGCGTCTGAGAGAACTGTCTCGGGATTTAAGAACTCAGCTCTGGACCTGTTTGTTTGTCTTAACCAGGTCCAAGACAGCCATGGAATGACCTGAGGGAGTGGAAAATGGTCCCTAAAACTGAAGGAGGTTAAGAAAATAGGAGGTTAAGAAGCTGTCCAAGCTGACTGCAGGACTTAGAAGATACACGGTCAGTCTAAGGAGTTACTGAAAAGGTGGATATGGTGGGGATGGTCAGATGTGGGGATCTTCACAGAAGAATCAGAGGAACTAGGTTACTTGGAAGTAGTAATATGGAATTAGGAAAAGGTAGACACCCCACCCTGGACCAGGGCGGGCAACACAGGGGGGCTTGGAGAACTAACAGTCTCTACTAGAAAATGAGGATTATTTTATTTCCAGTTCATTCATGCACATGGATCAGCAACTGTGTCCTGGATCCTGACAATAACCCTTCTTTGAACCAGGGCTCACTAAAAAAAAAATAACACTTTGTAGTGATACTTCCTCCCTTCAGTCATAAGAAAAAAACTCATTGGCATTGAGTTTTTTCCAGCTTATGCTGGTCCTAAAGAACAGAGCGGAACTGCCCCATCGGGTTTCCAAGGCTGTAAAAATCTGTACAGAAGCAGACTGCCTCATCTTTCTTCCGCAGAACATCTGGTGGTTTTGAACTACTGACCTTTTGGTTAGCAACCAACCACTTAATCACTGAGCCACCAGTGCTTCTTTTAGTCATCAGCCTATCCCCTAAATCAGCATGGGGTGACCCAGAGGCCTGAAATAGAGGTAAGCTGATTTGAATGGACAGGCCAGAAGAATACAGCAGCTATGTCTAAAAAGAGTACCTGGCTTCTCAAAACACATAAGCTGAAAGTTATCTGTGCACACCAGAGCCATGCTGTCAATCCAGCGAGGTCCAAAGCCCCTCTCAGCTGACCAAACCCAGCAGCAGGACTCCTGGCCCTTCATGCCTGGGGCCTGCAGCCCTGGGCTGCCAAGACCAAGCAATTCTTTATTTTTTAACTTAAAAATTAAGCCAACAAGGAGAAAGGAAAAACCTAACATGTCTCCATGAACTGGATATTAACCTTGCCAAATGGAGTATCCACATATTTTTCAGTTCTTCCTTCTAAAATTTCTGGGTCATCCAGGCCAGTTCCACCAATTATTCCAATCTAAGAGAGAGAGAGGAGGAGGAAAATCAAAGAAAGAGAACATATCTGATCATTTTTTCATTAGA
>NW_006921803.1:5434794-5443025 GCF_000298275.1 Orycteropus afer afer
CATTTTTTCTAATGAAAAGCATTAAGCTTATTACCATGAGTAAAATTTCTACTAAATAAATAAATAGTAACTTTTTGAGAAAAACATCAAAGTTAAGAATTAACTGATGATCTAAATTATTTATTTTTTTCCCAAATTATAGAAGCTGATTTATATCAGAATGTAGGAAAACGGTCAACCTCTCTGGCCCTGTTTCTGGGGCGGAGTGTGTGTGTGTGTGCGCGCGCGCGTGCACAAAATAAGGAAAATTTAGTGAGATTTTACTGAAGATTATTTTATCTAATTTAGAGCTGTGTTTTACTGGGAATATATTACTCTTGCTCCTCCCTTTTAAAAATGAATTTACTTCTAAAAACAAAATCGGCACCTCTGTAAGTTTCCCACAAATTTGAAAATGAGGAAATGGAGAAACTCTGCATACTTCTAGCTTTAACATTTTAATTCTATAAGGTGGACTCAAACGTATACATAGTTCAAGTGCTTCCAGAGACAACTACTTGACATCACAAAGCTTTCTCCCACTAGAGGATCTCTGCTCAGGACACGGTCATGTGATTTGGAGTTTTTAATGTGTTCTCACAATTTCCTTAAGTGGCTAAACCAGTTTTTGAAGTTGGTGCCACCTTTTGGTATATTGCTGAAACCACAGCAGGCTCCATCTACCCCACATTTAGTGTCTAAGGCATCTGACTGCTAACCAGAAGGCTGGTGGTTCAAACTTACTAGCCACTCCTCGGAAGGAAGGTTGGGCAATCTACTTCCATAGTGATACTGCCTTGGAAACCCAAGGAGGGATTGCTGTGAGTCAGATCTGACTAGATGGCAGTGAGGTTTTTTTTTTTTTGTGGTGCAGTGGTTAAATCATTCAGCCCTTAACTAATGATCAGGAGTTTGAACTCACCAGCTGCTCCATGGGAGAAATATGAAATAATCTGCTTCCCTAAAGATATACAGCCTTGGAAACGTTATGGGGCAGTTCCACCCTGCCTTACAGGGTCACTGTGAGTCAGAATTGACTCAATGGTAGTGGGTATGTTAGAATTTAACATTATAGATACAGACTAGCCAATATTAGTTATCAAATCAAAAGAAATGCTCACTTAAGTCAATACATTTAAGCTATGACAGTTCAGTAGAAATTTAAAAAACTCAGTTTTATGCACTCCTAACGCCTGTCCCTTCGGAAGGAAGGTTAGGCAATCCTACTTCCGTAGTGATACTGCCTCGGAAACCCAAGGAGGGGTTGCTATGAGTCGGGGCCGACTCGACGGCACATAACAACAACAACAACAACAACAACAACAACAATAACGCCTGTCCCTGTGTGGAGCAATGATGCAAACCATTAACACATGTGGCTGCTAACCAAAAAGGTTGGAGGTTTGAGACCAATCAGAGGTGCTTCAGAAGAAAGGCTTGGCAATCTAGTTCTAAAAAAAAAAAACCAGTCACCGACAACTCTGTGGAGCACAGCTCTGCTCTAACACACGGGTCACTATGTGTTAGAAGGGACTTGAAGGCAACTCTAGTCTGGCTTTTCCATTTGCTCCTCCATTTCACATACCTATGAAGCACTACAGACAACAGGGAGGTTAATAAACTGCACAGCCTACATGCTCACCCTGGACCATGGAACTGAATCGTTGACTCAAATTGTTCTCAGCCTCACTCACTGGTGATTCTGCTGCTTTGGCTTTCTGACTTTGCCTTGGCTGTTTCTGGGTGTTCTCTCACTCCTGCCATCTTGGGTTCTGGAATCCACACTGGACCTGCATGCCTGTTTGCACAATTTGTTTTGGAATTACCCTCTCATTTTAGGCAATGAAGCCCAGAATCATAGCAGTGGTTAAGTGATGTTAACCAGGTGTCCTCCTGAGTCCACCTTCTCAATCTCAACCACACCACCCTGGCTGCATGAAAGCCCTTAATTAAATAATTGGCATCTCAGCCTTCAGGGAGGAATGTGTAGTACTGCTCACCAGGAAAAGCCAGAACAGGGTCTCTGGCACTTGAATGATCGCAGGCAAGGCCATCTAGTCACCCAACTCACTCTAGCTGTTTATGAAAACCTACATTTTGCAAAGGGTAAGGACAAGTGTTGCAACTGAGTACTGCCACACCAGGGAACTGGACCTCTAACCATTTTCCAGCTGCAGAAGGTATGCAGTCCCAATATGTGGCCAATGTCGCCACCTGCTGGCTCCACAGCAAAGTACAGCTGGGATGAAATACCGAGACCATGTTCAGTGCCCCATTCTGTCCACGACTCAGGACATGCCTCGGTAATAAAGTGACTGTGTCTGAGCAGTTAGGTGTCACAGGCATTATGCTAAGTGCTTCAGTGGCCTTACCTTAAAGAAGTAACCACCAAGAGATAGGCACTGTATTATTATACCCATTTTACACACAAGGAAAAAAAGCAGCATAAAAATTATCTTATCCAAGGGCAAATCATATGTAGCAAAGATGGAACAGGAACATAGGTCTTTCCCTCCTCACCAGGATCACGTGTACCTCCCAAATTAAGCACCACAGCTCTAGGGCCCAGATCTTAAATTTCTAAAATATGGGCTGAGTGTAGTAGGCTGAATAATGCCCCCTTATCCACACTTATCTACACCCTAGTCCCTGCAACCTGTGAATGCTGCTTTATGAGATGAAGGACCCCGAGATGAGGAGGTTACCCTGGATTATGAGGGTGGGTCTTTAGAGGAGGGAGGGAAAGACAGGCAACGGAGAAAGGAGAAGTGAGGATGGAATAAGGGGAATAAGGCATTGTGATGTAGGTGGTGAGCCAAGGAATGAGGACAGCCTCTGGCACCTGGAAAAGGCAAGCAAAGAGGTTACCCCCATCAGCCTGCTGAATGATCCAGCTCTACCAACACCTTGGTTTTAGCTCTGTAAGAATCATTTCAGACTTCTGACATCCAGAATAAAGAGAATAAAGTTGTGTAAGCCAGTATGTTTGTGGTAATTTGTTACAGCAGCAATAGAAAACTAATAACTGAGTGAGAATCACCTGATGAGCTTGTTAAAAATGTTGATGTCCAACATTCTTTCCAAAGCTTCCTGGGTTCACGGTTCTCAAACTGATTATCCTGAGGCTTATTAAAACCCAGTTTGCAGTCCCCACCCTGGAGTTCCTCACTGGGTAGGCATAAGGAGAGGCCTGAGAATTTGCATTTGTACCCAGTTCCCAGGGGATGCTGATGCAGCTCACATTTTGAGAACCACTGTTTCAGATGCAGGAGCTCTGGTGGCACAGCAGTTAAAAGCACTGGGCTGCTAATCAAAAAGGTCAATGGTTTGAACCCACTAGCTGCTCCACAGGACAAAGATGAGACAGTCTGCTTCAGTAAACATTCACAGCCTTACAAACCCTATGGCGCAGTTCTACCCTAAAGGGTCACTATGAGTCGGAACTGACTCGATGGCAGTGGGTTTGGTTGTAGATGCTTCTAAGTCACAGTCAGTTTCCCTGTAGTGAGACCATCACAATTATAATGACAATTATGGATCTAGGGTCTACTGCATACAAAAATACATATTATCTGTTTCCTCATATGTACTCTAAGGGAAAGATTTTTACTTGATTCATAGAGTTATCATGAGAATCCAAAGAAGTAATGCATATGTGTTACTGTTCCTGTCTACAGCAGTTGTGCATTCAGATAAATGACCAGCTTCCCATTCTCACAGCCCCAGCAAAAAAATGAAGGCAAAGTAAATGTCCTCAAAGCAACAACAAGTCCTTGTTTTCCCCTGCTAGTTAGTACCACAAACCTAGCTGTTCTTACCTCTCCTCACTAGGCCTTTAGCCCAGGGATTTAATCCCAAGGTTCTCAACCAAGTATAATCCAGTCCTGGTGGTGGGGGGAGTGATCTGGAAAATGTTAGCTGCTGTCAAGTTGCCCCAACTGACTCATTGGCGACCCCGTGCACAATGAAACAAAATGCTGCCTAGTCCTGCACCACCCCCGCGGCTGGCTGTGGATCAAACTGTTGTGATCCACAGGGTTTTCAACGGCTGATTTTCAGAAGCAGGTTGCCAGGCCTTTCTCCCTAGTCCATCTTTGTCCGGAAGCTCTGCTGAAACCTGTTTCAGCATCACAGCAACTCACAAGCCATACACAGGTCGTGGCCGTGCATGAAGTGCACTGGCCTAGAAGGGAAGTGGGTCTCCTGGATGGAGAGGAAGAATTTTACCACTGAAGCACTAATGCATGGGGACATTTCTGGTCATCACAATGACCAGGGGAGGGCTAATTTCCTGGGAAGGGGCTAAGGATGTGGCTCATGTCCTGCAATACTCAGGACAGTCCCACAAAATGAAGAACTGAAATGTTCAAAATGTCATTCTGTCCTCAGAGGAAATAATAAGCACTCATTGGTCACTTGACTTCCAACAGGGGCCTGTGCTTGTCCCCTACTTTCAGAGGGCTATTTAAGGATATTCAGTCCAAAGGCCTTTGTCTGCCACACTCAGCCAAAAGGAGGGCTTGAAAAAGATTCTCCACAGTCTAGACCCCATGACTTGCCCATCTCCCTTAATATCACTGTGTTCATGGCCCACTTCTCATCTACACTATATCTGTGCAAAGAGATGATGGAGAAGTTCAATATCATCTGTTGTAACAAGGCCAGGGGTCAACTGTGGAATAGAACAACAATTGCTCATATGCAAGTTCAAGTTAAAGCTGAAGAAAACTGAAACAAGTACATGAGAGCCAAAATATGAACTTGAGTATATCCTACCTGAATTGAGAAACCATCTCAAGAATAGATTTGAAACACTGAAAACTAATGATGGAAGACCAGATGAGTTGTGGGATGACATCAAGAACATCAAGACCAAAATAGCTACCAGAAGAGACTCTGAAACTTGCTCTTGAACAGAAAGTATCTAAAGTGAATGGAAGAAATGATGCTGTAAAAGAGCCATACAGAGTATTTCAAAGGGCAGCTTGAGAAGACAAAGTAAAGTGGCAAGGATGTAGAGTTAGAAAATCACAAGGGAAGAACACATTGGGCATTTCTCAAGCTGATAAGAAGTGAAGAAAAAATCCAAGGACTGAGTTGCAATACTGAAGGATTCTATGGGCAACATACCAAATGGTATAGAAAGCATCAAAAAGAAAATGGAAGGAACACACAGAGTCACTCACTGTACTAAAAAGAACTATCAACGTTCAACCATTTCAAGGGCTACATGATCAAGAACTGATGGTGTTGAAGGAAGAAGTCCAAGCTGCACTGAAGACAATGGTGAAAAACAAGCCTCCAGGAACTGATGGAATACCAACTGAGATGTTTCCACAAACAGATGCAACACTGAAAGTGCTCACTTTGTCTATGCCCAAAATTTGGAAGACAAGTTATCTGACAACTGACTGGAAGAGATTTGTATTTGTGCCCATTCAAAAGAAAGGTGATACACGTGGAAAGTATCTAATATCATCACATGTGTGGTGGTTAAGTTTGTGTGTCAACTTGGCTGGGCCTGGTTGAGTGGCTGGGCAGCTAGATGTAGTAGTATTCCCCATGATGAGACTGGTAATCAACGCCACGGTGGAATCTACTGTGAGCAGCTGAGTGCTGCCTTTGGGATGTGGTCTGCTTCCCGTGTATAAGCAGCAGCTTTGGGAATGGTCTCTAGCTTATAACACTCTTGAACCCTGCCTGTAGCCACGTTCAGCAGCCTAATACAACATGCAAGTAAAATTTTGCTGAAGATAAAAATTAAAAAAACGGTTGAAGTGGTACATTGACAGGGAACTCCCAGAAATTCAAGTTGGATTCAGAAGAGGACGTGGAACGAGAGATGTAGTATGGATCTTGGCTGTAAGCAAGAATACCAGAAAGACGTTTACTTGTGTTTTATTGATGATGCAAAGACATTCGACTGTATGGATCAGAAAAAATTATGGATAACATTGGGAAGAATGGGAATCCCAGAACACTAAATTGTGCCCATAAGGAAGCTGTACACTGACCAAAAGGCTGTTTGTTTCAAAAGAACAAGGGAATACTGCATGGTTAAAATCAGGAAGGGTATGTGTCAGGGTTGTATCCTTTCACCATGCTTATTCAATCTGTATGCTGAGCAAATAATCTGAGAAGCTGCTGGACTATATGAAGAAGAACATGGCATCAGGATTGGAGGAAGACTCATTAACAACCTGCAATATGCAAATGACATAACCTTGCTTGCTCAAAGTGAAGATGACATGAAGCATTTACTGATGAAGATCAAACACTTCAATATGGATTACACCTCAACATAAAGGAAACAAAATCCTCTTAACTGGACCAATAAACATCATGATAAATGGAGAGAAGAATGAAGTTGTCAAACCAAAACCAAATCCATTGCCATGTAGTTGATTCCAATTCACAGTGACCCTATAGAACAGAGTAGAACTGCTCCTGGGGTTTCCAAGGCTGTAAATCTTTAGGGGGAGCTCTGGTGTCACAGTGCCTAAGGCATTTGACTGCTAACCAGAAGGTTGGTGGTTCACACCCACCAGCCACTCCACACAAGGAAGAGTGGGCAATCTACTTCTGTAAAGATTTTGTTGCTGTTAATGTTATGTGCCATCGAGTCGGACCTGACTTATAGCAATCCCTCCTTGGGTTTCCGAAGCAGTATCACTATGGAAGTAGATTGCCCCATCTTCCTTCTGAGGAGTGGCTGGTGGGTTTGAACTGCCAGCTTTCTTCTGATTAGCAGTCAAGTGCCTTGGGCACTACACTACCAGAGCTCCCCTGTAAAGATTTACTGCCTTAGAAACCCAAAGGGGGTTGCTACAAATCGAAATCTTTAGGGAAACAGCTTGCTTCATCTTTATCCTGTGGAAGAGTTAGTGGCTTCGAACTGCTTATCTTTTGGTTAGCAGCCTTAGGCCATAGCTACTGTACCACCAGAGCTCCTTCCCATGGAAGCAGCAGTCAGGAAATCAAGTGACATATCACAGGAGGCAATACGTTGCAGAGGACCTCTTTAAAGTATTAAAATGCAAAGATATCACTTAAGGACTGATGTGCTCCTGAACCAAGCCATGGTATTTTCAAAAGCCTCATATGCATGTGAAAGCCAGGACAATGAATAAGGAAGACCACAGAAGAATGAATTATAGTGTTGGTGAGTATTAAATATACCATGGGCTGTTAGAAGAACAAACAAGTCTGTGTTGGAAGAAGTAAAGCTAGAATGCTGCTTAGAAGTGAGGACGGTGAGACTTGGTCTCATGGACTTTGTTGTCAGAAGGGACCGCTCCCTGGAAAAGGACATCATGCTTGGTAAAGCAGAAGGTCAGTGAAAAAGACGAAGAAGCCTCAACAAGATGGACTGACACAGGCACTAAGACGGTGGGCTCAAACATGGCAAAGACTGTAAGGATGCTGCTGGACTGGGTAGTGTTTTGTTCTGTTGTCCACAGGGTCACTACTTGTCAGGACTGACACGATGGCACCTAACAACACCATCTCCACCCACGATGGGACCTTATCTCCTCCTTGTCACAGCAGCAGGATTAACATGAGTTGCTTTCGTGCATCCACCAGAGCAAAGCTGGCCAGCTGCCTGGGGAGCCACAGTCCATGCAGCACACTGATGGAGCCCCTCAGAATGATCTTGGTATGGATGTCAAAGACTTGTATGGCCCTTTGTGTGATCAAGCATACCACCTGCCCATAGCTGATGGGCAGGACAATCTTTCCTGGAGATCCTCCCAGACCATGGCAGTTTTTTTAATGCTATGGCCTCTGACTCTAGCTGCTCTCTCCATGGCTCCCCCATGTGGTCTCTTTGACCTTTACCACACCTCCCACTGCAGTTAGCCACAGAAGAGCCTGTCTCAATTACATCCTATGCCAGTTGGCTTCCTCCCTCCCTATTGTCTCCATAGCAAGAAGAGCCCTCAGCATCTCATTCCCCTGGTGCCCTACCCAGGTAAGCAGTATCCCAGAGGAAGCAACCCTACGCTATCTTCCTTGGCCATGAAGTCACTCACCATCACCATACCAGCTGTAGTCTAGTGGATTCCAACTCATGGGGCCCCCGTGTGTGACATGGTAGAAAGGTGCTCCACAGGGTTTACAATGGCTAATTTTTTGAAAGTAGATTGCCAGGCATTTCTCTCAAGGTACCTGTGGGTGGACTTGAACCTTCAGCCTTGCAGTTAGCAGCTGGTTATGTTAACTGTTTGTAATACTCTGGGACTGTGACAAGC
>NW_006921803.1:5443125-5457858 GCF_000298275.1 Orycteropus afer afer
GCTCCACAGGGTTTACAATGGCTAATTTTTTGAAAGTAGATTGCCAGGCCTTTCTCTCAAGGTACCTGTGGGTGGACTTAAACCTTCAGCCTTGCAGTTAGCAGCTGGTTATGTTAACTGTTTGTAATACTCTGGGACTGTGACAAGCCACTAGTGGTCTCATATCTCCCAGTATGAAGTGATTCGCAAGCACTACCATCTTCCAGGTTTTTCAGGCCAAAATCAGAACCGTCCTGTTCCTCTTATTCTCCTCACAGTCAGAAGGCTCCTTGGAAGCAAGGATGGCTTCTCACTGACCTGTTTAATTACAAAATATATCCCTATCCTGGGGGTCCCGGTGGCTCCACAGGATGATGACCTGGCAATCTGCTTCTGTAAAGATTACAGCCAAGAAGACCTTATGGGGCAGTTCTGTTCCGTCACTGGGTCACTGTGTCAAAACTGACTCAACGGCACACCAATAATCCCCACTCCGATATGTCTCACTACCTCTGTGGCCCCTGGAGCCCCTGTTGTTGTTCTTATGTGCTGTCAAGTCAGATCCGACTCATAGCAACCCCTCCTTGGGTTTCCGAGGCAGTATCACTATAGAAGTAGATTGCCCAACCTGCCTTCCCAGGAGTGGCAGGTGGGTTTGAACCGCCAGCCTTCTGGTTAGCAGTCAAGTGCCTTAGGCACTATGCTACCAGAGCTCCTCTGTTTACATGCTCAGCTGCTAACCAAAAAGATTGGAGATTTGAGTCCCCTCAGAGGTGCCTTGGAAGAAAGACTTGGAGATCTCCCAAAAAATCAGCTACAGAAAACCCATAGTGTTCCATAAAACCCACAGTTCTACTCTGACACACAAGGGAGCACCACCAGCTGGAACAGATTCAACAGCAATTGGTTTCCATGGCTCCCACCTTAGACTTCAGCACCATTCTTTGTGGTATCTTCACCTAGCTGTCCTCCTACAGTCTTCTATAACCAGGGGCTAGTGTGATCATTTAAAAATGTTTAGATAGTCTTTCATCCGTGTTCATAACCCTTTAATGGCTTCTAGAGCATAATTAGAATAAGATCGAATTCTGTAAGGAAAATTCTACAAGATACACCCACCCAACTCTCACCAACATTCCCATTCCTACAACATCCAGCTCAAGTCCTCTTCTGACTTTTGGTACTAGCTGTTCCTGTCCTCAATCTCTTTCTCCAGGTCCTCATGTAGCTGGCTCTTTACCAATATGCAGGGATCACTTAAAATTCACCTCTTCAAAGGTCTGACCCCCTACTCTCACCAATCACTGTCATTTGGTGTTTTATTTTCACATTTGTAGGCCTCTCACCCTCTATAAGAATATAAACTTGAAGAAAACAGAGACCTTGTCTTAAAGATATATCCCTAATGTCTGGCAAGTATTCCATAAATATTTTGGAATAAATAAGATTTGGCTAATAGACAGCTAGATTTGAACAATAAACTAAACATTATACTGTCAAAACTGATGGTATTTTCCATCTGAGTGAGCTCACTGTATCCTCCAAAGTAGGGAGAATGAGTTTTAGTTGGAATTCCTGGTGATAACTATATTATAAAAAGGGAGGTATATGAGGCTAACATTAGCAAAATGCCTAGAACTGGGCTGGGAAACTTCCATGTTACTACATTTAAATGTGCAACCTTCTGAGTAGGTGTTACTACGCAACCAGCCAGCACTGGGGCTGTGGTATGAGGCTCCACAGCTGCCTCCTCCCCTCCCCTTGCACCTCCAACTGAACTGCTGTTTTGCAGATGATCAGATGAAATGGTGGTAGTGGATCTGGCCACTTATGCCATCTGCCAGTGAAGTAATCGTGGGCTCAGATACACTAATGTATTTCCCATATCCACAACGGGAAGGAGAATGCCCAGAGGGCACAGGCTGGAGAGCCACTTATGGGTGCCAACCCCCCTTCCTTAAGATTCCTTATAGATGACTTTTTTGGTTTACTCTTTTTTTCCTTCAAATACATAAACCAGGTAATATATATATATATATATATATATATTTGCCATTTCAACCATTTTTACCTGTACAATTCAGTGACATTAACTATGTTCACTATGTTGAACAACCATCACCACTATCTGCTTCCAAATTTTTTTACCTCCTTAACAGCAACTCAGTACCCCTTAAAGCAGTAACTCCACGTCCCTCTCATCTGCCCCAGGTAACCACCAATAAAGTTTGTTACTGCTAGGTGCTGTAGAGTCAGTTCTAACTTGCAGCAACCCAGAACGAAATGCTGCCTGGTCCTGCACCGTCCTATAACCGTTGCTAAGTTTGAGCCCATTGTGGCAGCCACTGTGTAAACCCATCTCTTTGAGGGTCTTCCTCTTTTTGCTGATCCTCTACCAAGCATGATATCCTTCTGTAGGGATTATCCCTCCTGATGATGTATCCAAAGTAAGCAAGAAAAAGTCTCAGCATCCTCACTTCTAAGGAGCATTCTGGCTGAGTTTCCTCTAAGACAGATTTGTCCATTCTTCTGGCAGTACATGGGATACTTAATATTTTTTGGCAACAACATAATTCAAAGGCATCAATTCTTCTTTGGTCTTATTCATTGTTCAGCTTTTACATGTATATGAGGCTACTGAAGACACCATGGATTGGGTCAGGGCACACCCTAAACAAAGTGACATCTTTGCTTTTGAACACTTTAAGGAAATCTTTTGCAGCAGATTTGCCCAATGCTATATGTCACTTGATTTCCTGTCTGCTGCATCTCTGTGCATTGATTGTAGATTCAAGCAAAATGAAGTCCTTGACAACTTCAACATGTGGTCTCTATGTATTTACCTACTCAAGCTATTTCAAAGAAGTGGAACGATCATACGATATCTGTCCTTTAGTTTCTGACCTCTTTCACACAGCACATTTTCAAGCTTCATCCATGTCATGGTATGTATCACGACTTCATTTCTCTTTATAGCTGAGTAACCTTCCACTGCATGGATATACCACATTTTGCTCATCCATTCATCTGTTGATGGACATTTGGGTTGTTTCCACCTTTTGGCAATTGTGATGAGTGATGCAATGAACAATGGTGTACCAGTATGTTTGTATCCCTGCTTTTGAGCCTTCTGGGTATATATGTGCGAGTGGAATTGCTGGGTTCGGTTTACTGTTACTCACAGAATAAAACAGAAAACATAAAGCAACCACATGCCAGAATTCAGAAATGTCTCACCACATCTAACAGGTGGAATGTCGAGCTCTAGACCCACTTTTATCACTAACCATGGCAGTTGGCCTTTCAGGGCCTCAGCCTCATGACTGAATAAAGGGGGGTGGGTGGCTATGTGGTCCTGATGGGACATTCCAGCCCTACTATTCTGTAATTTAGGGATACAACATGGCTTTTATTAGTCTTCTTTTGCCCTGGGCACTGGTGCCTCATGTTATCTGTATAGAATGTTGCCTCTACGGTCTGAGAGTTATGGTGGTGGCGTCATGGCTTCTCAACAGCAAAGGTGTCGCCCTTTCCAATCTCAGAGCCAAATCAGCAGGCAGGCCTAGCACTATTTGTACCTCTTAATTTTTATACTCAGCAGCTCGCCAGGATCAAAAACACCCACCATGCAATATTTTCATTGTGCTGCAAACACAGTGCCCATTCTATACTTAAATGTACTGCATTAATTTTTCAGGGAAGCTGTGTGGCAGGGAGAACTCTGAACCAGAGTAAAGTGAGACTAATTTAAATAGCATTTCTCTGTATTTATGGTACTTTAAGTGTAATTTTGTAAGGAAAAGGTGACACTTTCCTGCATGTCCAATGACAGCTATTGTAATTTAACTGTTTGAGACAAGATATTCAATATTAATCCATTTCCCCTAATAACGCTACGTGTGCAGTCACATCAATTCTGCCTCACAGCAACCCTGTATGACAGCACAGGACAGGCCCGTAGATTCTTCTAGGCTGAAATCTTTATAGAAGTAGATTGCCAGGTCTTTCCTCCTGTGGAACATCTGGCGGGTTTAACAGCCAACCTTTCGATTAGCCGTCAAGCACATAACCATCGCAACCAGGGCTCCTTCCCCAATAATGTAATAATGTTGTTTTGTCGTCGAGTTGAACTCGACTCATAGCGACCCCTCCTTGGGTTTCCAAGGCAGTATCACTATGGAAGTAGATTGCCCAACCTTCCTTCTGAGAAGTGGCTGGTGGGTTTGAACCGCCAGCCTTCTGGTTAGCAGTCAAGTGCCTGAGGCACTATGCTACCAGAGCTCCCCCCCCCAATAATAAGCACTACCACTGAAAAAGCTTCAGCAGTGTGTTAGACACACCCACCAGCTGTCAAGTGGCTTCCCACTCACCGGGACCCCATGTGTGTCAGAGCAGAACTGTGCTCCTTAGGGTTTTCAATGGCTGATTTTTCAAAGTAGATCTCCAGGCACCTATGGGTGGACTCAACTGCCAACCTTTCCATCAGCAGAAGAGCACTTAACCATTTGTGCCAGCAGGGATTCTGCATTCAATGCTAAACTTCCCAACAAACCCTGCAGTACTATACTGACTTTAGAATGAGCGCTTAAAGAACTCACAGACTTTGCCCAGAGCTTCATGAAAACCCTTTCTGCCTTGCTCTCTAACCCTGGCACAGGTGGGGAAGTTCTATAAATATCTGTTGAACGAAGAAGTCTTTTCAAAATGGCAGAAAGTTTCACAGCTAAGTCTGACTGTTACACCCCCAGACCCATTTCATTCAAGGTGTTCTCATCAAGATCTGCAAAGGGCTAATACGCTAACCACTCTGACAGCACATGGACCGCCTTCTCTCCGGAGAACTTTAGAGTGTGGGAAACCAAGAGATGATTGGAGAAGGCCACGGACCTTCCAATCCCAGCCGCCAAGAATCTTTAAAAGCCAAACAAGTTAACTATATATTCTTAATAATAAGCAACCTACAAGAGGTCTTAAAAGTTTTATCACCAACTTTCCCTTGTGCACTGTAATTCCACACTCTTTCTCAGACACCAACTAGGAAGTATTTAAAGCCCTCACTCCTCAGGCCAAAGCTCCCAATGCACAATGATCCCTTGTGCCGGAACCCCTGAGGGCTGAAGCCATGAGGAAACCGAGCCCGAACTTCCAGGGTTGCAAACAAAGCAGTTTAAAGCCAGAGTGGGAAAGCCAGTACTACCTGAAGGTATTAAAAAAAAAAAAAAAAAATCAGAAGCCTCACAGCATTTACGCAGCTGGGGAAAACTTCAGCAGATAAGGCCCAAATTTGGAAGAGAAATAAGCCGGAAACTTGCCGAAGAACATGTACGCAGTTGGCACACGTGGGCCGCAGCCAGAGAGGGAGCGAGGGAGCGGAAGCATGAGCTGGACAAGGCAAGAGGAGACGGTCTCCACGGGGCAGGCACGTAGTCACCTCAGTCACCCGCTATTTGCAGCCAGGCACATCCCCCGGGAGAGCAAAGGACTTGCCTACGCTATGCAGACGCGAGTGCACAGAAGATCAAAGTTGGGGCGAGTTGGCAAACATATCCCTTCTTTCCCCCAGGCGAATGGGACCCGGGTGCCGCTCCCCAGACCATCCAAGCCGCAGCTGGGGCGCACGCGCAAGGCAATTGGCCAGAGGCGCGGTTCCCAGTAATCCGGGTTAGTGGACTACCTGCAGAGCTGACTGCAGCCGCAGGGACGGCTAATCTCACCTTCACGGCCGTGGTGGCGGCCCCCGACGCCATGTCTGTAGAATGCAAGGCACCCCTCTGTACCGCGCTGGAGAGAAGGCTGCAATCTTGCACCTAGACAAGAGCACCAACAAGCGGGAACAGGTTCAAACGCCGGCGCTGGAGCGAGCAGTGCAGATTCAGGAGGGCGGCCCTGACTCCACCTCTTCCTCCCCAGGAGGGGGCTGGATTGGCTGATGTGCGAGACCGCCTGCCAACCCCCTCCTCAAAGAGCGGTTCCGCGGTCCGCCCCTTTGTGGAGACCTTTCCGGTTTTCGATTTTTTGTTGTTTTCTACCCCGTGTTCTAACTAGCGGGTTCACTATAATGACGATAGAAACCATTTATGGAACGCTTGCATAGTGCCAGACTTTGTGTCATGTCTTTTAATGAGCTCAGCTCTCTTTCACAAAAACCCTATAAGGAAACCAGCACTGCCTGCTCTGCCCAGTACTAGTTGTAAAGAAAGGCCTGCCTACATTCCTGAAGTTCTCGCGGGAGGGCGAATCATCTTCATAAACTGAGAGTTACTCCAGCTGCTGCCTCTGGGCGGAGGCAGAGGACCAGTGTTCTCCACCGTTATGCAGGCAGAAGAAATTGGCTCATTTCACATAATTTCTAGGCTCCAGAACAGAGATGGGATTAACTGCCTTAATTCAGGTATCAGGATAACACGAGGGAAATAGACAAAGAGTAACTGAGGTACTGGTTAACCTTTCCGATTTACAAAGTATAGTTTACTCATAGGAACTCTGGTGGCGTAGTGCTTATAAGGCATTTGATTGCTAACCGGAAGGCTGGCGGTTCAAACCCACCAGCCACTCCTGGAAAGGAAGGTTGGGCAATCTACTTCCGTAGTGATACCGCTTCGGAAACCCAAGGAGGGGTCACTATGAGTCGGATCTGACTACACGGCAGTGAGTTTTTTTTTTTGTTTGTTTTTTTGGTTAGTTTATTCATGTTCAATGCACGCGTCTCTGTGTGTGTGTGTGTGTGTGTGTGTGTGTGTGCTTTTAAAGGGATGAGGTATCTTTAACCTCTTGTACCCCGAGGAGCATCCGATACACCTAGATTCAGAATCCAGGCTCATGTCTCCATCATTCAAGACTGGTAGAAAACGCCTTCCTCTCCCAGCTCTCCACTGGGGTAATCCCTTACTCTCAAAACCCCTACTCTTTCCTGCTGGCAGAACAACTCCATTTAACCTCTTGATGAATTGAGCCCTCCCCAAAATCACTGGGTGGCAATGATCTTAAGGATGCCTCTGAGGCACAGAAATGCTACTAAGCACTTACGCGGTGAGAAAGAAGGGCTGTGAAAAGACACTCTCCTTTTTCCCTACAGCAGCAAAACACTGAAATGTCAGTACAATTTTTTTTCAATATATCACTGTCTTATATTGGCCTGGATACTACCCAGATAGCCTATTTACTTAAATGGTAAAAGTCTTTAATTTTCTCATTATTTTTGCTTTAGGTCTAAGTTGCACTATTGGGGACCAGGAAGCCCACCACTTAGAAGGGGACATTGCAGGGGCATAGAAGCCCAAAGTCTTATGGCTGCTACTTCAGTAGGAGACAGTGACCAGCTTATGTGCTTTGAGTGATCAGCATTGCCTTTCTGCCACAAGTTAGAAGAGAGTTGCATTAGACCCTCATAAGCACTAGACCCCTGGGCAGCGAGGGATCTGGAAACTTGGAGGGAAATAGACTGGACTTACGGACTCCCCTGCTTTTACATGTGAAGGCTCAAACATTTGCTCTTGGACATGTGATGTCTGTGAAGAGGAAATTGTGCCAGGCCTGGCCTAGTTTTTGAGTGATGTAGTTCACAAGCAGTTTCTGGAGAGAAAATAACATCTCCAAACAAAATTTAAGAAACTCTCTGACTTCTGAGAAGCCAGGCATCTACTCACCAGCTGATTGTCAGGTAATAGTTTGTTATTTGTGTATGATGACATGTAGCTCAAGAGAAATTGTTCCACCTCTCAAGGGAACTAGCAGTTTTCCTCATAAGACATTATGAGTAATACACACCCACAACACACATGCTTAGAAGCAAATACAGACACACACATACTTAGAAGTAGTCAACTTAATAGCTACAACAGGATTTTTTAGTAAACAAACTAAACCCAACCATTTTAGAAGGGTATTTCAAAATAAATTTCCAGAAATTTTAAATATGTATAGTCACCTTAAATATATAGTCAGCCTGTGTCAGAGATGTATTTAACTCATTGATGAAGGAACTAGCAGGATGACAAAGCTGATTCAAAGGAGGATAAAATAAGCTGAAACAATAAGAAAAAAAGAATGTGAGAATAAAATTGAAAAATTAGTTACAAAACTGGATTTTGTTTTATAGGGCAATAAAACTGTAGCCTTTGAAGTTATCTTGTCTATGAATAGGTACCTTTTGCATCTCTGAAAGGAAAAAAAATTTTTTAGCTTATCAGTGTTCTGTAAGATAGCATCTAACATCACAGAGTCTGAACCCTTATCACTAAGGAACAACAACAAAACAGTTTACCCTCTTCACTTTAAGTCAGGGGTGAGTAACCCTCATGTGCCAAGAGGCAAAATCAAGGAAAATTCTACTCTTGAAGCATGAAAGCATACCAACCCACTGCCATTGAGTCGATTCTGACTCATAGTGATCCTGTAGGACAGAGAAGAACTTCTCCACAGGGTTCCAAGGCTGGAAATCTTTATAGGGAGCTCTGGTAGTGTAGTGCTTAACTACTAACCAGAAGTTTGACTGCTAACCAAAAGGCTGGTGGTTCAAACCCATGAGCCACTCCTTTGATAGAAGATTGGGCAATCTACTTCCATAGTGATACCATCTTGGAAGCTCAAGGAAGGGTCGCTAGGAGTCGGATCCGACTCGATGGTAATGAGTGAAAATCTTTATAGAAGCAGACTCCTGCATCTTTCTCCCATGGAGTGTCTGGTGAGTTCAAACCACCAACCTTTTGTTTATCAGCCGAGCACTTAACCACTCTACCACCAGAGCTCCTTTCATTTAATACCTAATTGAATGAACAAGGCTATATTTCAGGACAAGTTTTTAACCAACCACCCAGTTGTTGTCATGTTAACACTGACTCATGGTGACCTCATGTGTGTCTGAGTAGAACTGTAGTCTGTAGGGTTTTTTCATGGCTGATTTTCCAGAAATAGATTGCCAGGCTTTTCTTCTGGGTGGACTGGAACCTGCAAACTTTCTGTTAGCAGCCAAGAGCAGTAACTATTTGCATCGCCAAGGATTGTACAGCTTTATATATGGACACTAAAATTTGAATTGCATATTTTCATGTGTGACAAAATATTCTTCTTCTTTTGATTTTTTCCCCAATTATTTGAGAATGTATAACTATTTGTTAACCAGAAGGCTGGTGGTTCAAACCCACCAGCCACTCCTCGGAAGGAAGATGGGGCAATCTATTTCTGTAGTGATACTGCCCCGGAAACCCAAGGAGGGGTCACTATGAGTCGGGTCCAATTCAGTGGTACATAACAACAACAACAACATAACTATTTGTAGCTTGTAGTTGTACAGAAACAGGTGGAGAGCTAGATTAGGCCAATGGGGCTGAACATAGTTTACCCTTTCCCTCCTTGAGTTTCACGTTCCTTGGACAGGTGTATTAGTCATTGTTTTAGTGTATCTTTGAAAACCAAAAACCCAAGCTCACTGCCATCAAGTCGGATTTGACTCATAGCGACCCCTCCTTGGGTTTCCAAAATATTATCTCTATGCCCAATCTTCCCTCTGAGAAGTGGCTGGTGGGTTTGAACCTCCCACCTTCTGGTTAGCAGTTGAAAGCCTTAGGCACTACACTATCAAAGTTCCTATCTTTGAAAAGGCAAGCAGTAATTTTTTTTTTTGCCTCATTTCCATGTTTTGGATAATCTTTTTTTTGTGTGTGTGATTTGGGTCAAGATTTATAGAGCAAATTCACTTTCCGTACAGCAGTTCACATATACTTTGTCTCATGACATTGACCACAGTTTTCCACAATGCAACAGCTCCCCTCCCACTTCCTCCCCATAGTTATCTCTTCCCAGTGTCCATCCTCCATGCACTCCTGCCCCTTGAGCTGTCTCCCTGTGCATAAGCAGCCCTTCTTTCTCCAATGATTGTTCTCTCTAAGGAGCGTATCTACCTGAGATAAATGTTCAACTCATATGCCTATCTTTTGTTTGGCTGGCACCATGGGTATGGGTTCAATTCCAGACCTGAAGGGCAGCTAGGGGCCATAGTCTATGTGGTTCCACCAGGCTCTGTCGGACCAGCAAACCTGGCCCCCCTCTTTTATTTCTCCAAATGATTTTGAGTTTTGTTCCACATTGTTCTCCCTCTCTATCAAGGATCTCCTACATAGATCCCCTTCCAAGTGGATAACAGTGGTAGCTGGGCACCATCTAGTTCTTCTGGTCGCATAGTCGTATAGGCTGCAGATCAGATGCTGTACCAGTCCCTAGGACTAATTGTTTCCATGAATTTTGTTTTTCTTCATTCTTCTTTGCTCTGAACGAAGAGAGACCCATCATTGCATCTAGATGGCAGCTTGCTAGCTTTTAAGATCCCAGACGCTACTCGCCAAAGTAGGAGGTGAAACAATGTTTTGTATAGTATATTATGCCAATTGAGCTTGACGTCCCCTGCGACTATGGTCCCAAGCCCACAGGTTCAACTATTTGGTCCCTCTGGGTAGCTGGCTGTGACCAAGCAGTGACCACAACCTTGCCCCTTGTCAGCTCTACTATACACCTGGGAATTCTGATCATTCACATAAACTTATAGGAAGATTGTCTGCCAACCCTATACATGTTCTTGGATACAGTCCCTATTTCATAGACATGCCTAATAGTTCAGCCTGTCCACCCATCTATCCACCCATATACCTGTGTTTGCCTTCACTGACAATGCAGAACCGTATGTGCAAAAGGGTTTATCTTTGTTGTCTGTACCTTCCATGTACCTCTCTATGTCTTTCTCATCCTCAATTCCACCATATTGGTCACTCCCATTTGGTATATTGCTCTTGTCTTCACCAATACTTACCTCTATCTAACAGTGTTCCCTCCCCTCCCCTCCCACCCCTGGTAATCAACAAAGAAAATTTCCTTCTATAGATAAACCTTTCCTTAACTTTTGCAATAACAGACTAATACAATATTTGTCCTTTTGTGAGGATAATCTTTTTCTTAACAGGCTATAGAAAAAAGGAGGACACCACTTAGAGTAGTCAGTAGTCTCCCATTTTTGATTGGTGAGGAAACCTCAAAGAGACAGTGAGAGTCTCAGAGTGTATCCTTGAAAGTAGTGTCCTGCTTTACCCTCATCTTCCTGCCCTATAAATTCCCTTCTAGCAACCTACCAGCCTTGCTTTTCTAAAGACAGTTCTAAAGAAGTACACTGTCTTGTATGAAACTCCAAATATCTGAACAGCTGCCCTTTTTTCAGATAATACCTCATGCATACTTCCCCAGCTTCCAACTCCTAGTCTATAAGGTATTAAGATGGTTTCACCAATAGTTGTCCATACCAGGTCTTGAGCAGTGGTCTTTCATTGTCCCACAGTCCCCTTGTAGTGGAAGGACCTAACAATAATTTATAAGTCTTTAACTATGACTAAATTATATGCTGTTTTTGAAGACTTCACTAAACCATCCCAGGACCCCTAAGCATTCAAGAATATTCACACAAATTTGTGAAATGTATCTTCTCAGGCAACCGTATCAGCTTTCTCACTGAACTGTCACATCTCCTTTCCCATCCTAGAATATGGCGTGTCAGTGCTGGCTGGGAACTGTAAAGTAGACCCTCTTCATTTGGGAATTTTAAGCTGGTGTCTATAAGTGCACAGTTGAAGAAATTCACATAACTCCCCCCCCCCTTGTAGAAATTTTGGCCAAAGTAAAAATTCTGAACAACCTAAAACCATCTCGCAGGTCACCAATTCTGAGTGACTCAAATCTTTTTTACACAGGTGCAGTGAGTTGGAATATATTGGCTGCTACTTTCCTTAATGGCAAAGGAGCTCTGGTGGCATAGTGGGTAAGGCATTTGACTGCTAACCGGAAGGTCAGAGGTTTAAACCCACCAGCTGCTCCATGGAAGGAAGATGAGGCAATCTACTTCTGTAAAGATTTACAGCCAAAGATTTAGCAAGCCAATGGAGGTTGTTGTGAGTCAGAATTGACTTTGATGGTGGTTGATTTGGTTCGATTTGGGTTTTTCTTAATGGAGTAGAGTCTGGCATTGGAAGCTTAGTAAAAAAGCTAAAGTTCTTTTAGCAACAAGTCACTCTGGATGTAGCAGAACATTGTCAACAAAATATCTTAAGAAATGACGAAAAGAAAACAATAACAAAATAATAATAACAACAGTAAATTAAAAAAAAAAAATTATTGCCTTCTCAAGTCAGCAGCCAGGCTGACCCATGCAGGCATAACAACATCAGAGATGTCTAAATTAGTGTAAAGTCATGTTCAGATACCACAGTGTCATCATTTGCACACAGTATGGTCACTGGCAAAATAGACATAATGACTCTTAACAAAATTGTGTTCCGAGAAATTTTTCCACAGGCAGTTCTCCAAATAATTTCTTCTTCTCCTGCCCAGAAGAGGGGGGGAAAAATATATATGTATCAGAAAAGACCCATTGATAGAGAAGGACATCCTGTTTGGTAGAGGGTCAGCGTAAATGAGGGAAACCCTCAGTGAGGTGGATTGACACAATAGCCAAAACACTGGACTCAAACATAGTGACTCAGCTGTGCACTTACAGATGATGGCTTTAATATTCCCAGATGAGAAGGGTGTACTTTGTAGTTCCACTTAGCACCAGCACACCAACTGGGTTTGAGAGGAGATGTGATGGTTCAGCGTGAAAGCTGGTGTAGTTGGTTGAGAAGAAGGCATAGCACTGAGTAATGCTTTGTTCTGTTATATGTAAGGTCACTATTAATTGGAGCCAAGTTAACTGTAAGTAATGGCAACAACTTTACAGAGGGAATTGTACGTATATAATAATGTCCTAAAAATATTTACAGCAAATTTTAGGTGACAATATTTTATAATTTTTTAATGAAAGTAGAGTGTCCTATTATAAAACATAACTCAGTCAAGTCCTTTTTCTGTGGAATGACAAAAAGTATTTGAGGTCTTCCAGTGGTCTGCTTGCCATTCTCAACAGGAGGTGGCATGTCTCCTCAGGAGGCCATTTAAAAATAATCAGAAGGATGATCTTTGGTTGTCACAATGTCACAATGGGAGGTGCTTCTAGCACTTAGTGCCCAGGAACTAGAGATGCTAAACATCCTACAATGTGTGGAACAGTTCTGCACAATGAATGAAAATTTGTCCTTCCCTAGATACCAACATTGCTTTCACTTAGAAACACTCCAGAAATAGCATTTGTATTGCCCAGAGGTGTAAATGGATAATATATACCCAAGGCAGTATTCTCACAATATATTTTCTTTATTGTGTTTGGATCATACTCAGTGGCATGAGAGCCTGGGGGTTGGCATCTGTGTTTTTGGTTGAGAGAAGGCCTATATGCTTTGAAATGAGATCAGCAGAAGTCAATTTTGACAATCTGTTTTAATTTTGGTGAGCTCTGGATGGTTGGATACACCTCTGACTATTTAATTGTCTTTAATTGTTTAATTGTCTTTAGTTTTCTCCATCCCTTCCTTCCATTCTAAGTCCATTTGACCCTAGAAATAGTTCTCATTCTAAGTTACTTTCTCTCTTTTTCAAAGCTCACTTCAAATTGTATCTGTTTTTATCACTTCTAGAGTCCCACTCTCAGAAGGAAGGTTGGGCAATCCTACTTCCGTAGTGATACTGCCTTGGAAACCCAAGGAGGGGTCGCTATGAGTCGGGGCCCACTCGACGGCACATAACAACAACAACAACAGAGTCCCACTGAAGTTAAATTATGTAACATTCAAATTTATTGAGGAAAAGTCTTTCCAGTTTTTTACTCTCGTCAGAATAATGCTGTGCATAAAGAATACATTCTGGTTGATGGAATGGCCATCCATCCTGGAATCCTCACATCCTATGAGGTAGGTATTATAATTTCTCTTACAGGATAAGCAAACTGCAAGGTGAACCCTAAAACCCTACGTCCCCCTTTGTGAAGAAGAGAGAGTGTGTTCAATCTTGCTCTAAAGAAACATGGATAGGAAAGGACCAAGAAATTGTAGGTTCTCAGAATATATTTTAATATTCCAGAAGCACACAATCTGCTGTTCTTAGAAGGTCAGGATCTGGCCTGTGACATGAGACCCATGCATTTGATGGGTTTTTGTGTGGCTCTTGTTCTTCATTCTGCTTTTAGAATTTAAGAAGCAACTGTGGGCAGAGCTTGGTGGTGTAGTGCCTAAGGCATTTGATTGCTAACTAGAAGGTTGCAGAAGGCTGGCAGTTCAAACCTACTGGCCATTCCTTGGAAGGAAGTTTGGAAAATCTGCTTCCATAGTGATACCTCCTCAGAAGTCCAAGGAGGGTCGGTCGCCATGAGTTGGATCTGACTCGATGGCAGTGAGTTTTTTTTTGTATGTGGGCAGTGGAGAAAAATAGAAATCTAGGAAATAACTCTGAGAGTTCTATTTTCTTTCCCTGCCAAATACACATGCTGCCTGGAAACAAAGTCTTGTAAGCCAATTAGAAATGCAGCTATGTTTGTCTTTTTAGCATCTTCAAGAGCAAAACATAAAATAGCTAATATTTATTGAGAGCTTTGTATTCTTTGTTTAATCCTCACAGCTATGCTTTGATGTGGATGCTCTTATAATCCTCATTTTATAGGTGAGGTTAAATCACCCTCACCCCATCCTTTCTATTGATTTGCCTCTTTCAAAAGCTTCCTTGTCTATTTGGGACCGTTAGATAGTTCTCCACTATCAAAAAATCAATTAAACCTTTCATTACTTCTAATTTGTAAATGTCTAATCACTCCAGAAGTTGTTTAACATGTTTTTTCTCCCAGGAGTCTGT
>NW_006921803.1:5465548-5484123 GCF_000298275.1 Orycteropus afer afer
CTGATTGATCCCTTTCCAAAGAAGTGTTCAGGTATTTGTCTTCAATTTCATGAAGTCTGTCTTCCATTGATTCGATTGTACTCCTTTGCCCTTTCAATGTGTTACCTATTTCTGAAAATTTAGTATTAATCTTCTGGATTTCTATCTGCAGATTTTGTATCATTTCTAATTTTTCATTTATTTTGTCATTTTGTTCTAGTATTGTCTTTCACAATTGTTCTAGGGTTTTCTCTCTGTTTTCCTCAATTTTGTCAGTGTTTTCCTTGATCTGTCTCTCAATTCATTGAAGGTACCTAAATATAATTCTTTTGAATTCCTTGTCAGGGAGTTGCAATACTGCTTCTTCTTCAGTGATGTGTTCTGGATCTGTATTCTACTTTCTTGTTTCTACCACTTTATCTTGCTTTTTGTGTGGACCGTGATGGTCTTTTGTCTCCCAGACATTGTAACACTGTTGTATTTAGATGTCTGCTGTTTGTGAAGAGTAGTTAAGGGTAAGTCAAGCTCTTCTTGGTGGTCAGTGATCAACAGTCCTTGGCCAGTTGGTAGAGAAGGGAGTGATGTCTCTCGCTCAGTAAGTGGAGCTGCAGGAGGTGCGGGTGTTGTTGTGTCTTATGGGCATGGTTGCTGTTTCCCACTCAATTAGACAAAAGCAATGATCAAAAAACCATCGAAAAATAAAAGCAAGTGGACAAAAAACACACCGCATAAACACACAGGAACAGTCACCAAAAGAATACAAACATAAGAAAAACAACAACAACAACAAAAAACACCTTGCAATACCTGGGGTGGGAACAATAAGAGAAAAGAGGTAGAGTAGGAGAATAATGAAGAAATAAATGGGAAAAATGCAAAAAGAAAAAGAAGGAATGGAATTAACCATGAGAAACAAGAAAGTGGGGATCAGGAACAGGGAAGAAAGAAAAAGTTGAAAACTAGAACCTGGGATGGGAAGAATAAAGAATAATAATAAAAAGGACATAATAATAATAATAATAGTAATAATTTTAAAGCAGACAAAAACAAACAAACTGAAAAAAAGAAGGAAAAATAAAAATCTGGGCAGGGCAGGGCAGAGCACCCAGGCTCCATGGGAGCACACAGACTGCGTTGGAATTCCTGCTGGCCCAAAAGGTGGGTGGGAGTGAGGGATGGCCACACCTCCATTCTCCAGTAGGGTGTGCGGTATACAAGTAACCAGGGGAATATCGCACCTTCCCAGTTGTTCACGTCCAGAACATTCTCCTATTTCCTGGCAAGTGGTGCCTATTCTTAGGTCTCTGCAATCTGAGAGAACACTGTTGCTTTAAATATTCAAATGGTCCAACTGCTTGTAAACATTCAAAATGGCTACACCCTCTGGACAGGCAGAAGTCCACAGCTCAGCCTGTCTCCCTCTTTGCTGCTTCCACTTTTATTCACCAGGCTCCAGTGCAGTCCTCTGTGCAGCCCCTGGCTAGCAGGGCTGATTTTTAGGTTAATTCTTAGGTCCTAACACCACTTGGCAATATCCAAGCTGTCTGTGCTGTCAGGATTGCTGACAGCCTGAAGCTCTGTCTGTCTCCTTTTTCAGTGTTCTCATGCAGGTTCTTCAACTAGTTGGTGTTTAGTACATTTCCGTATCCTTCCTTTCAAAGCACGGGGCTCCAGGATTATCTTCTGTATCTGTGTTAATTGGTTCCCCTTTTCTTTGTTGAAGAAAAGGGTCTGTGAAGTTTGTCTGCTTACTCCGCCATCTTCCCAAGACCCTGGCTGTACTTCTTCCAAGACAGATTTGTTCATTCTTCTGGCAGTCCATCATATGTTCAATATTCTTCATCAACACTACATAATTCAAATGCATCAATTATTCAGTCTTCCTTATTCATTATCCAGCTTTCAAGGTGATTGAAAATACCATGGCTGGTCAGGTGCACCTTACTTACTCAAAGTGATATCTGTGCTTAACATGTTAAAGAGGTCTTTTGCAGCACATTTGCCCAGAGCAATGTATCATTTGATTTCTTGACTGCTACTTCCATGGGTATTGATTGTGGATCCAAGCACAATGAAATCCTTGATAATTTCAGTCTTTCTCCAATAATCATGACATTGCTTATTGGTCTAGTTGTGAGGATATTTGTTTTCATTATGTTGTGGTGTAATCCATACTGAAGGCTGTAGTCTTTGATCTTCATCGGTAAGTGATTCAAGCCCTCTTCACTTTTATCAAGCAAATTTGTGTCACCTGCAAATCTCAGATTGTTAGAATTTTTCTCCAGTCATGATGTTGCGTCTTCTCCATGTAGTCCAGCTTCTCAGATTATTTGTTCAGCATACACATTGAGTAAGTGTGATGAAAGAATACAACCTTGATGGACACCTTTCTTCATTTTAGATTATGAGTACCCCTTGTTCTTTTCTTTTTCTTTTTTATTTTAAGAGCTTGTTTTACATTCAACATAATACGTACATTTAGTTTCATTCCCCATTCGCCATGTCCAACCCTAACCCAGTCTCCTCCCCTCCCTACTCTGTAACCCTCCCCCTGTGCCCCTCATATTTATGCGCTCCTGTTTGTCCTGCATTTCCTCAATTTGCATGTTGGTCCTCTGGTGTCCCATGGTCTATTGCTCTAAGGGATGTATTCCCATAGAGTATGTGGGTGTGTCATTCTGGGTTGAGTGGTCTGCGTGTACATCTTGTTAACTATTGGGCTGAGGGCCCGCCCCTGGGGGTGAGTTTTATTCCAGGTGCAGAATATATTCCAGGGCCATAGTACTGAGAGTCTCACCAGATTTCATCTGACCAGTAATTCTGGTCATTATTGAGTTTTCGGATTTTGTTCCATGTTTTCCCTCGCACTCTATCCAGGATCTCCAGCCCCCTTGTTCTTTTTGAATGACTGCCTCTTGATGTATGTACAGGTTCTACATGAACACAATGATGTGTTCTAGAATTCCCATTCTTTACAATGTTACCCATAATTTTTATGACCCACACGGTTGAATGTTTTTGCATAGTCAATAAAACATAAGTAATCATGTTTTTGGTAATCTCTGCTTTCAGCCAAAATCCAGCTGTCATCAGCAATCATATCCCTCCTTTCAAGTCTTCTTCTGAATCCTTGAATTTCTGGCAGTACCCTGTTGATGTACTGCTGCAACCAATTTTGAATTATTTTCAGCAAAATTTTACTTGCCTGTGATAATGTTCTTTGATAATTTCTCTATTCTGTTGGATCACCTTTCTTTGGAATGGGCATGTATATGGATTCCTTCCAGTTAGTTAGCCAGGTAAATGTCTTCCTAATTTCTTGGCATAGACAAGTGAGAACTTGCAGCATTGCATTCATCTGTTGAAGCATCTTAATGGCTATCCTGTCAGTTCCTGGATCTTTGATTTTCTCCAGTGCCTTCAGTGCGGCTTAGACTTCTTTCTTCGATACCGTTAGCTCTTGATCATATCTCCTGAAATGGTAAACACTGACCCATTCTTTTTGGTACAGTGACTGTGTATTCCTTCCATCTTCTTTTGATGGTTCCTGCATCGTTCAATATTTTGACCATTCAATATTTCAATATTTCAGCTTGAGACTTGAATTGTTCTTCAGTTCTCTCAGCTTGACAAATGCCAAGCAAACTTCCTCTTTGGTTTTCTAACTCCAGATCTTTCCACATTTCATTATATTTTATTTTGTCTTCTTGAACTGAACTTTGAAATCTTCTGTTCATCTCTTTTACTTCATCACTTCTTCCATTCGCTTTAGCTACCCTGTTCAAGAGCAAGTTTCAGAGTCTCTTCTGGCATTCATTTTGGTCCTTTCTTCCTTTCCTTTCTTTCTTTCTTTTTTTTTTTTAACAACCTTTTGCTTTCTTCATGTATGAAGTCCTTGATGTCATCTCACAACTCCTCTGGTCTTTTGTCATTAGCATTCCATGCCTCAAGTCTGTTCTTGAGATGGTTTCTAAATTCAAGGGAGATATACTCCAGGTCATACTTTGGCTCTTGTGGAATTGTTTTAATTTTCTTCAGTTTCAACTTGCAATTTGCATATGAGCATCTGATGGTCTGTTCCACAGTCGACACCTGGCTTTTTTCTGATTGATGATATTGAATTTCTTTATCCTCTCTTTCCATAGCTGTGTTGTTGTTGTTGTTGTGTGCTGTCAAGTCGGCCCCAACTCATAGCGACCCCTCCTTGGGTTTCCAAGGCAGTATCACTACAGAAGTAGATTGCCCCATCTTCCTTCTGAGGAGTGGCTGGTGGGTTTGAACTACCAGCCTTCTGGTTAGCAGTCAAGTGCCTTAGGCACTATGCTACCAGAGCTCCACAGCTGTAGTTGATTTTATTTCTGTGTATTCTACCCAGCAAGGTCCATAGGTTTAGTTGCCATTTATGTTGTTGAAAAAAGGTATTTGCCATGAATAAGTTGTTGATCTTAAAAAAAATTTATCATGTAATCTCTGGTGTCATTTTTGTCACCAAGGCCATGTTTTCTAACTACTGGTCTTTCTTCATTTCCAGCTAGCGCATTCCAACCATGAATAACTATCAGTGCATCTAGATTGCATTTTTTGATCAATTTTAGCCTGCAGAAGTTGGTAAAAAATGTCAATTTCTTTATCTTTGGTATTAGTGGTTGGTGCATAAATTTGAATAATATTCGTATTAACTGTTCTTCCTTGTAGATACACAGATATTATCTTATCACTGACAGTGTTGTACTTTAGCATAGATCTTGTTCCTTTGATGATGAATGCAATGCCATTTCTCTTCAATTTGTCATTCCCAGCTAGTAGACCATGTGTTTGTCCGATTAGAAATGGCCAATTCCAGTCCAGTTCAGCTCACTAATACCTGAGATACTGATCGTCACGTGTTCCATTTCATTTTTTATGACTTCAAATTTTCCTAGATTCATACTTTGTGCAGTCTACATTCCAATTTTTAATGGATGTTTGCAACTCTTCTCATTTTTAGTCCTGCCACATCAGCAAATGAAGATCCTAAAAGCTTTATACCATCTATGACATTAAGGTTGTCTCCACTTTGAGAAGGTGGCTCTTCCTCAGTCGTATTTTGAGTGCCTTCCAACCTGAGGAACTCATTTTCTGGCACTATATCAGACAATGTTCAACTGCTATTTGTAAGGTTTTCACTGACCAATTTTTTCAAAAGTAGATATCTGGGTCCTCCTTTCCAGTCTGTCTTTGTTTGAAATTACCACTGAAACTTGTCTACCAGGATAACACTGCTGGTGTGGCATAATCTCTAGCAATACGCAAACCACCACAGTATGACAAACTGACAGACATGTAGTGACCTCTGCTTATAGATGTTGTCTAATCAGGAATTTGAAATGCTTAAAAAATGAAATAGAATATAACATTGAAACTATTTAATTGAATATAATTGCAAAAAAGACTCAGGGGATACTATTCTGTTCAATATAGATTTGTTAATCTAATAATAATTAATCTAATAAGTCAATAATTATAATAAAAATAAACAAACACATTGCTGTCGAGTCAATTCTGTCTCATAGTGCCACTATAGGAGAGAGTAGAATTGCCCCATAGGATTTCCATGTCTGTAAATATTTATGAAGCAAACTGCTGCATTTTTGTCTGCAGAGCAACTGGTGGGTTTGAACCACCAACCTTTTGGTTAGCAGCTGAGCTCTTTAACCACTATGCCACCAGGACTTCTTTAAGCCAATAATAATTAATTCAGTAATATTAAAAACGTTAAAGTGATATTTCTCATTTTACTAAACTTATAAATAGAAGAACAAGATTTTAAAGTTGAATTATATGCTTAAGGAAAACTTGTTTATTTATTAACAACAACTATTATCAAATTGTATTTCCTTCAATAAGTTAAAAATTAATCTAAAAACCAAATAGCTTTAAAACAGTTTTTTATATACCAAGTGCTTTCGTTCTGATCTGATACTGGAATGTTAAGAAAAACTTTGTTGTTACCATTCTTAGGTGCTGTTGGGTTGGTTCTGACTCAGCAATCAGTATGACAGAATGAAATGCTGCCTTATCCTGTGGCATCCTCACAGTCATTACCATGTCTAAGCCTATCATTGCAGCCACTGTGTCAATCCATCTCATTGGGTCTTCCCTTTTTTCACTGACCCTCTACCAAGCATGATATCCTTCTCCAGGGACTGGTCCCTTCTGCTGTGACCAAATTAGGTGAGATGATGTCTGGCCATTCTTGCTTCTAAGGATCATTCTGGCTATACTTCTTCAAAAAAACTTTCACTGACTATTCTATCAAGACCAGAAACTCTGGGCAGATTATAGAGTCTGAGGAACAGCCTGGAGATGAGGAACAGAAACGGCAGATACCTATTTTCATGAAGTTTGGATGAGAAAGGAAGAGATATCGATTAGAAGAGGTTAAGAAGTCAATGGTGTGTTTTGTTCTTTTAATGATGGGAGAGTTTTGATTATGTTTGTAAACAGAGGGAAGGAAGTTCATGCAGAGGAAAAAACAGAAGATTCCAATAAGAGGGACAACTAATGGATAAGATCCTAGAGAACCCAAGGATAGGAACAGAAGCACCAGCAGAGAGAATAGTCCTGCATCAGAGGAGGGATGCTTGAGCTTGGAACAAAAGAGTGAAAAATGGCAGTGGCTGTAAGTAAATATAAAAAAAGGTGTTTTTTTTTTTTTTTTTTAAAAAAGAGTAGGTTGTAGACCCAAATGATATCATTCCTTATGGCCTTGTTTTCTCAACAAAGTAGGAGACAGGGGTTGCATAATAGGTTTGAAGAAAGATAACAAACATTTGTCATGGTTGTGGGACCATATCAGATTGGGGATCATGAATCTGAAGGGGTACTGATCTATGTTGTTGTTGTTGTTATGTGCCGTTGAGTCGGACCCGACTCATAGCGACCCCTCCTTGGGTTTCCAAGGCAGTATCACTACAGAAGTACATGCCCCATCTTCCTTCCGAGGAGTGGATGGTGGGCTTGAACTGCCAGCCTCCTGATTAGCAGTCAAGTGCCTTAGGCACTATGCTACCAGAGCTCTCAGTACTAATCTATAAGGGTGTATAATTTTCTCATTAGGCCTCTACTTTCTGATTGGATTGGACCTCAAGGAATTGCGAATGCTGGAGAGGTGAGTTCACATTATCAACCATGGGAATTCAGCCTTGTAGAGAACAAAGAGGCCAGAGGGAGCAGAATGATGGGTGAACTGGAAGTCTCAGAAGTCTAAGAGCAGTGATAGTGGGAGGAAGTCTAAAAGATGGAAGGAGAGGTGGTCCTGGAGGGAGATATTAGAGTTCAAGGTTTTAAAAGAGTAATAGCCCCAGGCCATGGCAAGATCCAGCAAGTCAACAACTGAATCAGAAAGGCAAAGGTTTTTTAATTTTTCCTGTGTTCACATTAATACTGCATCTCCCGGGATTGTGGCAAGTACGGTTTAGGGGTAAGGGGAAGACTATAAGCCAATTTCTGGAAAGGCTAGAAATTAAAATCCACAAAAATGGATAGTACAGCCAAATTGCAGAGACTTCTTAATAATATTAGTTCTTATAGAGTCATGGGGCAAACTGAGCTGGGGAACCAGGAGAATACCACCCCCTGGCATATGGGGAATAGAAGAATATCAACTTCCTCACAAGAAAGTTGTGGACATAGGTAGTTGACTAGGTTTCTGTAAAGGCAAGGAGGTGAAAAGGGTGATCTGAAAGGAGGCTGAGGTTTTAGAGGAGGTTGTTAACAAACCTTTCACAGAATTCAGTGGAAAGTGTATTATAAAATGCTGAAGGAAAATAGAAGAGGGGAGTCTTCAGGGAAAGCTTCCCAGAGCTCCTAAACAAACCCACTACGATCTGGTAAATTCTAACTCATTGTGACCCTATAGGAGGAAGTAGAACTGCCCCATAAGGTTTCCAGGCTGTGAATCTTTACTGAAGCACCCATGGAGCTTCTGGTTGGTTTGAACTGCCAAACTTTTGGTTAACAGCTGAATGTGTTAACCACTGCACCACAGCCCTGGAAATCATGGAGCCACTAGCTGCTCCACATGACTGGTTTGGAAAATTAAAAAACAAAACAAAAGCCACAACTAAATCCACTGCCATATATCCAGTTGATTCTGACTCATAGTGACTCCTACTGGACAGAGTAGAACTGCTCTACAGGATTTCCAAAGCTGTAAATCTTCACAGAAGCAAAATGCAGAGTGGCTAGTGGGTTTGAACCACCAACTTTTTGATTAGAAACCAAACGCTTTATCCACTAAACCACCAGAGCTCCCTGGATTGAAGAATAAGTAGGCGTATTGGTGACCACTGAGGCACCTTCTGCTCAAACTGTGAAATGTTTCTAGCTGGCCAAATGGAGAGGAGGTGAGAAAAGGGAATCATGGTGTTGCTAAAAGCTTCATTGGCTTCCCATAGGTCTTACACCAGATGCAGAATTTTATTCTAGACCATCTGACAGTAATTACCAGAATTAAATTAAAACCTTATATACAGATATTGCTCCAAAAGAAACAAACTCTTGTTAACCTCATCTGACTCTTTATTAAAGTTTTATGTTTGTAATGTGTAGAGGAAGCAACAAGTTATTCTGTCTGTGCTGTTATGCCTGGGTTACATCTATTCACGTGCCTACTCACTCTCCCCTCTCCCAGATTGCCTCCTCACCCCCTTCTTTCCACATGCCCTCCCACTTTTTCTAAGACTGATATTAAGCCCAGGCACCACAGATGTGGTCCAACTGAATGATGCACTCTCTTGTGTTGTTGTTTGCCTTCCCATGGAGTCAATTTCTACTCATAGCAACTCCACGCGCTCTAGAGGCACTTTAAAACAGATTTTCTTGTAATTTTGCTATGCATTTTTTTTTTTAATTTTCTTTCCTTGTCATGTTGGTCATGATTTTGTAGCCCAGTCATCTAACATGTTGTTGTTGTTAGGTGCCATCAAGTCAGTTCAGACTCATAGCCACTCTGTACAACAGAACCAGGTGGTGCTCAGCCCTGTGCCATCCTCTCAATTATTGCTATATTTGAGCCCATTATTGTAGCCACTGTGTCAATCTGTCTTGTTGAGGGTCTTCCTTTTTTTCACTGACCCTCTGCTTTAACAAGGATGATGTCCTTCTCTAGGGACTGGTCCTTCCTGATAACATGTCCAAAGGATGTGAGATGGAGTCTCACCATCCTCTCTTCTAATGAGCATTCTGGCTGTAGAAGCTTTTAAGGTTGTAGTATTGTTCATATACATTCATTGAATGACTGAGTGAATAAATATTTGAATGAGTGAGTAAATGAAAGAAAGAACAAACAAATTAACAAATTTTTAAGCTTGTATTAGCAAAACAGAAAATGAAACGCAGAAAGGCTAAGGAACTTGAACAGCAGAGGGCAGCAAACGTATGTCTTTTTATTTCTTTAAACTTGGAGGTCAACCTTGCATAATGCCTTGAGTCCTATTAGCTTCTTGAAAGAAAGAAAGGAAGGGAGGGAAGGAAGAAGGGAGGAAGGAGTATAAGGACAAATACAACTTAAAAGTAAGAGATTTTAATTCTTCCTGTTGAAAAAGAAGGAAGAAGCTCCCCTCCTCCACAGTTCTTTCAGAATTCACATTAGATAACTTGCAATGTTTTTCCTTTGTCTTTTTGAAAAGTATATAAATCAAGGATGTTTCCTCAAGGACCTGGGAGACATCTCTTTTGAAGTGTAATCATCAAGTTTCCTGGAATGAGATTAGCATTAGTGTCAAAAGAAGATGGAAAGAATATACAAAATCATTGTATCAGAAAGAATTGGTTGATGTTCAACCATTTCAGGAGATAGCTTATGATCAACTGATCGTATTGATGGAAGAAGTCCAAGCTACACTGAAGGCCTTGGTAAAAAAACAAGGCTCCAGGACTTGACAGAATATCCACTGAGATGTTTCAACAAACAGATGCAACACTGGAAGCACTTACTCATTTAAGCCAAGAAATTTGGAAGAGCACTACCTGACCAACCAACTGGAAGGGTCAATATTTGTTCCTATTCCAAAGAAAGATGGTCCAGCAGAATGCAGAAATTATTGAATAAAATTATTGATATCACATGCAAGTAAATTTTGCTGAAGGTAATTCAAAACTGGTTGCAGCAGTACATCAACAGGGAGCTGCCAGAAATTCAAGCTGGATTCAGAAGAGGACTTGGAATGAAGGATAACATTGCTGATATCAGGTGGATCGTGACTGAAAGCAAAGAATACCAGAAAGATGTTTACCTGTGTTTCATTCACTACACAAAGGCATTCGACTATAGGGATCATAACAAATTATGGATAATATTGTGAAGAATGAGAATTCCAGATCATTTATGGGGAACTTGTACATAGACCAATAGACAATTGTTTGAATAGAACAAGGGGATACTATGTAGTTTAACATCAGGAAAAATGTGCATCAGGATTGTTGTATCCTTTCACCTTACTTATTGAATCTGTATGCTGAGCAAGTATTCCGAGAAGCTCGCCTATATGGAGAAGTTGGCATCAGGACTGGAGGAAAGCTCATCAATATTCATTAATAGCCTGTTATATGCAGATGACACAACTTTGCTTGCAGAAAGTGAAGAGGACTTGAAACACTTACTGATGAAGATGAAAGATTACAATCTTCAGTATGGATTATACCTCAACATAAAGAAAACAAAAATACTTACAACTAAACCAATAAGCAACATCATGATAAACAGATAAAAGATTGAAGTTGTTAATGATTTCACTTTACTTGGATCCATAGTCAACTCCCATGAATCAGTAGTCAAGAATTCAAGTGATGTTTTGCAAAATCTGCTGCAAAGGACCTCTTTAAAGTGTTCAAACGAAAGATGTCACTTTGAGGACTAAGGTGCACCTGACCCAAGCCATGGTATCAATCTCCTCATATCCATGTGAAAGCTGAATAATGAATAAGAAAGACCAAAGAAGAATTAATGCCTTTGAATCATGGTGTCGGCAAAGAATTTTGAATGGACTGCTAGAAGAACAAACAAATCTGTCTTGGAATAAATACAACCAGAATACTCCTCAAATCGAATATGGTGAGACTTCATCTTACATCCTTTGGACAAGTTATGAGGAGGGACCAGTCCCTGGAGAAGACATTATGCTTGGTGAAGTAGAGGGTCAGTGAGAAAAAAGACCTTTTACAAGATGGACTGACATAGTGGCTACAACAGTGGGCTCAAACACAGCAACAATTGTGAGGATGGCATAAGACTGGGTAGTATTTCTTTCTGTTGTACATAGGGTCATTATGAGTTGGAACTGACTGGATGGCATCTAGTAACAGCAGTCATCAAGTGTTCTGGAACGAGATTAGCATAAGTTCAGATACCTTGCTGTAAAGATATTAGAAAATGAGCATAACTACTTTATCTTAAAAACTTGAAGTAATGGGTTATATCCGTTTAGCTATATGAAGGGTCAGATTTTTTTTTTTGTTCTTGTTGCCTTTGCAATCTCTTTAGCCAATTGCAACATCCTGGTTTAATTTTGTTGTTGTTAAGTGTTGTCCAGTAGGTTCCAACTATTAAAAAGGAAACAGTGCCTACTCCTGCACAATCCTCACAATGCTTATTCAATGAAAAATTTTTCTTTCTCTTCTGTATTTGTGTAGAGGTTTTCTGGGTTGGGAGTAGATTTTAATTATATTTCCCCAATAGGAGGGAGTAGTCATAATTTAAAGATCAATTCTAGAAAGAGAGAGAGAAGTAGTAATTCAAAGGTCAATTCTAAAACGGCAAGTGTAGTCTACTGTAATTTACTTCTGTTTCTTCTGGAACATTGCATGCGGTTTTTCATAGTTAATTCTTTTAAGACCTTAAACTTTTCTTCCAGAGTTACATGCCAATGACCAGCAGATGGCAGTACTTATCATGGGTGAGGACTATAGGACTATATTTTGGGGAAAAATAAATGGTACATACTTCTTGTTGTTATATGCCGTCGAGTCGGCCCTGACTCATAGCAACCCCTCCTTGGGTTTCCGAGGCAGTATCACTATGGAAGTAGATTGCGCAACCTTCCTTCCAAGGAGTAGCTGGTGGGTTTGAACTGCCAGGCTTCTGGTTAGCAGTCAAGTGCCTTAGGCACTATGCTACCAGAGCTCCAGGTACATACTTAGGGCATGAAATTTTTATTTTAAAAATACTACAAAATTAAAAGTCAATATTAAGTGGAGGATTCCAGGTCCTCCTTCCTAGACCTCTTTAAAATGACACTTTGGGAACGAAGGTGGGCTAGACCCAAGATATGGTATATTCATTTGCCTCATATGCATGTGAAAGCTGGACAGTGACTAATGAAGACTGAAAGAAAATTGATGGATTTGAATTATGGTGTTGGTGAATATACTGAATATACTATATATATTGAATATACTATGGATGGACTTCCATAGGAACTCTGGTGGCATAGTGCCTGAAGCATTTGACTGCTAACCAGAAGGCTGGCAGTTCAAGCCCACCAGCTACTCCTTGGAAGGAAGATTGGGCAATCTACTTCTGTAGTGATTGTTGTGTTCATGTTTTGCCATTGAGTTAGACCCGACTCATAGTGACCCCTCCTTGGGTTTCCAAGGCAGTATCACTACAGTAGTAGATTGCCCAATCTTCCTTCCGAGGAGTGGCTGGTGGGTTTGAACCGCCAGCCTTCTGGTTAGCACCCAAGGAGGGGTCACTATGAGTTGCATCTGACTTGACAGCAGTGAGGTTGGTTTGTTTTGGTTTATGGACTTCCATAAGAATGAACAAATCTGTTTTGGAAGAAGCACAACCAGAAAACTTAGAAGCTCCTTGTTGTTGTTAGGTGCTGTCAAATTGGTTCTGACTCATAGTGACCCTGTGTATAACAGAACAAAACATTGCCCAGTCCTGAGCCATCCTCACAATCACTACCATGCTTGAGCCCATCATCACAACCACTATGTCAATCCATTTTGTTCAGGTCTTTACCTTTTTCTCTGACCCTCTACTTTACCAAGCATGATATCCTGCTCCAGGTCCCTTCTGACAACATGACCAAAGTATGTGAGATGAAGCCTGACCATTCTTGCTTTTAAGGAGCATTCTGACTTCCAAGACAGATTTGTTTGCTCTTCAGCAGTCCATGATATTTTCAATATTCTTCTCCAACACCACAATTCAAATGCATCAATTCTTCTTTGTTCTTTCTTATTCATTGTTCAGCTTTTGCATGTTTATGACCCTATTGAAAATATCATGACTTCGGTTAGGTGCACCTTAGTCTTCAAAGGGACATCTTTGCTCTTTAACACAGAAAATGTTTCAGTGCTATTCATAAGGTTGTCAGTGTCCAATTTTTAAAAAAGTAGACGGCCACTTCCTTCTTCCTAATCTGTTTTAGTCTGGAAGCTCTGCTGAAACCTGTCTATCATGACTGACCCTGCTAGTATTTGAAATACCGGTGACATAACTTTTAGTATCACAGCAAAAAGTCACGACAGTACAACAAACTGATGAGTGTGGTAGAAGCTCCTTAGTCTCATTTATTTTTAGCACATTATCAGAAGGAACCAGTCCCTGGAGAACAGCATCATGCTTGGTAAAGTAGAGGGTCATAGAAAAAGAGGAAGGCCCTCAATGAGATGGATTGACACAGTGGCAGTAACAGTGTCAAACATAGCAACAATTGTGAGAATGACATAGGGCCAGGCAGTGTTACATTTTGTTGTACACAGGGTCAATATGACTCAGTGGCACCTAACAACCACAAGAACAAGTAGAGGATTAAACCACATAAGTCTCAAATATCTTAATGAAAGTAAGGAAGGATTTTAACCATGTGTACATTATTTTTTTTTTTTTTTTTTGGAGCAAGGTGTTAAAGTAGTTTTAAAATGTCAGTTTAATCCTCACGAAAGTTGAGCTATAATTGATGGAAATTATTTGGGGTTTACTGTGTACTTTTAGTATGTTCCTTCATCAGACTTTTCAATGACAAATTCATATACGCTAGCCAAGAAAAGGACAATCCCACACAGACACAATGCTTTTAGATTACTGATTAATCCTGTTAAATGACTTCCCAAGTTGTCCTTGACTACGTTGCTTCATTTTCAACAGAGTGCACAGAGTCTCTTAAGTATTATCAGCTTTTCACCTTTTCTAAACATTTAACTACTTTAGTTTGATATTTATAATCAGATAAAAACAGGAACAATGTCTGTAGCTGGAGTACTTGTTCTGCAAAAGAAAATGCAGACCCACTGGTTTCTGAGAGTGACAGCACTTGACCCGAAACTTCAAACACGCCTGTGAAACTCCCATCTGGGTAAAGGAGCAGAGGCCAGTCTAGTACTTAGTTTCTTTTTAAATCTCCCATTCCTTAACCATGCAAATAGGTCATAAATTCTGGAATGGGCATAAACAGCATTTTGTTGCATTTCTGCATATAGTGAAAAGACGCCCTGTCTTTGGCTCTTTGATTTCCCATATGAAGCCCAACTTGGCTTTTACAACAATAACAAATAGCATTAGAGAAAACAGAAGGGCATATTTGCTTAAATGGTTATTCACACCAAAAAATAAACTCCCTAATGGGGTTATCACTGGGTCAGGCTGCTCTCTGGTTTTACATCAAGGCTGAAACAAGAACCTATGAATTCAGAAGACTGGGTGAATTTAAGGTCTTTCAATACTGCTTTAATAATGCCCTTCCTGATGAAATTATCTATGAACCTCTATTTGGCTAGCAACTGAAAGATACATAAGAAAGGGATTAGGAACACTTAAGAATGGTCAATTAGGAGAAAATGACTAATAGATTTAACTTTATTTCCAAAGAGTAGTATTGCTCCATATAGGAGGAAATACAATGTAGCATTTAGAAAGGTGGTCTCTGACCTTATACTGATTGATGTTTGATCTTGAGGTAACTGTGCTTCAGTTTCTTCATCTGTAAAATGGGGACGATAACACAGGTTAATACTCATTAAGCATTTGGAACATGATAAATACTATTTGTGCTAATGACGACGATGATGATGACAGTGATGATGCCAGTGTGCTAGACACTGCATTACCAAAACTAAGCCCATTTCTTTTGATTTTATTTCTTCTCATAGCAGCCCTATAAGACAGAATAGAACTTCCCCATAGGGTTTCCAGGGCTGTAAATCTTTATGGAAGCAGACTGCCATATTTTTCTCTTGCCGAGCAGCTGGTGGATTTGAGCCGTTGAACTTTCAGTTAGCAGTTGAGCACTTAACCCCTGTGGCACCAGGGCTCCCTATACACTGCATAAAGACTGGGAATATAGACATTGATAATGTCCTTGCCTTTGAGGTGCTTACTTAGAGTTTTTTAGGGGGAGACAGGTAAATAAGCTAGAGCAAAATATTACAGTTGTAATAGAGAAATTATATAGATTTCATTTTGGCCTGGGTTGGAATGAGGTATATGTCTTAGAGAAAGGCCCTTGAGCTGAATCATAAAAGATGACTATGTGTTCACTAGCAAGAAAAGAGCTAGGAACATTACAGGTGGAACTGGGGAATACCTGAATAAATACTAGTGGGAACCAATGAGATGAATTTACAAAACTGTCATTATCTGATTATTATCAGATGTGTACTTACAGGTGGACAGAGGTCAGAATCCAACGTCACAAACAGGAGACCAATGAGTTGAATTTGGAAATTAGATGGATTTTTTTTTTTTTGGCTCATTCAGTATTTTTAAAGAGTAAGTTGTCAACATTTAAAATATAATATTTTTCATTAAAAAATCTGGATTTCCTAGCAAATTTGGAGGGTCTGGAAACACTATTCTCTAATTCTAGCCTAGTACCAATAGATGATGTATGCAACTGAAAGATACATAAGAGACGGATTGTTGTTGTTGTTGTTGTTATGTGCTGTCGAATCAGCCCCGACTCATAGCAACCCCTCCTTGGGTTTCCGAGGCAGTATCACTACGGAAGTAGGATGGCCCAACCTTCCTTCCGAGGAGTGGCTGGTGGGTTTGAACCTCCAGCCTTCTGGTTAGCAGTCAAGTGCTTTAGCCACTATGCTACCAGAGCTCCCTAAGAGAGGGATTAGGAACACTAATCCCAGACGCCTCCCAGTCGCAGGCCCCATCAGCAGGTAAGTCTCTGATCTTTATATAACAGAGCTACAACATGCACTATGGGGCATGTGGAGCATTGAAGTATTTTAAGCCGATATTCTACTGAGATCAGATTTGCATTTTTGTGTGGAGCGTAGGTTGAAGGACAAGATGCTTAACTATTTTTACTTTAAATGACTGGACACATGCGAGGGCAGTTGGGTTTCATTGGCTTTTACTATCAGATTTTAATAGGAAAATAGAATCCATTCTTTGCAAACTGTGACCTTTAACTTTTTATATAGGAGTGCTCAGACTTCCAATATCCTCTGTATTATTTTTATTTTTAAAGGTATGTAAGAAGGGGCTCTGGTGGCATAGTGCCTAAGGCATTTGACTGCTAACCAGAAGGTTGGCGGTTCAAACTCACCAGACACTCCACGAAAGGAAGAGTGGGCAATCTACTTCAGTGAAGTTTTACTGCCTTGAAAACCTAAAGGGAATCTCCGTGAGTGAGAATCAACTTGATGGCAGTGACTTTGGTTTTAAGAGGTATAAGATTTTAGGAGAAAATCTCACCTTAGTTTTGCTATACATTTAAGGATCAATAGGAATGGATAATGAATAAATAAAGTTAGATGGTAACACATCTAGAAAAGTGCTCAGGGGAATGCATACACTAAATGGGAAAGGGTTGGTGCACAAAAACAGCAAAGTATTTCTGACAAAGTAAGTTTTGCCATCTGACACCTGCTCTTAATAGTAGAGATAATCTCTCATCTTCAGATAATCCATGGCTTGCAGGGGAAAGGCACATAATTTAAGTTGAGGTAATGCCACTACTACTACCCACTGTTGTCCAGTCAATTCCAACTCATAGCAGTCCTGTAGGACAGCATGAGAACTGCCCCATAGTGTTTCCAGGACTGTAGATCTTTATGGAAGCAGACTGTCTCATCTTTCTCTTGCAAAGCAGCTGGTGGGCTTGAACTGCTGACCTTTGGGTTAGTAGCTGAATACTTTAAAAACTGTGCCACCAGGCCTATCTCACTTTCTCTCTATATGTGTATGTATCAGTAAGGAGCCCTGGTGGTGCAGGGGTTAAGTGCGCAGCTGCTAACTGAAAGGTTGGCAGTACCGGTACCAGTTGTCATCGAGTTGGCTCTGACGCCCTGTGTGTCAGAGAACTGTGCTCCGTAGGGTTTTCAATGGCTGATTTTTTGGAAGTAGATCCCAGGGCTTTCAGTTGGCAGCTAAGTGCGTTAACTGTTTGCACTACCCAGGGAATCTATTGAAATATGTAAACCTTTACATATTTTTTTTTTTTTAAATCTTCTTGATTCTTAGGAATAAGCTAGCGAAGAAAATGAGCTTGATATGATGAATTGGTACTTTGGACCTACTGAAAATATCACCATGAACCTGGGATTCCATGCTATGTAAGAAAACCAATGGATTTTTCCTCTAAAAAGAATCTAAACTGAGTATATGTGCAGGATGACACTCAGATTTACCTTTGTTCTTGAATGAAAGCAAAAGAGATTACTATGTCATCTGGCAAAAATGATCAAGGTAGAATTTCCTGCAGAGTTTTATTTATTAAAGAAAAAAAAAACAAACATCCAGTTATTGTCACACTTTTTTTTTTTTTTTAAAAAAAAGCTTGTGCCTCTGCATTATTCACACTGGGAACATGATTTTCTATGATCTAATTGTAGTTCTTTCTCCAGCATAGGTGTGCCCATCGGCAAAAGAGTGAGACATGTTCACCAGGTAAATGAAAATGCATAATCATAGTCATTATCCCAGCATGCATGAGAGAGCTGATAGCTCCTGAGAGCCAGCAATATAAACTTTCCCTGAATCAAGGTATAGCCAAGTCTCACTTATTAGGAATAGTACTAGGAGTGCTAGTCCTTGTTTTTCCAGATACTTAAAAAAAAAATAATCCTCAAAGCATTAGAGAAATTCCCACAGAATTTGTCAAAACACTACAGAGGTGTTTTGCACATGTTTAGCTTTCTCTGAGTGTGAAAAGTTACAGAAAAACTCCTGTTGTAGTCATGTAAGCAATATCTTCTCAACCATACTACTGGTCAGCTTGAAAAAGAAATTATAATTCATATTTCTACCAGTATGAATAATAATCACAGTGCTGCCAGTGATAGGATAATATCCATATGCCTACAAGGAAGACCAGGTAATATTATTATTATTCAAATTTACTCACCAACCAAGTCAAAGATGAGGAAATTGAAGATTTTACTGGCTTCTGCAGTCTGAAATTGACCAAACATGCAATCAATATGTATTGATAGTTACTGGTGACTGGAATTCAACAAGTTGGAAACAAAAAGCATTGGTATTTGGAAAATATGGCATTGGTGATAGAAATGACCCTGCAGATAAAATGATAGAATTTTGCATGACCAACAACTTATTCATTGCAAATACTCCCCCCCCCTTTTTTTTT
>NW_006921803.1:5484444-5504599 GCF_000298275.1 Orycteropus afer afer
CCCCCCCCCTTTTTTTTCCCTCCAAATGATGCAAATACTTGTTTTAAGCAACATAAGCAGTGACTATACACATGGACCCTGCTAGATGGAATACACAGGAATCAAATCTCTATTCAGAACAAGGCCAGGGGCTAACTGTGGAACAGATCATCAGTTGCTCATATGTAAGTTGAAGTTGAAGCTGAAAAAAATTAAAAGAAGCTCACAAGAGCCAAAATATGATCTTGAGTATATGCCTTCTGCATTTAGAGACCATCTGAAAAACAAATTTGATGCATTGAACATCAGTGAACAATGATCAGATGAATTGTGGGATGAGATCAAGGACATCATATATGAAGAAAGCAAAAGGTCATTAAAAAGACAAAAAAGGAAGAGAAGACCAAAATGAATGTCAGAGGAGACTCTGAAATTAGGTCTTGAATGAAGATAAAGCAAGTGGAAAAAGTGATGAAGAACTGAACCGAAGATTTCATAGGGCAGCTCAAGAGAACAAAGTAAAGTATTATAATAAAATGTGTAAAGACCTGGAGTTGGAAAACCAAAAGGGAATAACATGCTCCACATTTCTCAAGCTCAAAGAACTGAAGAAAAAAATCAAGCCTCAAATTGCAGTATGGAAGGATTCTATGGGCAAAATATTGAATGATCTAGGAAGCCTCAAAAGAAGATGGAAGGAATACATAGAGTCACTGTACCAAAAACAGTTGGTTAATATTCAGCCATTTTGGGAGGTAGCATATGATCAAGAATGGGTGGTATTGAAGGAAGAAGTCCAAGCTGCAATGAAGGAATTGGTATAAAACAAGGCTTCAGAAATTGATGGAATACCCATTGAGATGTTTCAATGAACAGATGCAGCACTGGAGACACTAACTCATTTATGTCCAGCAATTTGGAAGACAGGAACCTGGCCCACCGACTAGAAGAGATCAATATTTGTGTCTGTTCCAAAGAAAGGTGATCCAATAGACAGAAATTATTGAATAATACCATTAATATAACATTCGAGTAAAATTTTGCTGAAGATAATTCAAAAAATGGTTGGAGCAGTATATTGACAAGGAACTACCAGAAATTCAGATTCTGAATTCAGAAAGCCAGATTCAGAAGAGGATGTGGAACAAGAAATATCACTGCTAATGTCAGATGGATCTTAGCTGAAAGCAAAGAATACCAGAAAGAATACCTATGTTTTACTGACTATCCAAAGACATTTGACTGTGTGGTTCATAATAAATTATGGATAACATTATGAAGAATGGGAATTCCACAACATCTAATTGTGCTCATGTGGAACCTGTACATAGACCAAGAGGCAGTTGTTCAAACAGAACAAGGGGATGCTGTGTTGTTTAATATCAGGAAAGTGGGTCAGGGCTGTATCATTTTACCATACTTATTCAACCTGTATGCTGATAAATAATCTGAAAAGCTGGACTATATGAAGAAGAATATCGCATCAGGTTCGAAAGAAGACTCCTTAACAAATTGCCATATGCACATGGCACAATCTTGCTTGCTGAAAGTGAAGAAGACTTGAAGCACTTACTGATGAAGATTAAAGACTATAGCCTTCAACATGGATTATACCCCAAAAATAAAACCCCCAAATCCTTACAACTGGACTAGTAAGCAGCATCATAATAAATGGAGAAAAGACTGAAGTTGTCAAAGATTTCATTTTACTTGGATTCATAATCAATGCATATGGAAGCAACAATCAAGAAATGAAATGATTTATTGCATGGGCAAGTCTGCTGCAAAAGACCTCTTTAAATATTTAAAAGCAAAGATGTCACTTTGAAGACTAAGGTGTGCCTAACCCAAGTCATGGTTTTTTCATTAGCTTCTTATGCATGTGAGAGCTGGGCAATAAATAAGGAAGACCACAGAATAATTGCTACATCTGAATTATGGTGTTGGCAAAGAACAATGGAAGTACCATGGACTGCTAGAAGTACAAACAAATATGTCTTGGAGGCAGTACAGGTGTAATGCAACTTAGAAGTGAGAATGGCCAGACTTTGTGACTCATACTTTGGTCATATTTTTAGAAGGGATTACTCCTTAGGGAAGGATATCACACTTGGTAAATCAGCAAAAAAGGAGGAGATTATCAATGACATCGATCGACACAGTGATTGTGAGGATGACGCAGGACTGGGTGGTGCTTTGTTCTGTTGTACCTAGGGTGGCTATGAGTTGATACTGACTCAGCAGCACCTAACAACAACAATAATGTCATCATGAAGCTAAATTGCCTGCCTTTGAACTCTGGGCCCCTTTGTCGCTGAGAAACCTTGAAAAAGCTTCATTAACCTCTTTGTGTTTCAATGGAGTCCTGGTGGCACAACATTTTTTATGTGACTGCTAACTGAAGGGTTGGTGGTTTGAACCCACCTAGCGACTCCTTGATAGAAAGACCTGGAAATTTGTTTTCATAAAGATAAAAACAAAACAAGAAAACCCAAACCCACTGCCACTGAAGCACACACTGTTATATGGTAAACTTTTTAGATAGAAAGTACAGTATATTACATACAGAAGCTAGTAAATCAGCATTTATTATGACTATCAAGACAGAGATATCATAGGCTATATATGTACTGTACCATTATATGCCTCACACTTTGTATACAAGAGACATGAAACACATGTTGCATGTGAGAAGCTGTTGTGTTCGCTATGTCCAGTTATGTCCTCTAAGTCCCGTTCTCTGATTGGGATTTCTGAACTCTCTTATAACCCTGGGAGCTTTGGTGATGTAGTGCCTAAGGCATCTGACTGCTAACCAGAAGGCTGGTGGTTCAAACCCACCAGCCACTCCTTAGAAGGAAGATTGGGTGATCTACTTCCGTAGTGATACCACCTGAGAAACCCAAGGAGGGGTCGCTATGAGTAGGATCTGACTCGACGGTAGTGAGTTTGGTTTTTGTTGGATTATAACCTTATGGGACCACAGATGTATGTGTGGTTGAACATTACCCAAGCAGATGTTATGTGGAGAATGGCTACTTTTATTGAGAGTAACAGTGCCTAAGGCAAATGTCTTTGGATAGTGCTCCAGAAGGTTGGAGGTTCAAACCCACCAGCCACTCTGCAGCAGAAAGACGGGGCAATCTACTTCCATAAAGATTTACCACCTTGGAAAGTGGGGGTTGCTATGAGTCAGAATCAACTTGATGGCAGTGGGTTTTTGGTTTAAGCTCAGTGCACATGCAATTTTTAACTTATTTTTCATTTGTGTCCATAAATTTTTTTTTCCAATGGTTATAAAGACTTCATAAGTATTACTTTTAATAACTCCATCAAGTTGTTAACCCATCATTTACTATATTGGTACAAGACAGACACATACCTTTCATAGTCCAGTGAAACCTGTGAGAACTGGAACTCAGCGGGATTGCCTTGTTTTTCTGGTTCTCACAAGCTTTCCAATTTTGACAGGGTACTTACCACTTTTTTTTATCATTCTCTATTGAGAATCCAGCCACTCCTCAGAAGGAAGATGAGGCAATCTACTTCCGTAGTGATACTGCCTCGGAAACCCAAGGAGGGGTCGCTATGAGTCGGGTCCGACTCGATGGCACATAACAACAACAACATTGAGAATCCTACCTCATAAACACTCAGTTAGATTGCCTTCTCTGACAGGTTCCCTTCTTACATATGTTCCGGCTTCCACAGATTTTACTGTAGTATAACCATTCCTAAGGAGGTCTGGTATCACAGTGGTTAAAGCACTTGACTGCTAACCAGAAGCTCAGTGGTTCAAACTCACTACCTGTTCCACAGGAGAAGGATGAAGCAGTATGCTTCTGTAAGGATTTACAGCCTTGGAAACCATATGAAGCACTTCTACTCTGTCCTATAAGGTCGCTATGAGTTGGAATTGGCTCAATTGCAGTGGAGTTTGGTATAACTATTTCCTTGAATGTTTATATATTGTAATTTGTAATTGTAAGTTGTCTCTATCATTATTTTGCAATTGTAAATAATACCATAATGAACATCTTGCAGCATTTTGTATTAACTTGATGGACTTTTTTTTACTTGTTGTTAGATGCTGTTGAGTTGTTTCTCACATACTTAGGACATAGTTTACTAAATGCAAAGGTATGAACTTTTAAAAAATGGCATTTCAGTATAACTTTTTAAAATGTCCTAAGTTACAATATCACAGTATTATGTAAATATTTCATAGCTCATAAAAAAATCACTGCCGTTGAGTTGGATCTGACCCATAGTGTCCTTGTGTTTTCGAGGTGGTATCACTACAGAAAGTAGATCACCCAATCTTCCTTCCTAAGAGTGGCTGGTGGGTTTGAATCTCCAGCCTTCTGGTTAGCAGTCAAATGCCTTAGGCACTACGCCACCAGAGCTCCTACTACTCTGGTCATCATTAAATATTTGGCTTATTTGATAAGTAGACACTAATATTTTTATTTTTATGTTTATTTTCTTTTGAATTTTTATTTTTTCTTGTGTGGATTATTTGTTCATATCTTTTAATCACTTAACTTTTGGAGTGATTTTTCTTATGTAATAGAATATGGATATTACCCCTTTGCCGTATTTAGCAATTTTATTTGCCATAAAAAAGTTTTTGCCTCTCAATTTTAATTTTGTGACTTTATACATTTTTACATATTTGAATATTTTCCTTTCAATATTTTCAGTTGTGTCTGAGTTGCATCCGGATAGGATAATCTTGCTCCTCTACTTTTCTTCTGTTTTTTTTTTTAATCATAAATTCTTCATTTTAAGGCGAAACTTGATAGGCAACATAAGAAAAATTTAAAAAGAAATTTTTAAAGTTATATTTGGTTACATTTGATTAAACATCTGATATATATTTTTTGAGATACAGAAATATAAATAAGGGATAAATGTATCAGGATTCTTCTTAACACATAACAAGAGGCTGAAAAGCAGACAGATTCTTTGAGGATACTCTCTTTTCTTTCCACATTGTGTTAGAGTGACCCAATCCAAATAATAAACAAATCCCAAAGAATCAGAAAAACTCATGTTCCAGACAGAGCAAAAAGTTTAGAACTAAAGACAGTGCTTAGGTGTCATTGTCTCCTTGAGTTAGCAAATCTGTATTATTGTTTTTTTTCATGAAATTGATCTTAAGCGTATATACTGTTCAAACTTTTGAATTAAGGTACTTAGTGTGCTTAGTGTAAGCTAGAAATATTGATTTCTTAATGTAATACTTAAACACATATATTATTGCATCAGTTCCTGGCAGACACTTTTAATTTAATTATTTTAAACAGTAAAAAATGAAAGTGCTTTTTGTGGTTGGAAATGTGAGTGTACTTAGCAATAGTCCCTGCCTAGTAAGGTTATAAATCTAGAAATTCTAACAAAATATTTGGTCTCAATTAATTACTTCACTCTTGACACAGCAAAACCTTGTCTTTGCCTTTTTTTTCCCCCCAGCATTTTATTTCAGTATGCCAAACATTTATTAGGCACTTACTGTTTATCAGACTGTCCTAGGTGGAGGTAAAACATAAATAAGAAAAGATTTCTGCTGAGGCAACTGAAAACCTAGTGCAGACAGAAAGATACATAGACAATTTCGATATAATTGCCTGAATCCTGAGATTAAGACCATTTTATCTGCTTGTGGCAAAGATTTTAAGGGAAGCCCACAGTTTACTCCCAGTGATGCTATTATCCCTCCCCCTTTGATTGACACTGTGCCCAGCTAGACTCAAAAAAGGTTTCAGAGCTCCCTTGCTACCACCTCAGCCACCCAGTCTTTCTACCTGCGTCACTACCACATGCTACCTAAGAATTTATCCCAGGAAAGAAACTGTACTTGTAATTAACTTTCCACTTTTGCTTAGAGTCTACTGGGACTAATCCATCATGTCTCACATTCAGTGATGATGATCCAAACCTCGTGGGTCATCACTGTTGTGGCTACGTTTCTGAATATCTCATTATCTGACTAGATCTCCCATTCCTTCCAAAACTACAGTCCTTTCCACCATGGCCATTGGAACTCAGGGCTTGAATGGTAAAATCTCTTTAACCTTCAACCACTTCTCTGAACAGTACCTACACATTTTTGCTCTAAGATATAGCCCTCCCCCTTGACTCCTGCTTACCTGCAGCCCAATGAGGTGGTGTTTTTTTTTTTTGCTCCCACACTCCCATGTCCGGGACCCAGAGGGGGAAATAGGAATCCTCCTCCTTTCTCATTGTAGCTTCTCTTTCAGAAACCCCCATTTCTTTGAGGTCATCTCATACTCCCCCACAGTATTTCCAAGGCTGTAAATCCTCATGAAAGCAGACTGCCACATCTTTGTCCCACAGAGTAGCTGGTGGGTTTGAACAGCTGACCTTTCAGTTAGCAGCTGAACTCTTAACCACTGCATCATTAGGGCTCCTTATGAGGTCACTGTGAAACAAAAATCAACTTGATAGCACCTACCAACAACTACATACAACAGAAGTTTCACATAATTAGCCAAGCTAGTATTCAGGCATTGAGTATTAAAAACAAAAACAAACAAACAAAAACATCCCAGTTGAGCTGAAGGTTCAGGCATGGTTCCCACATTAAGTTTCTCAGTTCTAACATCTCCTCCAACATCTTTTCCTCTTCTCCCCACTATTTCCATATAGTACTAACAGTCCTTTCCTAGATCTTCCCATGACCATTAACCTCCAAAATTATATTTTATATCATCCCACTTTCTGATCTCCCATGTATCTCTTCTGGAACCACCCATGACTTCGTACCTTTCTATTTCTCCCTTCTTGTTCTTTCTTTACCCAGCTTAGATTCCATGGATTGTCACCTAATAACTCCCTTGCATATACCCTCAACATTTTTGTCCTATCTCTCCATTGTATTTGCCTGGAAAAACCCAAATCTTGCTTATATTCAACTCTGTGTAATCCATGTTAGCATTCAAGCAGCTAAATGGAGTGGGAGAAAAATACATCTCTTTTAATGTGTGGCCACAAATCTCACTAGCTCTATAGAACAATTCTGTTAAAGTTCCATAGTTCTCTGTCTGCTTTTCCACCTGACTGTTATATCTTCCAGCCATCTCTCCCAGTCCTCACTCTCAACTGATGACTATGATTTTTATCTCCTTAAGAAAATAGAAGCAAGCAGAAGAGAACTGCCTTATTTTCCCTTGAGCAAATCTCTGAACCTCCTTTTTTCATATCCACATGCTTCCTTTGGTTAAAAAGGATGAGGAGCTCCTGCATCTTCCTAAAAACAACCCCTCAACTCTGGGCCTCACCCCTTTCACTTGCATAAAGGCTCTGCTCTTGTAATTACTTCTTCCCTGCACATTGACTTTTCCCTCTTACTAGATCATTCCTATCAGTGAACATCTCAGTAAAGCAAAAACAAACATTCCTTAGTCTTCCTGACACATGCTAGCCTCAGTTATCTCTCTTTTTTTTTTTATAGCAAGACTTCTGAGAGTTCTCTGTACTCTCATACTCATACTCACACTCATACTCTGTACGTGCATACTTTCCTCTCATCTCTTTAACCCTGTCAATTGGATTTTATCTCTACTATTGTTGTTGTTAGGTCCTGTCTAGTCAGCTCTGACTCAGTGATCCTAAGTACAGCAGAATGAAACACTGCCTGGTCACGCACAATCCTTGCAATACTTGAGCCCAATCATTGCAGGCATGGTGTCAATCCACCTTGTTGAGTGTCTTCCCCTTTTTCACTGACCCTTCACTTTACCAAGCATGATATCCTTCTCCAGACAAAGGTCCCTTCTGATAACATTACCAAAGTAGGTGGGATGAAGTCTGGCCATTCTCTCTTTCAAGGAGCATACTGGCTGCACTTCTTCCAGGATAGATTTGTTCATTCGTCTGGCAGACCATGGCATTTTCAGTATTCTTCACCAACACTAAAATTCAAAGGCATCAACTCTACTTCAGTTTCCTTTGTTCATTGTCCAGCTTTCACATGCATATGAAGCAATTGAAAATACCATGGCTTAGGTTAAGCACACCTAGTTTTCAAAGTGACATTTTAGCTCCTCAACACTTTAAAAGAAGTCTTTTGCACCAGATTTGCCCAGTGCAATATGACATCTGATTTCTTGACTGCTGCTTCCATGGGTGTTGATTGTGGATCCAAGTAAAATGAAATCATGAAATCTTTGACAACTTCGATCTTTTCTCCATTTACAGTTTTGAGGATTTTTGTTTTCTTTAGGTTGAGGTGTAATCCATAAAGATTATAGTCTTTAATCTTCATCAGTAGGTGTTTCAAGTCATCTTCTCTTTCAGAAAGCAAGTTTGTGTCATCTGCATATCACAGGTTGTTAATGAGTCTTCCTCTAATCCTGATGCCACATTCATCTTCATATAGTCCAGTTCTTGGATCATTTGCTCAGCATACAGATTGAATAAATACGGTGAAAGGATTCAACCCTGATGCACAGTCTTAATGATTTTAAATCATGTTGTATCCCTTGTTCTATTTGAACAACAACCTCCTGGTCTATGTCCAGGTTCCTCATGAGCATAATTAAGTTTCTGGAATTCCCATTCTTTGTAATGCTTTCCATAATTTGCTATGATCCATACAGTTGAATGCCTTTGCATAGTCAGAGAAACACTACTCCTCTGATATTTCTGTTCTCAAAATCACCAGCAATCTACGTATTGCAAAAAGCAGCACCCAATCCTTAGGCTTCATTTTAAGCAGTCTGTCAGCAGCATTTGACACAATCATCCTCCTTCCTGGTGCACTTTCTTCTCATGCCCTCCTGGGTACCACTCTCTTCTTCTTGTCCTCCCGTCACTCCTCTGTTGCTCCCTATTTTCCTTTGCACATTTTTTTTTTTTTCTTGAGTCTCAAAGTTAGAGTGTTCCGCCTTGAAGCTCTTGGTCCTACTAGGTGATCTCTTCCCATCACATGACTTTATATAGCATCTTCCTGCTGATGAGAACCCTCCTCCATCCTCTCCTTTGAGCTCCAGGTTTGAACATCCAGCTGCTCTGGTCACATCTTTAGAAAAGATCATTTGCTAGAAAAGCACATCATGTTTGTTAGAGGGCCAGCAGAAGCCAGCAAAGCCCTCAGTGAGGTGGACTGACACAATAGCTACAACAGGGACTCAAACATATCACTGATCGTGATGATGGCACAGGACCAGGCAGTGTTTCATTCTGTTATGTATAAGTTAGCCATGAATCAGAGCTAACTTGATGGGAACTAACAATAACAACAAGTGTATACTTTTACTTGTCTATTTAAAAAGCATAACCTTTTTTTTTTTTTTTTTTAAATCATAACACGTTAAAGGCAGGGGAACTAAATGAATGGAAATGGAACCAGAATGAAAATAATGAGAAGTTTCATGCATTGTGAAGAGTGTAGATAATGTCACTAAACAATTTGTGTAGAAATTGTTGAAGGGGAACTGAAACTGCTGTGTAAGCTGTCACCAAAAACACAATGAAATATTATTAACAAATAAAAAGCATAACATGTTAAAACCAAAATTATTATTTTTCTTCCCAAGTCTGCACTTTATGCAGATTCCTCTCCTCAGAATATGGCATCATCATTCCCTGAGTTGTAGTCAATGATCTAGGAGTTACCCTTGATTCTGCATTCTCTCAAACTTCACATCTCTTCCATCAACATTTCTTATCAGCTCTGTCTTCAAAACTGACCTTGAATCTGACAATTCTCACAACTTGTGCCTCTGTCATTACAGGCCAAGGCACTAGGAGATCTTGCCAGAACTGGCTGTGGCATTAATCTCCCAAATTGTTTTGCTGTTTCTGTTCCTTCATCCTTCCAATCAATTCTCCACACAGCAGCCAGCTTATACTTTCAAAATGTAAATTTATTCAACAATCCCTGCTTAAAACCCTTCCATGGCTTGCCATTACACAGAGATCAGGCTTATCAAGGCTTACAAGGCTCCTTGTGATGTGATCTGGCTCCTGAACGGCCTTCCTGACCTCGTCTTTTACCAGCTCCCCCTTGCTCAGTCTGCTGTAGCCAAGATGGCTGGGTTCTACTTCTTGGAAGCACCAAACTTACTCTCTCTTTTGGGTCTTTGCAGTTGTTCATTCTGCCACAAATTCTCCCCCAACTCCCCTAGATCTATACGTAGCAAATTCCTTTATTTCATTCCAGGCTTTGTTACAGGGCATGTTCTATAGAAAGAAACCCCCAGAGGCCCCTATCCAAAATGAAGCACGGTTGCCTAGTCATTTCATATCTCCTTTCTTTCCTCCATATTACTTATTAATACCTGGACTTGCATTAAGTATTTATTTGTATATTTTTTAAAAATTAGTTGTTTCTCTTGCTAGAAGTAAGGCCCTGGTAGAAATTTCATCTGTGTTGTTTATAGTGGCATCCTCAATTCTTACAAATGGAGTCTAGGACACAGAAGAGTCTCATAAGTATTTGTTAAAGAATGAATAAAGGCCCCTCACTCTTTCTGGCGCTGACTACGGATATCACTCATAGCTATCTCTTACTGGCATCATGGCTGCACTCAGCTCCCTGGTGAAGCCCCAAATCATCAAAAAGAGGACTAAGATGTCCATCTGGCACCAATCAGACCATTATGTCAAAATTAAAAGCAACTAGCACAAGCCCAGAGGCATTGAAAACAGGGTGAGGAGAAGATTTAAGGGCCAGATTTTGATGCCCAGCGTTGGTTATGGGAGCAACAAGAAAACAAGGCATGTGCTGTCTAGCGGCTTCCACAAGTTCCTGGTCCACAATGTCAAGGGGCTGGAAGTGCTCCTGTTGTGCAACAAATCTGACTGTGCTGAGGTTGCTCACAACGTTTCCTCCAAGAACTGCAAGGCCATCATGGAAAAAGCAGCCCAGCTGACCATCAGAGTCACCAGTTCCAATCCAGGCTGCAAAGTGAAGACAATGAACAGACAGGTCCTTTACAAGTTTTATTTGTGCTCAATAAAACCATAAAAAGTCTGTTAAAAAAAAAAAAAAAAAAGAAAAAAGAAAACATGGAAGGCTTAAATCATCAGTAAAACTGACTTCCATATTCATGCAGTAAGATTACCTTACTAAGATTATTTTACTACTCATTAAAAACAAACACATAACTTTTTTTTATTTTTTTAATTTTTAGTGTGATTTGGGTGAAGGTTTACAGAGCAAATTCACTTTCTGTACCGGAACTCACATACACCTGTCTTATGACATTGACTTCAATTTCCCACAAAGTAACAGCTCCCCTCCCACTTCCTCCTCACAGTTACCTCTTCCCTGTGTCCTTCCCTCCCATGCACTCCTGCCCCCTGAGCCATCTCCCTGTGAATACACAACCCTTCTATTCTCCCATGATTGATCTTTCTGAGGGGTGTATCTACCTAATATAAATGCTCACTTCATATGCCTGTCTTTTGTTTGGCTGGAAGCCACAGGAGTGGGTTCGATTTCAGACCTGAAGAACAGCTAGGGGCCATAGTCTCAGTGGTTCCATCAGGCTCTATCAGACAAGCAAACCTGGTCCCCCCCTTATTTTTTTCAAATGATTTTGAGTTTTTTTCCACATTGTTCTCCCACTCTATCCAGGATCTCCTACATAGATCTGCCTCCGGGTGGTTGACAGTGGCAGTGGGCACCTTCTAGTTCTTCTGGTCTCATAGTTGTATGGGCTGAGAATTGCATGGTGTACCAGTTGTTTGGACTAATTGTTTCCATGTGTCTTTTATTTTCTTCATTCTTCTTTGCTCTGGACAAGGAGAGTCCCATTGTTGCATCTAGATGCCTGCTTGCAAGCTTTTAAGATCTTAGTCACTACTCACCAAAATAGAATGTGGAACAATGTTTTTATGTATTGTGTTATGCCAGTTAAGCTTGATGTCCCCTGCGACTATGGTCCTGAGCCCACAGGTTCAACTACTCACTCGCCCTGGGTAGCTGGCTGTGGCCAAGAAGTGACTACAAACTTGTCCCTTGTCAGCTCTACTATATACCTGGGAATTCTTACAGAACATACAAATACACTTGTAAAATCATTATCTGCCAACTCTATACATGGTCTTGGACACACTTCCCCCTGTATAGACATACTTAATAGTTCAGCCTGTCCACCCATCTATCCACCCATATATCCATGTTTGCCTTTACTAACAATGCGGTACTGTATGTGCAAAAGGGTTCATCTTTGTGTTCTGTACCTCCCATGCACCTCACTATGTCTTCCTCTTCCTCAATGCCACCGTGTTGATCACTCAAACTTGATACATTGCCCTTCTCTTCACCCAAATCAATACTTGTCTCTACTTATCTAACAGTGTACCCTTCCTTCTCTCCCACCCCTGGTAACCAACAAAGAAAATTTCCTTCCATATATAAACCTTTCCTTGACTTTTTACAATACAATACAATATTTTACAATACTAATACAATATTTGTCCTTCTGGAATTGACTTATTTCACTCAGCATAATGTCCTCCAAGTTCATCCATGTTTTGTGGTGTTTTGCAGATTCTACATTATTCTTTTTATTATTATTCTTTTAAATTTTTTTTGCTGTTGTGCTTTAGGTGCAAGTTTAAAGAGCAGAGTTTGTTTTATATTCAATATTTCATGTACATTTGGTTTCGCTCCCCAATTACTATCCCCAACCCTAACCCAGTTTCCTCCCTCCCTGCCCAGTAACCCCACCTCACATGCCCCCCATAGTTACGCACTCCTGTGTGTCCTGCATTTCCTCCATGTGAATGTTGCCCCTTTGGTGCCCTGTGGTCTATTGCTCCAAGGGATGTGTCTCCATAGAGTATGTGGGTGCATCACCCTGGGTTGAGTGGTCTGTGTGTACACTTTGCTATTGAGCTGAGAGCAAGCCCCTGGGAATGAGTTTTATTCCAGGCCCAAAGTGTATCCCAGGGCCAAAGTATTGAGGGGCCCACCAGACTCCATCTGACCAGTAATTCTGGTCATTATTATATTTTTGGATTTTGTTCCATGTTTTTCCTCCCACTGTATTGAGGATCTCCAGTTTTGATCCTTTCCTGAGTGTTGTCATTGGTAGCCGGCACCATCTAGTTCTTCTGGTCTTGAGGTCCGTCATGTTCTAGGACTAATTGCTTCCAAATGTCTTTTTTTTTTTTTTTTTTTTCACTCTTCTTTGCTTCCGATGATAGAAGACCATTAGCTGCATCTTAGATGGCTGTGTGAAAGCTTTTAAGACCCGAGTTGCTACTCACCAATGTAGGTTGTTGAACAAGATTTTTGTGTATTTTATTGTGCCAATTGAGTCTGCTGTCCCCCAATACCATGGTCCTGAGTCAGTAGATCCATTGGATCTCTCTCCCACAGTGTCTGGCTGTCTATGAGGGATTGCTCTATGTCTGTCTTTTGTTGTTTTATAAGGATTGTATTTTATATCCTGGTATTTGTGCAAGATTAGCCTCAGCTGAATCTATCCTTGGTCTAGAGTATAATCCTGTTCACTGACCCCCATCTGATCTTCTCAGATGTGTATGTGTTTATCTGTAGCCTGGTATTTGGTGTTAATGGTAATGCAGTATTATGGATATACTGGTTAGCATCTGTCATCTATTTCTTAAGTGTACAATTCGGTGTCCTCCCTTTTCCTAATGTTATCATGGTGGTCACAGACTCTTTCTATACCATCCCTCCCCTTACCTATGTTAGCGTGTGGCCTCAAACTAGCCCCAAATTAATTCCTCCCCTCTCTCCCCATCCCAGTAACCTACACAGTGAGTTTTCTTCCTTAAACCAACCCTTCTTTGTCTTTTTATAGTAATGGGATTATACAACATTTGTCCTTCTGTGATTAACTTATTTCACTCAGCATAATGTCCTCCAAGTTCCTCTATGTTATGCGGTGTTTTGCAGATTTGACATTATTCTTTAGGGTTGCATAGTATTCCATTGTGTGTATGTACCATAGTTTGCTTATCCATTCTTCTGTTGATGGGAACATAGGTTGTTTCCATCTTTTTGCTGTTATAAATAGTGCTGTGATGAACATGGGTGTCCATATATCTGTTCTTGTCCTGGCTCTCACTTCTTTAGAAGATATAGCTAGTAATGCAATGGCTGGACCAAATGGTATTTCTTATTCCAGCTTTTTAAGGAGTCACCATATTGCTTTCCATGTGGTTGTATCATTTGACAGTCCCACCAGCAGTGTATGAGAGTCCCAATCTCTTCACATCCTTGCCAGCATTTGTTATTTTCTGTCTTGTGGAACTTTGCTACTAGTGCTGGGGCAAGATGGTATTCCATTGTTGTTTTGATTTGCATCTCTAATGGCTAATGATTGTGAGCATTTCTTCATATGTTTATTGGCTGTCTGAATATTCTCTTTGGTGAAGTGTCTATTCATATCTTCTGCCCATTTTTAAATTGGATTATTTATCTTTTTGTTGTTGAGGTGTTGACGTTTTCTATAAATTCTAGAGATAAGTCCCTTGTTAGGTATATTGCTGCTGAATATTTTTTCCCAATCTGTATATCCTCTTTTGACTCTTTTGGAGATGTCTTTGGAAACACATAAACATTTAATTTTTAGAAGGTCCCATTCATCTAGTTTATCTTCTGCTGCTTGTACATTTTGGATTATGCTTGATAGTCTATTTATGGTATATATTAGGGCCCCCTAAATTTTCCCCTAGTTTTGCCTTGAGGAACGTAATAGTTTTTGGTTTCACATTTAAGTCTTTGATCCATCTGGAGTTAGTTTTTGTGTATGGTGTGAGGTACGGATCTTGTTTCATTTTTCTGGAAATGGATATCCAGTTTTGCCAGCACCATTAAAAACAACACATAACTATTTTTAAAAATTTTGTTCATTTACTATCCCAAACCATCTTGCCTACCACTGCAAGTACCACACTCTGATTAGCACTATTCTCTACTGTTAGGGCAGTTCTCTTTCTCCTGAGCTCAACAAAGCTGGGTACCTGGCCAAAGAACAACACAGCTATAGTTTGATTGGCCTATTCCTCAGCCAGTTATGGGAATGGCATAGGAATGGGCAGTGGTTCATTCTGTTGGGCATAGGATCACCATGAGTTAGGGGGTGACTCCATGACAGCAGACAACAAAGAAAATGGCATTTGATTACTGACCAATCAGCCTGGTTTAAAAATTTGACCAAAAGGGACATTGCTAATTAGTTAGGCTCACTCCCAATTTTGAATAGGAAGTTTTAGCTAGCAGCAGACCATCATTACAATCTTATTTATATATTGAAAAAATTTAAACATCTTGAATGTCCAACAGTAGAAAATTCGTTAAATATAAAGGCTGGCAGTTCAAACCCACCAGCCACTCCTCGGAAGAAAGGTTGGGCAATCTACTACTGTAGTGATACTATGTCGGAAACCCAAGTAGGGGTCGTTATGAGTCAGGTCTGACTCGATGGCACATAACAACAACAACAACATGGAATGTTATGCAGCCATTAAAATGATTCAGATAAAGATGTTTGAAAAAATGTGGTTACTATATTGTGGAGTAAAAGAAGCAGAGAGTAAAGTTGCTTATGTAATATGACTTCAGTTTTATTAATTCTCTCTCTCTCTCCACAAGGATGAAAAAAAAAAATAGAAAAGAAATACACCACAAATGTAATAGGGCTATTTTTCCTTGGATGGCACTGGCAAGGACTGCAAAAGTATCTGCATTATAGGTGATTTTATTACTTCTTTATAGTTTATGAATTTTTGAAATTTAATTAGAATTACTTAGAAACATCCCATGAAAAGAGCACTCCAAGATTTTCTACATTGTGTAAAACTATAATTTTGTACCATATGTGCATAACACATAGAACTATATACATAAAACTGACTGCCATCAAGTTGGATCTGACTCATAGTGACCCCTCCTTGGGTTTCTGAGGTGGTATCGCTATGCAAGTAGGTTGCCCAATCTTCCATCTGAAGAGTGGCTGGTGGGTTTGAATGGCCAGCCTTCTGGTTAGCAGTTAAATGCCTTAGGCACTATGCCACCAGAGCTCCCATATATAGTTATACTTTACATTTATATTTATATGAAGTAACAGAATTAGAATATATTGTATTTATTATGTCTACACACACACACATGAATTCTTTGGCAGCCCTTGAAATGCTACTTCAGTTTAAATTCTGAAATGTGATCTTGTGGTAATATCTTTTAAAAAATGGTTGTAAAACATTTGATTTTTATTCTAAAGTAGGTACAATACTATAAAAATAATTAAGCTTAAGTGCAATTACATCATTTTATGGAGTTAAAAGGTTAAAGTCTAATTGTTTAAAGATTAAACTGTAGAATAGCTAGGGCTTCATTTTAACATTATTATTCATTTTACACACTCAAATACATCACTAGTTATATCACAATGACCTCCTCTTTAAGCCCTAAATGCTACATGAAGGTAAAGTAGAAGATTTGGTTATGAAAGTAGTCTATTCTAATTCAAAAGTTAAGGCCTACAACTGACAATTATTTGAAACAACAGCTTAAAAATTTTATGTAAGGGAGGGTACTGGAGATTTTGAATCAGATAATTATATAATCTACTGTTCTGGGAATGACAAATTGAAGAGGAATGCTGTCCCATTCATCATCAAAAAGAACATTGAAGATGTATCCTGAAGTAAAATGCTGTCAGTATTAGGATAATATCCATACACCTACAAGAAAGGCCAGTTGATATTACTATTAGTCAAATTTACTGAACAATCATTAAAGCCAAAAATGAAGAAATTGAAGATTTTTACCAACTTCTACAGTCTGAAATTGCCCAAACATTCAATCAAGATGTATTGATTTATTTCTGGTGATTAGAATGCAAAAGTTGGAAACAGAGAAGAATCATCAGTAGCTGGAAAATATGGCCTTAGTGTTAGAAATGATGGCAGAGATCATGATAGAGTGATTGTGTGATAGGATTTTGCAAGACCAACAACTTATTCATTGCAAACATCCTTTTTCAACAAAATAAATGGTGACTATACACATGGACCTTGCCAGACAGAATACACAAGAATCAAATCAGGGAAATCTGTTGAAAGAGACAATAGAGAAGCTCAATGTCATCAACAAGGCCAGGAGCTGACTGTGGAACAGACAATCAGTTGCTCATATGCAAGTTCAAGTTGAAGCTGAAGAAAATTCAAACAAGTCCACGAGATCCAAAACATGACCTCAATCATATCCCACTTGAATTTAGAGACCATCTGAATAACAGATTTGATGCGTTGAACACCAGTGACTGAAGACCAGATGAGTTGTGGGATGCCATTAAGAACATCATACATGAAGAAAGCAAAAAGTCATTATAAAGACAGAAGAAAGAAGAGAAGACCAAAATGGATATCAGAAGAGACTCTGAAACTTGGTCTTGGAAGGAGAGTAGCTAAAACGAATGCAAAAATGATGAAAAAGAAGAGCTAAATAGAAGATTTCAAAGAGAAGCTTGAGAAGACGAAGTAAAGAATTGTAATGAAATATGAAAAGACCTGGAGATGGAAAATAAAAAGAGAAGAACATGCTCAGGAGTTCTCAAGCTGAAAGAACTGAAGAAAAAATTCAAGCCTCAAGTTGGAATATTGAAAGATTCTATAGGCAAAATATTGAAAGATGCAGGATGCATCAAAAGAAGATGGAAGGAATACACAGAATCACAGTACCAAAAAGAATCGGTCCACATTCAGCCATTTCAGGAGGTAGCATATGCTCAGAGCTGATGATAATGAAGGAAGAAGTCCAAGCTGCACTGAAGAAATTGACAAAAAACAAGGTTCCAAGAATTGACAGAATACCAATTGAGATGTTTCAACAAATATATGCAGCACTGGAGGTGCTTACTCCTTATGCCAAGAAATTTGGGAGACAACTACCTGGCCAACTTACTGGAAGAGATCAATATTTATGCCGATTCCAAAGAAAGATGATGCAACAAAATGTGGAAATTATCAAACAGTATCCTTAATATCACATGCAAGTACAGTTTTGCTGAAGATAATTCAAAAACATTTGTAACAGTATATTGACAGGGAACTGTCAGAAAGTCAAGCACATTTGCAAGGGGATGTGGAATGAGGGATATCACTGAAAATGTCAGATGGATCTTAGCTGAAAGCAAAGAATACCAGAAAGATATTTACCTGTGTTTTATTGATTATACAAGGGCATTTGACTGTGTGGTTCATAAAACATTATAACAAATAACATTGGAAAGAATGGGAATTCCAGAACACCTCATTGTGCTTATGTGGAACTGTACATAGACCAGGAAGCAGTTGTTCAAACAAAACAAGGGGATACTGCGTGGTTTAAAATCAGGAAGGATATGCACCCGGGCTGTATCATTTCACCATACTTATTCAGTGTGTATGCTGACCAATAATCCAAGAGGCTGGACTACATGAGAAGAACACAGCATCAGGATTGGAGGAAGACTCATTAACAACTTATGATATGCAGATGTCACAACCTTGCTTGCAGGAAGTGAAGAAGATTTGAAGCATTTACTGATGATCAAAGACTTCAGTAAGTCTTCAGTATGGACTACATTTCAACGTAAAGAAAACAAAAATCCTCAGAACTGCACCAATAAGCAACATCATAATAAATGGAGAAAAGATCGAAGTTGTCAGGGATTTCATCTTAGTTGGATCCACAATCAACACCCATGGAAGCAGAGGTCAAAGAATGAGATGTCTATCGCACTGGAGAAATCTGCTGTATGGGACCTCTTTAAAATGTTAAGGAGCAAAGATGTCACTTTAATGACTAAGATGCACCCAACCCAAATCTTAGTATTTTCAGTTGCCTCATATGCTTATGAAAGCTAGACAATGAGTAAGAAAGACTGCAGAAGAATTGATGCCTTTGGTGTTGGCGAAGAATACTGAAAATCCTGTGGACTGCCAGAAGAATGAACATCTTCATCCTAGAAGTTCAGCCAGAATGCTCCTTAGAAGCAAGATGGCCAGACTTCATCTCATCTACTTTGGTCATATTGTCAGAAGGACCAATCCTCGGAGAAGAATATCATGCTTGGTGGAGTAGAGGGTCAGTGAAAAGGGGGAAGACTGTCAATGAGATGAATTGACACAGTAGGTGCAAGGATGGGCTCCAGCATAGCAAGGACTGTGAGGACGGCACAGGATTGGGCAGTGTTGTGTTCTGTTGTACATAAGGGTGCTATGAGTCAGCGACAATTTGACAGCACCTACAACAACAACAATACAAACACATTTTAAGTTGAGAAATAAAGTTAATGGGGTAAAATTTTTGTTAACATGTATTCAATTAAGAAGTTCTTCAGTTTGTTTAAAATTCAGATTTAGTCATAAATTCTTTTATCCATTGATTTGACAAGTTTTTTTTAGAGCATCTGCTGTGCCAAGTACTAGGAATACAGTGTTAGAAAAACAGAGATGAATACCACCTTCTTAAAACATACTGTGTGATTTAAATAATTACAGTTAATTATAATTACGATGTGCATAGGAAGTAGGGTTGAAGATCAAGACTCAGGTAGGGTGTAGGATCTTTTTTTTTTTTTAGAGAAATATTTAAGGTCTCTAAATCCTGTTGACTAAAACAACACCCTGACAGTGAATGGAATCTGTTTTTCTTTGTGGCATTGTTGGAAACTCTTTGTACAATTCGATACTGACATGCTTGAAATTCCATACTTATATTTCCCTTAGAAAATAAGGCCACAGAGTATTGAACTGTAGAACAGAAATGAGAGCAAAGCCAGGGATCTGCCAACTTGTGAGAAATTTCTTCAGATGCTGTGCTCCTGATACCACTAATGTAGCCCCAAGTTGTTATTGATGCTCACTGTTCATTGATGCCAACCATTCTGAAACAAACAAACAAACAAAAATTCTGTGGTGAGGTGCCAGGAGAAGGGGGGAAATTAAGGATTAATTATAATAAAATCATTTTGCCAGTTTTACACCCCTAAAATGTGCCAGAAATACTACATGTGTTATGTCTAATTCTTTTTTTTCCCATGTATTTAAGAAAATTTTATTTGACTTTTATTAATTTTTTTATTTTATTTTGATTTGGGTGAAGATTTATAGAGTAAATTCACTTTTCATACAGCAGTTCACATAATATACTTAGTCTCATGTCATTGACCAAAATTTA